>NC_133577.1:55946556-56260765 GCF_964106895.1 Numenius arquata
ACAGGAACGTTTCTATATTGTTGTTCATTGTGTAATTTTTCTTAGTATTTGGTTATCACGTATTTTGAAAAGAGTGGCTGTATAGTATAAATCTAAATTGTTTTTCAAATAAAAGTATTTAGTGGGCCAGATTATATTCTTACATTTGAGTGACATGTCTAAATGAAAAGGACCTCTGTAGTGCTAAGGGGAATTGCTATAGATTTTCCCTAGCACAGCTGAGAGAAGGCTCCAGCCTAATACAGGTTTCCTACATTTTAAACTTTACAAGAGTATGAACTAGGAAAGCTGCCTACTTCCTGTCTCTTACAACAGGAACAGGAAAAAAACATCATTCTCATCAGAATGCTAAAAGGCATACAAAATTATTTATTACAGTTGTTCAATGGACCTCACATGACTTTTTGTAATGTCGTGTTAAAGATTCTAGCTGCTGGACCACAGGTAGCTGCTGTTCTGGTAGAACATCTTCACTACGCTGTCTGTCTTCTTCAATGATCTCTTTCTGTACTCCTGCATTTATAAGAAGATTGATTAGAACCTGGTTTTATATGAATCCATTTGAGTATTTATATCTCTGATTTATTTTTGTGTAGAGCATCGTTCTGCCAATGCAATGAAACAAAGCAGCAGTAAAGCTTCTGTCATCAGCCATGGCTTTTTCTGCAAATGCTAGTTAGATTCTTGGGAGGCTGTAATCAGTATGTGCTCCAAAAAATAAACTCACCTGTCAGGTATATGACAGAAAAGACTGGAATATTGAATAATAATATGAAGTTTCATGAACCTGTTTAGGTTTTTTAAACTCAGTCATTTAAACAAATACATAGGAAAGTTGCCAAAGAATGATAAAAAATATGTCTTTGCCTTATTTGAAAATATATACACCATTTATACAGAAATAGTTTAGTTATCTGGCTTTTCAAAAAAGAACATGTCATGTCAGAAGTATTTTGCCACAAGAGATACTTTTTCTATTTTCATAAGGAAAGCCAGACTTCTGTTTTGTCAGTTGTGTATACAAATGCCTCTATGTGTGCAAAATGTTCTTGGTTTTATTTTCTGTTATATAATTAAAAAGCCTATACTTGGAATTACTAACCAATTAATTAAAAAATCATTTTTTTTAAAGGAAATTGAGTTATTCTGCTTGCAAGGCCATGTATTGCAATTACACTTCTAATATATTAGTCAAAGTGATCTATGTGAAAGCAACATTTTAGAGGCAAATTTTTTCCTGATGTTTCCTTTGAAATCTTTCCAGATCCTTTCTGGTTCATTCTTTATTGTATTGGGCTCATAGCTTCTCCCTAGCAAGGCTGCTAAGAATCTTGTGTCTTATCTACTTCTGTCTTGTCTTTGAAAACAATTTTAGCATGCCACGTGCAATTTTTTCACCAGGAAGTGGTATTTGTAATTTTTTCAGAGAGAAACCTTTTCAAGTTCTTTCTCATCCTTGAATTCTCTCAGCCTAAGAGGAAACCAGTGTCATTCAGGTTTGTTGATTCTGGACTGATCCTAATAACATTAACCTAAAAAAGGCCCAAAGGGTTTCTTAGTCAATGTAGACAGTCATGTTCTATGATCCTTTTGCTAAATTTATCAAACTCTATCTTTATTTTTTCCTACCATTACTATACTTCAGGGCTGTATCTAAATGTTACTGCTGGGGTGGCCAGAAACTTCCTTCTTTTCAGGCTATACTCAACGTTCTGTTTAGGCTATTTTTAATTGTGCCAGCATGGTCCTTCAACATGACTTTTTCTCCTTCTTTGATGCTTATCCTATTGTTGTATTTTTGGAAGCAATATTATCCCTTCCCAGCCTTTGTTTCACTAAGGTATGAGTTAAACTCTTTTGGTCTTCTTTAATGTGATACAGTCTTCATTCTCTTAATCGTTCTAATAATCCTTCACTGCATATCACACAGAATCACAGAATCTTAGTGGTTGGAAGGGACCTTTGAGATCATCGAGTCCAACCACATTAAAAAAAAAAAAACAAAAAAAACAAAACCACACAAACAAACAAAAAAACACAACACAAAACCAAACAAACAACAACACCCCCCCCCCCCCCCCAAAAAAAAAAAAAAGCAGCATCCATCAACTAAACCCCACACACAACACCCCACCACAAACCAACAATCCCGGGCACTAGAGCATGCCCTGAAGAGCCACGTCTACACGTTTCTTAAATACCTCCAGGGATGGTGACTCCACCACCTCCCTGGGCAGGCTGTTCCAGTGCTTGACCACTCTCTCAGTAAAGTAATTCTTCCTAATATCTAATCTAAACCTCCCCTGCTGCAACTTCAGACCATTTCCATTCTTCATTCCTCTGAATTTTCCTCTTGTTCCTGTTTTTATTCTGATTTCTCGAGATAACTTGTAAAGAACATGCCAGATGAGGTCACTACGTGTTGTGTGCTATTGTTTCTGTGTACCTTTTGAAATAGCACCCAGGGTATATGTTAGGATCAAATTTCTTTTTTTCTGTCTGCAGCTCATTCATGGATCATAGTCATTCTATAATTGAAAGGTCTTGCTCTTTTTGCTGGTTCCACTCATGTTTCAAGTTTACAGCACAGTGCTAGGCACAAGGCTCTGAAAGTGTGGGCTTTGGTTAAATTTCATTCCATGTCTATTTGTTTCATCATCAAGAAACCTTTGTTTCTTCCAATATGATAAATACATCTCTGGGTTCACAGTGCCTCCCAGCTTACTGTCCATAGCGAGTCTCATTAGCATTCTCATATTTTGTGCCAGTGTCTTTAGTGAAAATGGTGTTACTATTCCAAATCTTGTACTTAGAAATCTCAGTAGTATCTTCCACCCAGCCTAATTGTTTCTTTCTGTAAAGCTTGCTATAAAACTTCATACAGTATCACATTACAGTTCTTGTACACATTGTCATTTTCTTGAGTTTAGCCAATAATTACATATGCTAATATTCAAATATTTTACTGAATATTTTATAAATCTTTTACAAATGCATTCGGTTTACAACACTGGCCTCAAAATAAAGCTAGGAATTGCTGACTTAACTTTTCTACCCCAAGAGGTCTTTTTTGCATTTTCTTCCATACTTTTAATTCTTCTTTTTTTTTAAATTTTTTTTCTAAATCTTGCAAACTACTAAGATCTGAATAACCAGCTTGTAGTGATCTGGGAAACTCCAGAATCTCGGATTCCGATGATTCCTCAGAATCATTGCAAACCCCTCCCAGACCAATCGGACCGGGACCTTACACCTTCCTAAAAATTTAGGTACATTATTTGCTTTTCTCTATCTTGTGGCATAATTTATTACTTGATTCTTTTTATTTTAAAACATGTAAATGAGCAAATCAGTATGCAATTTTGTCTACTAGTTTATTCAGGGTTATGACAAAATTTTCCCCATGGTTGGAATGTTTATGCTCTCTGAGTATTGCTTTCACTTTCAGTGAAAATTTCACCGGAACTTTCTGATCTGCATTGACCCTTTCTGTCTGCAGAAACTGCATTTTTATTATTAGTATTCATCTAGGGGAATTCTATTACATCAGATAAGCAAAGTCCAGAGGTAACGCCAAATGATTATGTAATTTAGCTTGACCCTGTTTTTTCTTCTGCTATCATAGATATGTGTTCAGGTCTGAGGTGCCATCCCTGCTAGAACTGGGAACAGTAAAGACTCCTTTATTTTGAAAGAAATTTGAACCTGGAACTTCACTTGAAGATGTCTGAAAGCTTCATTTGATATTATTTGCCAAGACATCCAGTGCCACTGTTGGAAAATTCTGTGTCCATGTAATGATTCAGTCAGTCATTGTACACACCCTTTCTCTTCTAGATTGATAAGCAGTTTTGGGTTTTCACAACTAAATTTCTGTAAGTCTGTAAGCTCAACTCAGTGAAATTATCTTAATTCCATGGTTGGAAAGGAACTCAATACATATATTATACATATATTAATATATAATATCAATATAAGGGGTGCATGCAAATGAGCCTTTACCAACTGAGTTAGACTTTTTGGTTTTAATCTTGATGATATTGAAATATTGTTAAGAAAAATCTCCTACTGTTTCAATTTCCTTTGGTGCAGATTATGGAGTCTTGCTGACCATGCCTTGATAGCTCGTTGCAATATGGAAGAAGCAGTGCGGAGTGTGTCTTTCACTCCTGATGGATCACAGTTAGCACTTGGAATGAAGGATGGCTCCTTCATTGTTCTTCGAGTACGGTGAGAAAATCTTACATTAGTTTCTCAGGTTATTAACTTTTTTTCCCCTGAGTAGCTCAAGACCATATTATAAAGTCTTTTATTCCTGTAAAAAGAAAAAATCATTGGGTATTTTATCGGAAACAGAGTAAAAATTGAGCATATGCTTCCATAATATCACTTGGTGTTTTAAAAGGTGGTAGTTTGGCAATTATACTTTATTTAATTCAAAATATTAGCTCTTAGTAATAATGTTGATAAAATTTAACATTTTTAACTTTGACTTTTTTTCTTTATTTATTCTGAAATTGTACAGATATTTTGTGGAAAGAAATGTGCATAACAGTGATAATAACAGAGATAGTTTTGAAAGGGATCTCCCTGGTTCATTTTCTGCCATGTACAGGAATGGATACTATGCAAAATAATCAGTGATTGAAAGATATTGTTAAACATTTGCAAGATATATGTGAATTCTACTTTTCATATTAGATGGCAAGCCTTTTTTTCTATGAATGCATCGTATGCAGTAGGCATTTTCTGTGTGGAATACTATTATGGAAGACACACAAAAGCAGGTAAAACATAAACTTGGCCATAGAGTGAAATATCCAAATAAAATAGTGTGATTTCAAAACACATAAGCTATTTTAATTGATACTTGGAAGTGTTTACCACTACCTTAACACTACCTCATATATTTGGTAAGCATATATTTAAAATACTTTTAACTACTAGCTGATAGGAGGGAAAAACCTGTAATCAATGGAAGATCTGTGAAAACCCTTGTAATGTATTGCTTTAATGACTTTCACAAAACTTAAGTGATCTGTTCACATTGATTTAAAATCTGTTTCAAAGACTAGTATTTTTCTAAAGAAGTTAATCTTCTTTGTCTCATGTTAATCTTGTCTTTGCTAATTTGCCTGATACCTAATGTTATTCATGATTTAGCTGACGGAGACTGATCATGGTAAACCCATCATTTTTCCTGAAAGAGTGGCAACACCCTTGTGTAAGGCCCCAAATGCAATTGCTTCTCCATCTGTCTCTCTTCTGTGACAGACCTTCTGACAGGGTAACAAATATGCAGCCCCTGATCCAGAAAAACTGGATGATGTCATTGTGTTTTGTTGCCATTTTTTTGTATCATGTACTCAGCAACATGAATCTTTGTTCCTTTTCTTGGCCATGAAGGATCTGGAGCTATGAAGTAATCCAGAGAATTAGCTGCTGTTCTCAGAAGCCATATTTAACACTGTGGAATAGTTATTGTACCAGTTTTCAGTAGTAAGGGAGAGTTAAGAATTTTATTTTTTGTTTCCAAAACACTTTTTGAAGGAAAAAATGGCTATGAATAAATAAAAACAAACAAACAAACAAAACCCAACAAAATTTCCACTTTACTGACATTTTAGAGTTTCACCATTTTAAGAGAAATTTCTAACAAAATTTGTTTAAGATCCTGATTGTCTGTAATATTAACCTTTCCATTCATATCAGCCTCTCCCAGAAATCTCTGTCTTCAGTTACAGATAATTATGCTTTCAGGACTCTGCTTTTACAGTTCTATGTATCAGCATTTTTAGAATATATTAACAAAAATTAATGTGTTTTAAATAAATTTGAGCCTTTTAGTAAGTTTGATGTTACTAGCAGTAATTAATTAAAGCAGAAATCAGGAAAAATAATTTAAAAGCTTAAAACGGAGAATAATGGAAGCATGACATCTGCAGAAGACTCTTCCTCACAAAATTTCCTCACAGCCCTAACACATAATCTGGTATGGATTGTCTTTGTAATACAAAATTAATGGCACTAAGAATTGCCTCACTGTTCAGTCAATTTGGGAAGATTTGTTTTTTAATTTAGTTTTAATTCTTTCATCATCTGCATTCATTAGTCCTGCAGTTTTTGGTTCCTTGATTGGATAGGAAAGGGATTTATATCAAATGTAATTTAGATAGAGAAGAATTCCATATTTTTTTGAAAACTGTATGGCTGTCTTGATTTTTTTTTTTTTTTTTTTGAAGGCATATGCAAGATATTGTCATTTCTGTTTTTCTACTGGTGGATGATGGTGGTGGTGGTTCTGGAACCCCCAGCACTGTAGCTAGCTGGTCATGGCATGTGAGATTAATCACATCTAACTTTACCAGTCTAATTGTTAGCCTCTAGTCTAAACTGTTTACCTGTCTGCCCAAAAGAGTCAATGTGGATAAATGGATCTCTCCCAAAGACCATTTCAACATGGTCTTGTGAGAGACAAGGTAATTGCTCTTTAGATAGAATTCATTTTCTGTGTGAAAAAAAAAAAAAAAAAATTAAATCTGTTCCAGTTTAGACTAGATAGCTAGTTTTTACAGTTTTTAAAAACTGTTTTACAGTTAAAATTAGGTAAATAGAAGGAAGAGTATTGTTTATATGTAAAGTTGTTTCTGCATTTTGCTTTAAAAGTCTGCTTATAACAAATGAAATCAATAGGAACTTCTCAAAAAAAGGATTTTTTAGTGAAATCCTTTTTTTGTTGTATGAGTTATGCAGTGCATCTGTCTTCATATTTGTCTTAAGTATCTGTGGATTGCATGTCCACAAGTTTACAGTTCACATTTTCACTATTGGTTCTTGCAGAGATATGACAGAGGTAGTTCATATTAAAGACCGAAAAGAAGTAATCCATGAAATGAAATTTTCACCAGATGGCTCTTACCTTGCTGTGGGTTCTAATGATGGCCCGGTGGATATCTATGCGGTTGCTCAGCGATACAAAAAAATAGGAGAATGCAACAAATCTACTAGTTTTATTACTCATATTGACTGGTCTGTGGATAGTAAATTCTTGCAAACCAACGATGGTGCAGGAGAGAGACTGTTCTACAAGATGCCATGTAAGTCTAGAAGTGGCTCGTGTTACGTACACGTAAACTTCGGTGTTGATTTGAAGAAATAACAAAAGTACAATATAAATAGTACATCTGCAAGCGGAGTTTCTTGACTGGAACTTACATAAATATCTTAAGTTTTTCCACGTCTATATGTTTGTAGCAAGTTTATGTGCAGCTGCATTAGAACTTGTAAGATATGTGATGTTGACAAATACCTCAAATGTGAGATTATAATTTAAAGTAAAATTGTGAATCTTTATACAGGTGAGAAGATTAATCTCAAGAAGAATACACAGATAAATGTAATGTAAAGAAATGGAGTTTATTGAAAACCAAATGACTAAACAGATTATTCACTTGCATATTTTCAGCTGGGAAGCATCTAACTAGCAAAGATGAGATCAAAGGAATTCACTGGGCCTCATGGACCTCTGTGATAGGATCTGAAGTGAATGGAATTTGGCCAAAATATACAAACATTACTGATGTCAACTCTGTGGATGGAAATTACAGCAGCTCAGTGCTAGTAACTGGAGATGATTTTGGACTGGTTAAATTATTTAGATTTCCATGCCTAAAGAAAGGTAAGACAGTATTTTGTATGTCTGAAGAATGCAATTTTACCTTAATACCATATCAGTATATTTTCTAATGGTGGGGTTTGATTCTTGTGTATAATTCAAATTAGTGTGTGCACAATTCATGTTAGTATTAATGGATATAAAGACGAGACTTTAACCCTGTATGTATTTAGCTATTTCCTTCCAATCTTTATATATCTGTTTTTAGAACTGTTGAGAATGTATAGTTTATAATGTGCTTATTCTGTTATTGCATTTTCAAAAACTAATTCAGTAAGACTTTATATCACAACAAAATTGTATCAACACCAGATGTAATACAATAATTGATCTAAATTTATGCCAGTAACAATTTCAGAAACTTCACTAGGGTTTCACTGTCTGTTAGCATGTGTCAGTGTAGCTCTGTGTGAGCTATTTGCTTCGTATAGGCTTTTAACACAGATTGTTTCCTCAGTATTTGCACTGAGGAAGTACTATGTGCACTGTGCATAAAGCCAATAAAACTAAATAAAACATTTTGGCTGTCCATGATCTTCACTGTTTAATTTGGTATCATTTCAATATATTTTCTGATAGTGAATTTGAATTTACGTGTGTAGTACAATACAGAATACATGTGTATAATTCGCAATAGTAGTAATGGCCGTAAAGGTGAAAACTATGTGTATCTTATGTGTATCTGGTACTTCCTGCCAAGATTTAAGTGCTTTTCAGAAAACGGAAGTGCATGTATCATTCATATTATTTTATGCTTTTATTTTTATTTTATAATTACTATTAGTATCAGAATATCAAGAAGCATTTAAGTATTTTTTTTGTTTTCAGATTTCATAAGAGTGTTTAGACTGTCATTCCATTAAAATTCTAACTTTATTAGTTACAATGTTAATTTTTTTTCTTCTTATGTACTAACAGTTCTATTTTTGTTTCTTAGGAGGTAAATTTAGAAAATACGTTGGCCACTCAGCACATGTAACAAATGTCCGTTGGTCCCATGATTTTCAGTGGGTTTTAAGTACAGGAGGTGCTGATCACTCTGTTTTTCAGTGGCGATTTATTCCAGAAGGGATAACAAATGGCATCCTTGAAACATCTCCACAAGGTAAAAATGATATCTTCTTAATTATTTATTAAATAAAATCAACAGAGAATGCAGCACTGTTGGAAAAGCTTTTATTGAATTAACAGAAAATATTTTTATTATAATTCCCTGGAATTGCATGTACTTGGCACGTGGGATATTTTACTTTTCATAGGCAGCCATTTGTTTCAGACCAAGTACATTAAAAATTCTTCTGCTATGTTGTATGTTTAGGAATACACAAGTAGTATTTTTCAAAGTGTGTGAAAAAAGATATTTAGAGGGAGATTACTTGATCAAACTAAATTTTCAAAATCAGCCATCTAACCTGCATTCAGAAGCCTGACTACACATATTGAATTGTTTAATTTTCTTTTCAATGCAAATTCACATATATATATGATAACAGTACTTTAGAATTTTTTCCTTGTTATATCCATGATACTTACAATATTCTACAAAAGCCATATGAACTAAATAGTAGCAGCTGCTGAAAATTGGATTCCCTTCAGCAAAAGGGCAAAAACTCGCTCCCTGCCTGCACAATTTGATAAAATACAAATCAGCAAATCTTTTTAAACACAGAGATCACACTGAAAGTTTTTATTTACCATTTCTGTAT
The DNA here is from genome assembly GCF_964106895.1 of Numenius arquata. NCBI lineage: Eukaryota > Metazoa > Chordata > Aves > Charadriiformes > Scolopacidae > Numenius > Numenius arquata. The sequence continues at coordinate 55,955,938 of NC_133577.1, forward strand.
GTTTTCACTCCAAAGCCTGTTAAGAAAACAGTATTCTCTCAGACGATGGAAATATACTAGTAACTACTCAGTTATTCTTCTCTCTGGCACCCTCCTGTCTTGGGCAGTGAAACAGGAGAAACGGAAACAAAACCTGACACATTCAGTCACCCCACATGATTTTTACAAACTGCTTAAGTTTCCATAGTGGCTGAATACTGCTTTGCATGTAGTCTAAACTATATAAAAACATCATTTACTATTTTCTTGTGATTAGATATATGTCGATTAATTTTTCTTCTGTGCAGAGGGTGGTGTTGATTCCTACAGTGAAGAATCAGATTCAGATTTATCTGATGTGCCAGAGTTAGATTCTGACATTGAGCAGGAAGCTCAAATCAACTATGATCGCCAGGTGAGTAAAAACGAACACACTGTGCCAATTACCTGACAATTTAGGACGAGAGGAAATGGCCTCAAGTTGCGCCCAGGGAGGTTCAGATTGGATATTAGGAAAAATTTTTACACTGAAAGGGTTATTAAGCCTTGGAATGGGCTGCCCAGGGAAGTGGTTGAAGCACCATCCCTGGAGGTATTCAAAAGACGGGTTGACATAGTGCTTAGAGACATGGTTAGTGATGGGGTTTTTTTTTATCAGAGTTAGGTTGATGATTGGACTAGATGATCTTAAAGGTCCCTTCCAACCTAGACAATTCTATGATTCTATTTATCATGACTATTCAGTAAAGATAAGCAAAAGAAGTTTGTAGCTAATTCATCAGACTGCTGTAGGAAGATTATTTTGGCAGTATTCAGCTGATTGCACAACCTATATACATAAAAACAGAGTTTACTTTAGCTGGAGATGAGAATTCAAAAGTTTGGAAAAAAAGCATTGGTATATATATATGTTAGAATAAAGAATCTATCTTAAAAAGCACAAATTTAAACATGAGAGCTTATTGTTATTCCCATTCTCATTACAGGTGTTAGAGAAGTCTTCAGTCTTATCAATTTAGAATCCCAATTTGTAGAATACAGCTCATGGAGTTTTTGTATCGCTTCTTTATATTCACAGCAGAATACTCTTAATGAGTGCAAAGCTTGTATAATACAGTTATCTGTGACCAGATTCTTTTTTATTGCCAAGAACAACAATGTTCAAGATTTAAAATTGCCCTAGTTTATGGGAACCAAGTAAAATTGGCACTTAATACACTTAATTTTTTTCCTATTGTCAGTAGAACTATGTTCTGAGATAAATTAAGATAGATTGCTTCCGTGCAAGAAGAAAACAAATCAAATAAGCATTCTTTACTGCATTGATTTTTTTCAAGAATGATAGTATGTATACCATTCCACTCTTGAACCTGTTTTTTCAGTGTTGATTTATGCTTTGTCACTATGGGCTTGCCTGGTGATCAGGACTCTTGCGTGAACTTGGTTACAGTCACCGAATCTGCTGTGCTCATGTCACTCAGGCCCTGTGGGACTGCACTCCCTCTCTGTGAGGGCACTGTCTTGTCTGACCTTATCATGCTCAGATCTCGGCTCCTCTTCTTTTACAAAGCAGTTTTACCTTGCTGCCCCCTGATGTGAGGTGTGATCCAACCTGTGTTATAACAATTTAGATTCACACTGCTATCGTAGAAAACATTATTGAAGTCACAAAGTTACATGAAGTTTAGAAAATACCATAATAAAACATAGTTTTGCCCTTTTTAGGTGCCTGGATTATAATTACATGTTTCTGCAGGACTTCTACTTCATTTAGTGTATCGGGTATTTAGTTCTTACCTAACAAGGAACTACTCAATCCTTTTTCATTCATCAGGCCGTTCCGTGGCTGCCTGTATTGTACGTTGCTCAAACTTGTCTCTGAAGACAGAATTCTTTTCCTTGTGGTTCTTTCCATTCCATTCAGGATACTGAGTGCTTTGGAAACACTGGTCTTTATGACAGTCTGTGATGTGGAGGGGTGCTATTATCCTTGTTTTGAAGGAAAGGAGACATTAACATCAAATTCTGCTAGCTGTCTTCTGACTTTCACTTCCTGATTTTCAGGAGCTGTTTTCACCATGCATAGAACATTACTTCTCACCTTGTCCTGGTACCTTATCAGTTGCAATGGTGAAAGGTCACAACTTTCTCAGACCAGAACTGGGATCTTGTATACTAAGCTTGAAAAACACACAATAAGCTTGATTCAAGCTGGTTTGAGTGATTTAATGGCTGACAGAGCTGTTTTCTAGAATGTGGAAGGATCAGCTCTAATGTTCCATGCTCTAGCCAAGGACCAGCCTTTGTCTTTTCACCTCACTTTCTAGAATATGCAATAAATTACATGGGTCCTTCTGACAACAGCTTATTTTACCTCTTCTTTACAGAGATCAATCATGTTTGCTAAATGAAACAAAGTTTTTGTCAATTTTTCTCCCTCCCCGGTCTTTTACTCCAATTGTCACTGGAGTGCTTGTCCCATCCTCCTCCTTTTCTCCTCCTGATTTTTTTCTCTGTATTCAAATCAGACAGCATCCTCCTCTATGCTGTCTATGCATCAAAAAGGATGTCTGGATTTAAAAGCTAAAAGTGAAAAAATAGTTGTAAGCAGTTAAACAGCAATATTTCAGGCAGGTTAATGCATGAAAAAGCTAGAGGCAACTTAAAATAGAACCTTATACAGGAAGCGTGAGACAACCCGAAGCATAAGCTGCACTTTACATTTTGTTAAAGGAAGTAATGTACCAAAAGCACGTGGAAACAAAGACATTAATCTCATTTTGAGAATTGGGTTTGTGTTTGTTTTGGTGTTTTAATGTTATGGATGAAGCGGTAGAGAGAGTTCTAGACTTTGAGCTGCTTTAGAAAATTATGGTCCTATATTCTGTTTATTTGGCAGTATTCACTGATGAGCAAGAGTAAATGGATGAGAACACTCAGGATAAAATACAGTACATATGAGTGACAGACAATATGTTAAGGCTCTGTTTGCCTACCATTTCAAAAGCTCAGCTTGTTATATGAGCACCTTTCTTGTAAAAATATTCCATCTTTGCAGTCATGTAAATTTATGTGGGAATGGCAGTTTCATTGTCCTTTTGCAAAATCCAAGAAAGGTAGGCACAGGAAACAAACAATAAAGCTGTATTTCAGCATTATAATGGATTTTGTTTGGTGCCATATCTTTAGAAGCTCCACAGAGTCTCAGCATTTCTGAAAGATTTAAATGTATTGTATTTTGTGCCTTTAGTATATTTACAGAGTTGTAATTCTACTTCAGGATTCTGGACACATTAGCAAATCACTTAATTGCTGTTGGTTATTGTATATTTCACCATATTCCCTGGATAGAATGAATTAGTTATGTTCAGCTTTGACTATGTACACTGAAGCTCATATGAAGTTAAAACACTCTTGAAGAGTTCCAGTCAGTATTTAAATTCCTTTTCACTAAGTGACACTGAAATCTTCTAGAAAAAATACACTCTGCTGCTGCTACTCCAAACTACTGTTCTGGGCTTCTCACACGTTACGGGACTTTATTGTCTGGAAAACATTTTTTTATTATTATCTGAAGTTCTGTAGGGAGCAATAATGACTTTCTCTGTGTTGTAACTACTGAAAATCACATTAACGTATTAAATTTAATACTTAAAAGAAAGTCACTTTCATATATAAAAATATTTAGAAAACTGGAGGCGTGCAATTAATTTTAACAATTATTCTTCAGGTTTACAAAGAAGACCTACCTCAGCTGAAACAGCAAAGCAAAGAGAAAAACTATTCTGTGCCCTTCCTTAAAAGAGAGCGAGCACCTGAGGACAGTTTAAAGTTGCAGTTTATACATGGGTAGAGTAATATTAGATAATACTTTTTTTTTCCTGATTGTTAAAACATTCTAACAATGTTAATCAATTCACCTCAGAGCATTTAGCAAAGCATTTTTCACTGCTTACTGGTAATTAATTTGTTTGTTATTATTACTGTGGGTAATTTTTGGAATATTAGCCATAGATTTTAATTTCCTTCCTTGTATTTGTTGAGGAACAAAATAAGGTTGTAATACTGTAGCCATATAATAAATGAGCATTGCATTTTATAAAATTACATTTGAAACTAGCTGTTGACTACACCTTATGTTTCCTGGAGCAAAGTTACTCTGTTAAGTTGATCGTGATAGCTGTGATTTGTAAAAATGCCTGATAGATTTCTGCTTGAACCCAAGTCCCTGTAAAACTTACCTGGACAATTCTATGTGAATTATAAATTCTTATTGTTAGATCAGTACAAATTTAGGAGTTAGTTGCAATATAAACCATGAGATGATTCATGAATGCTCTTGGTGGAATAGTCTCTCCCTGTACACTGTGATATTTTCGAGCTAAAGCTGACACCACATATGTACTCTTTTCAAGTTAACGCACCAACTATTTGCACAATTTGTTAGACAAAGTACTAGAAGAGTTTTGAAACAGAATATAACTTGTTTTGTTTTTACTTCAGTTATAGAGGCTATGACTGTCGAAATAACTTGTTCTACACACAAACTGGAGAAGTGGTGTATCATATTGCTGCTGTAGCAGTTGTATATAATAGGCAACAACACACTCAAAGGCTGTATCTTGGTCACGATGATGACATCCTCAGCCTAAGCATTCACCCAGTGAAAGACTATGTTGCTACTGGACAGGTGGGTATTTAGAAGTGATGATCTTAGCAAAACATGGAAATAAATTCCCTTTACAATATATAATTAGGAAAAATGTGGTTCTCTTTGTCCTTCAGTAGAGTGTTTCCTTCTACATATGGGTAAGCTGTGTATTGCTTCCTATATCCCTGCCAAACTGCTGGAGAGTACTGCATTGGAAACTATTTGAGGTGATTATTAAATCATTCCTGCATAACAAAAAGCCTGCCAATCTTATGCCGTGGCCTTCAAAAAAAATCTTATATTCACTTTGATCATCTGCTTTCATCTGTGTAAATGCAGGCGCTGTACTTTATCTACATCCTAGGAGGTTTTGGGGTTTCGTTAGTCAGTCTCAGTGTTTTTGTACTGTAGTAGCATTCAAAAGCCTTCCTCAGATACAGGCTATTGTATGCTGGGCAGTTTATGGTATCTAGTACTGAATATGATATATTCAGTATGTTTATATATATTCATATATCATGATAAATGATATCATTAATATGATGCTGAATATTGATGTTTTAAAAAATAACTACTGATATTTCTCTAAAAGACAAAATAGATCTTGAAAAAGATAAAATAGGGCAAGTGGAAAAGTAGTTACCTCTGGGGTGTTTTGAAGATATGTTAGTGAAGTTACTGATACTGGTGTGCTTTGAACTTCTATGAGCAGATATTCCGATTAATGCTCTGATTTAGGTTGGAAGAGATGCTACTATCCATGTTTGGGACACACAGACACTGAAATGTTTATCATTGCTCAAAGGCCAGCATCAAAGAGGAGTGTGCGCGCTGGATTTTTCAGGTAAGCCACAACCCATATTTATCTAAATGACTAATTAAAAAGCAATCCTTATGATGAAATCTTAATTTGAACAGCTAGCCAATTTTACGACCAATACAAATTTTACATAAAAGTCTGCAAGTTTTGATAAAAATAGCGTGTGTAGTAAAGTTAGTCATGGGCATTTTGTCAATCAATCAATAATTGATTTTTATGATGTCCAATACATAATACGAAGTGTACAGCTAGTACTCTGTCTGTTTACATAGTGGTATAATAATTTAGAAGCAGGCAGAATGGTAACTTGAAGTGTATAAATGAGGTGGAAATGTGATCTGTAGGTTCATACAATTCTTCAAATTTGCTAACAACTCCCAAATTTTTCAGTGAGTTTACAGAAATATGACAAACAGTTGTCTGCTTCCCCTACTTGTCCTTCTGAAATGGATGACCTAAGTTGTCTCAGTTCTCAAAGGGTAATTACAGTGTTCACCATTGAAAAACATCATCCATATGGTGGTGACTTACATACTTTTGCATCTTTATAAAAGTGCTTACAAATTCATTCTCCCTTTTTCTATTTAAAAAAAACAAACAAAAAACCAACCAACATTACTTTAGCGGCACTATCCTTTTCTTAGTCTGATTTTTTTTCAATTAAACATCATTTATTTCATATTCTTCTTTCTAGAAACGTGGTAAGAATTCATTAGGACATAGATTATATTTATGAGACAGGCTTATATGAAAGAAGACTTACTTCCACAAAGAACTAAGTCATATTCCATTATCAGAAGAGGAGCCTTGGTGTTCATCCAAGAGCTGGAATTCAAATGTTCAATTCAAAATTCAAATTGCTGATCCACTGTGGCTCTGAAAGTAGATATGTTACCAGAAGAAGAGGAAATGGATAAGGTTAATCTAATTGACATAGTGTGCATAGATGTTAAAAACTTCTCATTATGATCCGTAGCTGAACAAACATTTATATATATAGGAAATATTTATTTTATGGTTTACATTTTTAGCAAAAATTAGATTCCTGTACAGATAGTAGTACTCCATGCATTAGTATCCATGTACTTCTGTAAAAGCCTAAAGAATAAGTTGGCCACATATTCTGTGGACATAAATCTGTACAAAAATATTCAAGGTCTTTTTAAAAGTAGCAGCCACTGGCATCATTACAACATTGCTTTAGGACTTGATCCTGAGTATGCACATGTTGCATTCCTAAGTGGCTTTAGTTAAGGTTCTTGGCATAGAGAGGAACAGATAGTTGTGCAAATATGCACCTTGCTATGGTATCAGAGTGGTCTATGGTCTACGCTGTAGGGAGTTTTCATTGTGTTAGTAATAGATATTTCTAAATCATAGAATGGTTTGGGTTGGAAGGGACCTTTAAAGGTGATCTAGTCCAACCCCCCTGCAATGAGCAGGGACGTCTTCAATTAGATCAGGTTGCTCAGAGCCCCGTCCAACCTGACCTTGAATGTTTCCAGGTTTGGGGCACCTATGACCTCTGTGGGCAACATGTTCCACTGTTTCACCACCCTTATTGTAAAAAATGTCTTCCTTATATCTAGTCTAAATCTTCCCTCTTTTAGTTTAAAGCCATTACGCGTTGTCCTATTGCAACAGGCCCTGCTGAAAAGTTTGTCCCCATCTTTCTTATAAGCTTTCTTATAAGTACTGAAAGGCTACTGTAAGGTCTCCCGGAGCCCTCTCTTCTCCAGGCTGAACAGCGCCAATTCTCTCAGCCTGTCCTCACAGGAGAGGTGTTTCATCCCTCTAATCAGTTTTGTGACCCTTCTCTGGACCTGCTCCAACAGGTTGAGGTCACAGTACTTGAAAGAAAGTAACCTAAAGAAAGAAACCTAAAACTCCAAAGACACCTTTTTTGGCTGTACTTGATCTGGCAGCTGACTTTCTACTACCAGTACTCTCTGCTCTTACTCACTTTCTAAAGCATCTGCTATTGGCCATTACTGAAAACAGTGTACAGTCCTGGGTCACTTTTGTAGGACTGTTCTGATGATGTTATGATTCAAAGATTATAACTGCATTCATGCAATGTTTGGTTGTGCCCTCTGGTGGCTAATTTAACATCTATAATTTTGGGTATTAATTGGAGCATATACCACATATTAATACATGAAACCTCCTTTTTAAAGTGACTAAAGTTTAAGCTGTATTCTTACCAACAAAATTTTGTTAACTGTGTTTCGTTTACACAATTAAGTTACCCCTAAAAATAATTATTGTCATCCAAATATACAAATATACCTCTTTCTTAAATAATGCATCTTATATAATGCATACTTACCTTTTGTAACAGCTATCTTATAGAGTATTATCTGGCTAAAATTATTATAGAATGGTTCTTACTGTCTCCTTTGCTTTTCTTTCCTTTCCTTTCTCATTAACTTTTTGTGTCTCCTTGTTGGTGTTCTTACTTTTTTTTTATTATTTAATAAATTCAGTTTTGATTTCCTGTCCCTTTTTTTCAACTTCATTCTTTCCTGCCTACTTACATTCCTTCCATCTAGGCCTGTTTCATTCAACTGTGAACTCTTTCTGTAATTCGCCTTCTTCCTCACTTGCTTTTCATAGTTGCTAAATGCTGTGAGTCCCGTCTAGCTGTGAGGACCTATTCAGTCTTATGAAGTAGTTCTAGTGGAGTAATTTATACCAGTGGCACTTTTTCTGTTCTTGAAGTCAAATATGCTTAAGCACAGAGCCCTTAACATCTGTTAATTTCTCCAACAAGTAACATTGTCAAATCATTGCTTATGTTTGCTCTTTTGGACGTGTCACCAGTTCCTTACTTCCTCCAACTTTAACTTTTCTTCAGCTAAAAAAAATATCGGGTAATCAGCTCCTGCTACAACCTATAAAGTTAAATCTCTTATCATATACTTCAGCAATCATGGTTTAGTTTTTAGAATTTTTCAAAATTTCATGACAGTAGTTTGTCTCTAGAAGTTTATTAACAATGTTCTTGTTTAATATTATTTCATACAAGTAGCAAGGATGCCTAGGTACTGTTGAATTATGTATGATATTCTGTTCTTTCTTTTCATCCTCTCATTATCAGTAGCGCTGTGTCTTTGCTACAGTAGAAGAGATGATAGCCAGGAGTTAATTTTAGCCTTATAACTTTCTATCATATTTATGGTTTCATTACATTGCCTATTAACTTTTAACCACCCATTTCATTATACACTAATCTTTCTTGTTACCATCTCAAGCAAAAGAAAATAAGCTTCATCTGATCAGAAATAGTTCTAATAAAATGTAATGTGATTTTGGAGTACTTGGACTTTATGCAGTTGACTTTCATTGTCTTGTTTGATCCTACCTATCTTCCTTGTATTTACACAAGAGAATCTTTTGTTTCTGCCTTTGGGAAAGATCAGTGGTTTGATAAGGTATACAAATACAAAAAAACTAAAATAGGTCTGACATACAAACATAATAGAAGGTAATGAAGTCAAAAGAATGACTTGCAATCATCCAGTTAAAACTTAAGCAGAAAAATCTTATTGTGATCTATAACACAACCTGTTCTGTCTCTGGTAAGGGTGCTGCCATATCTAAAGTCACCTTAGTTAAGAAGATGAAGGCTAGGTCATAGATTAGGAGAGTGGTCTGTGAAATCTCTATGAAGGCTGATGTGTCATCAGTCAGTAGGTATTCATTTTGGTGCTCAATATTGCAATATGAATCCTTCTTGTGGATAAAACTTTCAGGAAATATACATTTCAGTCATCTTAAGAGATTGGGCAGGTTAACTCGCTCTCCCAGTTCATTTATCTAATTTTCTACGCAGTCTGTTTTAGGAACTGAAGGCTATCAGTGAATCTGAATCCTGTCCTCTCAAAATATTAGTTCCTTTTTTGGTTTCATTTATAACACATCATTTGAAATTCAGTTCACAATGTATTTGTTGTGTTCATTGCCTGTTGTATTTTCAGCTAAAGCCTTAGCACCTTTAATAATAAGTATTGCTTCTGTACAGCTGATGGAAAATGTTTGGCATCTGTTGGGCTAGATGATAATCATGCCATTGTGTTTTGGGATTGGAAAAAAGGAGAAAAGCTAGCAACAACCAGGTAAGAATACATCTTGGTATAAATGTGCCCTGTGATTACATTTTTCTGAATAATATCATCCATGGTTATTGCTTTGTTTATAGGAAAAAAAACCCAAACTCATCTCTGAAAGCAGAATGGTGTTTCAGAGCAATATATCCAGATTAAAAACCTTGGGATCTACAGCTAAGTGTTTGGAAATCCTGTGAACTATTTCTGTCAAGAGTTCCCTAGCTTTTCTGTTAGGATAAAGATTATAGCTCATGGTATTATAGCTCATTTCTTGATTTTCAAGTTAAGTTAATATTTTCTCCCAATTTTCATTCCTGATTCATGGCAGAAGTCATCAGAGTTGTCATATTTTCCTTTATGCATTAGATAACATGCTGGGTTCCATCAGTGTACGTATGCAGATCACTTTTCTAAAAAGAAAAAAGTGTTCCCTCTAATATAAATAGATTTTTCAAGGTCTACTAATTTTGCCTTCCTTCTGACTCAGCTTTTTCTGAGATATTTACTCTTTGCAGTTACTAACAGAAAGCTTAGCTAATCACGCTGTAGTGAAGAAGCTTTTATAATTGCTTGAAGGGACCAGTGTTGGGAAGAGAATTGGATCACAGTTTACATGTTTGCTTTTTTTCTTCTAGAAAATATTGAATTGCAGTATTTTCTTTATACTGTACTAGTTGTACATGACAGAAGATCAAACTGTTTGAGAACCTGATTTCTGTCTTACCCTCAGGCAAATCAAACATACTTCTGAGGTCAAGATACTAGAATTGTGTAGAATTTATGTAAGCACAGACTTATGTACCAGAAAAGAAAGGAGTTCATTTCATATGCTATCTGCAACCATGTAACATCTGGCATTGGTTTTATGACCAGAAGATCATGGGTACCATAATCTATGTTAGCTATCTAATTTTGTCTCAAATGTCCAGTTTATTAGGCAGCAAGATTTTAAATCCTGTTTAAAATTTATGATGTAGGCCTTGCTTACCAGCAGTGTCATCTGTGTTGTAAAATGTAACATTTTCATTTGCTTTCCAATCCTAGTTTTACTGTACCCAGATAAATTGTGTTTCAGACTCACAAGTAAAGAAATAACTTATATATTCTCATAGAGACCTTCTAAGCTTTTGAAAACAACATAATGATGGGCTGTACAGCTACCTGTCTTTTGTTGCCCGCAGGAGAGATATAAGATTAAGTACTTGGGTCCTTTTCAGTGTATAATACTATATGTACCAAATGTATCTACTTTTATTGCTAAACTATTTTTTTCAAAAATACACAGGGTCCTCACAGAGAGCATAAAAAATAGTTTATCATCTACAAAATTCCAATTTAAGTTATTGTTTATATTTTAGCAGTGCCTAAAGGCAAGTCTCGCATTCTGGTAACACATAAAGAGAGAGACAAAAACCAAGTCAGGGGAGTTTACACCCTTATTTTAGACATGATCGTCATTTGGCCTTAGCAGACAAGAAAAAAAGAAGGACATCTCCTTACAATCAAGTAGACCCACAAGAAGAATTCATCTAAAGGACTAAACCTGAAAAATGAAGTGTACATTCACTATGTACAAACATTCATTATGTTTATTCTGTAGTTATTTTATATATATTTTTTGTGTGAATATCCTTTTTGCTTAGTCTTAGGATGATTTATGTCAGCATGACTTCTCAGTTTTCTTGTCACAATGTTCAGAATATACTCTTGTTTTAATTGCTCACTAGATAAATTATACAGCTTGTTTCCCTGTCTCGGCCTTACAGTTTTCTGTGTAGTTTCATTAAAATCTTTATTGAGTCAGTGTATGCTGTTAGAATCAAAATATATCTGTCCCGGTTTGAAGTAAAACCGAACCAATTTTCTGTTCTGTAACTTTACATCCTAGCTAGGCCTCCTCTAACTCTCTGAAATTAACGGCATATTGTGGAGAAAACTGCTCGTTCTCAGAGTGATAAGACCAATGTTTGTGCTCCGTGCCAAGGAATGGTACGCAGGGAGGCCCTTGCTTATACTTATTGCTATAACAACCAAGGGCAGCCAATTTCGTTATTTGCCCCCTTAGAGGGTCGGAAACGGAAAAAACGTAGAGGGGTCACATCAGTGGGGAGGAGTGGACAGGACAGGTGACCCAAACCTGACCAACTAGGGTATTCCATCCCATCTGCCCCATGCTCAGTATAAAGGCTGAGGGATCAAAGGGTCAGCCCTTCCTGCGATGGCCGACGTCCAGAGAGGACTCTGTCTGTTCATCTGCCTTTGATCCCGATCCGTGTGTTCCTGACTCCAGAGCTGGAATCCAGTTCCCATTCGTCACTGAGTCCAGTCTGGGACTTCCCCAGTGCCTGCCGTTGATGTAACTGACATCCTGGGAGCTTGATACGGTTTTGTATATATTGTATCTATTTCATTATTTTCTTCTTTATTTTTATTTTAATATTAATTTTTCATTAAAGTAGTTTAGTTCATTCTAAACTTCTGAATCTCCTTATCTCTTTCTCCTCCTCTCTCCTCTTTTAGGGGGGGGAAGGGGGGGGAAGGGCCATCTGCCGGTCCGGTTTTGGTAAATTCAGCCAAAACCACGACAATATCTGACCTTCTTTCACTAGCTTCTCATGCTTTACATGCTGATGCAGTGCTGGTCCTGTTTGGTCCTAGTGTTTTGTATTAGTAGACTGCAATCTCTAAGAGAGAGGCATTGTCAAATTTATTTACAATCTAAATCAGTGAACATCCTGTTCTTTATTTTCTTCATCCTGTAAGAGCAAATGTCCTGTGCCAGTTCTTTGGAACATAAGGACACAAAAACTACACAGGCTTGTATATGTGTTTTGGTCTGACTGTTGCAGGAAATTGGGGTGGAAACATAGGCCATATAGTCATGTGTCAGCACTATTCATCCTATCACATGGGCAGACATACTCTTGTCCTTTTACAGGGGACAACCTCTCTGGGATGCAATTAGTTTGATTTTGGACTCATGGCGGTACACTTTGCCTATGCGATAGATGCTTCCAGAAGAAGCACTGTAACTGGCCTGAACTGAAAGGCTGGGCATCATTATAGCAAAGTAGAGGAACTGGAGAAGGAGGAATTGCAGGAAGACATACTTCAGACGTCAAAGCTGTAAAGGACTGGTTTTCACCTTTTAGACTGATTCACCAGAAAATACTGCAACCAAGAGAGTTATCAGAACCATGCGATTTTTCAGATCTGCTAAACCTGTCAGATGAAAGGGACATTCTCATAGTACAAAACCTGAAAATTCATATTGAAAAGCTAGTGATTTTTGCTTTTTATAAAACACTGAAATAGAAATAATTACTACTTTGCATCTGGGAATATTTTTTGCAATGGTGAAACTTAAACTTACAAATTCCCATAGATACATACTCCAACAGAATAACTTTAGTTACCTGAGAAATAAATTTGAGGGTGTATATGCTTCTGAATGAGCTGTTTCCTAAATTACAATTTTATAATTTGTTATTTTATTTTTCCCTCTTGAAACACAGTAGGCTAAAGACTTCATTTTTCTTGACAAAGGATTTAGATATTTATTAATTGATTAAACATTTACGCTGCCCTTTATACCTTTTCTTAATGGCATTGACCTTTGTTGCCTGCTGCTTCATTATAATTTAACTGAACTGAAATTCAATAGGAGGCAATTTTTATTCACCACATTTCTCTAGTCTAATTCTTATACAGTGTATGCTCAAATACATTCTGCCAACTTTGAGTCAGCTTCCAAGGCTAAGCTCTTGCAGGTAGAAATACAGTGTTCTAATTTTTTTAGATAGGGTAATGATGGTAGTGATAATATAGACATAGCCTCTGTGATCCGTCTGCCGATCCTCATAGTATTGTAGATCTATACTGTTGTGTTTGCACCAAGAGTATGACAGTCATGGTGTTTAGACCCTCGCTGTTGAAGACTCTGTTTGGTTAGTCCAATAAGATGAAATGCCTATTTAAAACAAATTAGTTTGAAATGTTAAGTCATCCCTTACCACGTTTTTCAATTTTTATTTTTATTGCAGGGGCCATAAGGATAAAATATTTGTAGTGAAGTGTAATCCACATCATGTAGACAAACTAGTCACAGTTGGGATGAAGCATATCAAATTTTGGCAGCAAACAGGTACTGTATTGAATATTTTATATTTAATTTATTTGAGAATGCGTGCACTCTTAATACAGGAACATCATGTTCTCAGTTTAAGATTTTTTTTTTTTATTTGTAAAGCAATTTTCTAGCTACCAAAATACTAAAAGGGTGAAAACTTGCCTCTGAAACAGAAAATGTCACAATATTCCTTTCTCTTTGGAAGTCATTTCCAGCTGGTTGTTTTTTAACTCGAGTCATACTATTAAGGATTTCTCCTGAACGAGCATCCTTGGCTTTCAGAAAACATGCAGTCCTGTAATTCACTTAGGCAGATTAGGACCCTTGTGAAAATGCCAGCTGGTAGCTAAGAATCTTCTCTAAAAACGGTAGCGTTCGTACTGATGTAACACTTCAGCACCCCTTCAATTTCAAGATAGAGCTGTTTTTCAGTCATCAGAGATGACTTTCAGAAATGGAGGCACATTTTTCAAGGTGCCAGGATGGAAAGATAGATTTGAGGATGGACCTTAATATATCTACCTGGACAAAACAAAAAAGAAATAAAGAATCGGGTATTTTACAGAAGTTCAGTTATAGTAATTTATGTTTTAAACGTTAGGCTAAAAATCATGATATGATATCACAAGAATCAAGATATCAAGGTAATATATGTCTCATATGACACAGGAGTTTTGTTTCCTTTTCTAAATAATGAAAAATGAAAATGTGTTTTCCGTTATTTGAAATCAGGATAAGATTCTGCAAACTAATAAGCAAAATATTCAGAATGGGACGTAGCTCTCAGTCTAGACTGTTCTGTCAAACTGAGAAAGACAGCAAAATTGGTTTCTGTTTGAGGATATGTTTTATTCAGGACTGGATATTTTGTTCTTCATGACTTCTAATCATATGCACACTAAACGAGGTCTCAGAGAGCATCTTCTGTGTGTAAAATTTAGTAAAGGTAGGTGGCACAAGGGCAGTTAAAAATTTAATTCAAGATAACTCAAAATCAGACAGTTTTAAGAAGTTCCTATACTTAACACTGTATTTTACAGTGTTCAAGTTGTTCAGGTGCTCTCAGATTAAAAATTATTTTTGGGGGGGGAGGTTCTGCATTTTTATGTTTAGGTTATTTTTGTAGTAAAGACATAGACATAAAGACATATCATTTCCTTGGAGATAACAATCTGAAAAATAGAGCCTGTACTGCTTCAAAACTGTCATTACTAGATTGACTTTCTTTTATTATGTTTTTCCCTTGTGCACTGTGTTTTCAATATTTCTATAATGTCTTACGCAATCGCAAGAGATGATGGCGTCAAGACATTTTTCCTTTACAGCACTATGACTACAAACGAAGTATTAAAAAACTTACTTTTGTTTATATTGCAGGTGGAGGCTTTACATCAAAACGAGGAACATTTGGAACTACTGGAAAATTGGAAACTATGATGAGTGTTTCATATGGGCGAATAGAAGATTTAGTTTTCTCTGGTGCTGCTACTGGAGACATTTATATCTGGAAGGATACTCTGTTGCTTAAGACAGTGAAAGCCCATGATGGACCTGTATTTGCCATGCATGCATTGGATAAGGTATTTATCACCTTATGTGATCCATTCATCTTTATTATTTTTGTTGCAATAATGGATTTTATAAGTGTATAACTAACATCTCCCAACGAATTTACTCAGGTTTTGTACATGTGTATGTAAGCAATACATTGTTCTACGTTGCACTAACATTGAAGGTGCTTTAATAAACAAAACCGTAACAGAAAGCAAGTTGCACTGGATGAATCTGAATGTGATTAAAATCACAAAACCAATATTAATGAGTTCTGTTATTTGATAGACGTATGTTTGTAAGGACCACATATGTGCTCATTACCTGACCAATAGTTTTCTGACCTCTAAATATGCAAAATTTACTTCTCACTGTGCTCATGTGTGTCAATTTCATATTTGTAAACCCCAGAAGAGTAACAGGTAACATTTATTGCCTCTTCAACATGATTCCAAAAGTATTTTTGCTTTATCAGTTTCCAAAATATGAAACAGGATTTTTTTTATATTATCATCACTGTATCTTAGGCAAGCAACACTTCAAATATCCAAAGGCCTTGTTGTTCTGAGTTAATTATTCCAGGTATCAGAAGCGTTTTCCTTCAGTTGCATCAATAAATCTTTAAAGGAAACTATTGCAAAATATATTATTGAGGTTGGGGCAAAGTTGGGGCAATATATAAATGAGGTTGGGGCAAAGTTTTGCCAGTTGAAACCCACTGGCAATTTGAAGATGTTGATAATGGAATATCCTTTTTGAGATTATAGTTTCAACTTTAAAAGTACAGCATGAAAAGAGGAATATTAGATAATAATATTTCTATGTATCAAGGTCAGTTAAAATCCCTGTGGCTCAATCCTTTCTAGCCGTAATTGATTGTTCCTAGCTTTTCCATCAATTTTTCTATTTGATCTTGGCACTCTATCTTCTAAACATCATTTTAACTTACTTTTTTGTTGGTTAGTTATTTATGTTGTGTTTTGTACTCACTTGGCACAGATAAAGACTATCTACCAAGGGAATTAATCAAAGAATTGGTCCCTTTGCATTATTAGGACTCTGTCTGAAGCAGCTGCTAAGTCCATTGAATTTGGAATAACTTGAGAAGCTATTATTACCAACTACTGGCTCTTCTAAGGATGAAGCACATATTTTTCCATAGCTTATTTCCACATGCAGAAAAATGTTATGGTCCAGGATTACTATTTACAATAGTCTTCATGGTTATATGTCTGTATATACTCTCTAGATTTTCTCCCCTTATTTTTCTTCATAGGTATAGGCTGCAGTATTTTTAATTCAAAACATGGATAAAATGCAGGGGATAATTTATGTTGCCCTTGGACATGTCTTTTAAAATATTGAACTATTAACACGACTGCTGACATTTGTGTATGTTTTCATACTGTGATCGTACAGGGTTTTGTAACTGGTGGAAAAGACGGAATTGTGGCGCTTTGGGATGATATGTTTGAAAGATGTCTGAAGACATATGCTATTAAAAGAGCAGCACTATCTGCTAGTTCTAAAGGTATTATTTTACAATGTGTTTTAATAAGGACTATATGCATAAAGGCTGGTAAAACGGCAGTAATGGGTGTCAAATCTCACCAGAACACAAAAGGCACGGTAATATGCTACTTGCTACTCTGTGCTGGAATTTTCTGGTTTGATTGATTTAAGTTTTATTTCCCACAATCTTTGCCATTTATAGTTTGTTCTGCTATTTCTTCCTCTATTCTGTGACATCTAGCTTTGTTTTCACTGAATAAATTATTTTAAAAAGAAATGTCACAAGCCCGAGTCTTGGCTGTTCCAAAATCTGTTGTTTAGCAGCTAGCTCCTCAAGTGGCCAAATTTCATGTAGTGAGACCAGGGTCCCTATGAGTTGGAAAGACCTGTTAAATTCTACTTCTTCAGGCATCAGTGTGGAATTCTGTAAAGTGGTATTCACAGATAATCACAGAATTAATGTCCAAGTTGCTGGAGCATCTGAACCCCTTGTACACTGTCAGTGTTAAAGCAGTAAAATACCAATCTCGATATTGCCATAATATGGAGTAGCACAAACTTCCCTCCTTGAAATTATTAATTAAATCCATGGATTATCTAGTAGTTTGATCAGTCAAGTGTACTATGTTTCATGATTTTAAACAGATTTTAATTAGAGATTATATAAACCGTGTAAATTATAGGTGATATGAGTCTGTTTTTGATTTCACAGTAAAACCCTAAACTTAATATCTTTGTATTCTTCAGGTTTACTTTTAGAAGACAATCCTTCTATTCGAGCCATCAGTCTAGGACATGGGCATATACTAGTGGGAACTAAAAATGGAGAGATACTTGAAATTGATAAAAGTGGCCCTATGACTCTACTTGTTCAGGTACTCTATGGCTTTTCCATATCAAAATATTCCCTGTAGAAATCCAAGACATTATAAGATTTTCCCAGTCATTTCTTTCTATTTTCATTAATCCTGTTGATCAACGTTGCTTTCCTTGCTCAGGCAGAGGTTGATGCTTTCTTATGTAAATGACTTTGAGATTTGCTGTGAATTCCAGAATTCAGAAGGTAAAACAAACAGTCTATTAAGTTCAAACACTTATGAGACTTTTTATGAATTCTTTAGACAATTTAGTTTAGGACCCAACATAAAAATGAAAAATGAAGGGTAGAGCTAACACAATTTTTGACAGTGTGGTTCCATTTATTTGCTTGGACCGAAATAATATAGAGTATTCTAAAGGATCCTGTACTTTAATTTGTGAAAAATTGTTTTAGGGTTACGACAGCTTTCTACAGTCATATGCAGTTGTCATTGCATGTATTACAAAGCATAAAGAGACCTCTTTTTGCAAGGCAAAGTATTTTGCAAAGTTTGGTTAAAAAATGTTCATATATATGTCCACTGATGTATTTGATGTTGCTTTGGTGTCTTGGATAACCCTAATGTCTCTATGTAGAAAATTGTATCATTTACTGAGTTATAATTTGTCAAGTTTTTACTTTTTGTTTTCTAAAACTGACTAAATTAACAGTGTTTTTTACAAAAATATGGTTTCCTTGGTCTTTTTCTTTCCAGTTAGTTCTGACCACATAAAGTAATCTTTCAAATTTGTATTGCCAGCATCACAGCCTTACTAACTTAAATGTGCAAAACAGTATAAGTTATGTAACTCACTGACTACTTTGGAATTGCAGTCTCTTCCTAACATAGGTCCCTTCATATGAATAGTACAGTTGCAAGAGTAAAATTACCCAATTGCTGTGAGTTTTCTGATAAAGGGAAGTGTTATAATTGTCATCCATCTTTAATTACATACTTGCATGCAGCAACTTGAGCTAAAATTGAAAATACAAAAGGGGTAATTAAGAAGTCATGACAGTTACTCCCCTTTTTCTTTTAATGGTATTTTTCCATCTTTTTCAATCTTTTCCAGATTGAGAATAGTAAGAAATTATTTAATCTTGAAATTCTGTGCCAGCAAGCTGTATGTAAATTGAAGGAAATCTAGAAAAAGCAGGATGTGATTAGAAAGGTTTAAAACCGAGTTCTGAGGAAAGATTAAAAAAACTAAGTATGTGTATGTTGGGCAAACAAGTTCTCCAGGATCTAAGAAATTACATAACCCTTGAAGACATATTAGCCCACATTAGGATTTCAGAATAAAGTCCTGTTTGGGGAATAACTATTTCCTGTTCAAGTCTGGAAGAGAGAGCATTGGAGGAACAGGAATTACAGATGGTAATAGTAGAGGAGACTATGAAAAAGTATCTTTTAGATACTTATCAGAGGAAATAGACCAGCCGTTCAGGTCTGTCTGAATGTGGAAAATTTTTGAGAAGATGGTGAAATCTTTGTTACCTGAGACTTGTAAAAGGAGGCAAGGCAAGTGCTAGAACTTTTTACATAAACCCGCATGCATTATTTTGTCTTATATTAAATGGTTTCCTTTAGGGACATATGGAAGGAGAAGTCTGGGGCTTGGCAGCTCATCCTCTCTTGCCGGTCTGCGCAACAGTGAGTGATGATAAAACACTACGAATCTGGGAACTTTCATCCCAGCACCGCATGCTGGCAGTAAGGAAACTCAAAAAAGGTAATTCTTATTTGGCCATACACTATGATAGTAATGATACTACTCTATTTCTGTAACAGTTCCATCTTTGCTTTTGGTGCACATCACAAACGTTAATTAAGTCAGAAGAGGACACAGTCATTAAGAAATCGGAGGCATAGGAAATAAATTGCCTGTGGCATCTGTCAAGTCAATGAAAAGGGTAGAAAGAAAAAGGCTTATAATCTATTGTAATGAATAATAAAAAAAACGAACTTTAATCTTCCTCTGATTCCAAGGGAATGAGTTGACCTCAGAATCATTTTCCTTCCTAAGAATACTTAAGGTCAGAATATTTGTTGCTGACATTAAGAAGTTTCTTTATAAAGACAAATGTAAAATTTTCTGCATGTTGAGCACAATCAGCTTTCAGTGGCAATATGCACTTCACATGTGCACCCACTTCTCTGAAAATGAACAGTTTTCCTGCTCTCTCCTCTGTGTAACTTTAGATGAGCTATGTTGAAATTCTGCATTCTCAAAATTACTCTTATTTCATTTATTCATCAATATCCTTCAGGAAATTTTATGGTGTAAATTCAACATGCTTCATTTTCAGTGACAGATCCAGAGCACAGAAACTCTAACTGGCTCAGGGAAAACAGAATCAAACGTTTTGGAGAGGTGAACTCAGGGACAGATGAGGGTAGCTGTATGAGAGTATGGTCAGAAATAATGTTGAGGGAAAAAGTAAGTGGAGGAAATGTAGTAACTCTGTTTTAAATGTGCTCCACCTGAAAAGAACCATTATTCAGTCATATAATGAAGAAGCTTTCAAGTTCAGTATCCCTGAAAAACATGAATATATCCTTGAAATCCCATAATAAGTCTTTGAATTTTTCAATTGAATTTCCTTTCTGTATGGTTTCTTTGGTTTTCTTTTCTTTTCTTTTCTTTTCTTTTCCTTTCTTTTCTTTTCTTTTCTTTTCTTTTCTTTTCTTTTCTTTTCTTTTCTTTTCTTTTCTTTTCTTTTCCTTTCTTTTCTTTTCTTTTCTTTTCTTTTCTTTTTTTTAATTAATTTTATTTCTATAATTGCTGTATTTAGAACATAGCTGGAAGGTGGTATTTTCACCTAAACCTATTTCAAGACTAATCAAATCACCGTTGTCAATTCAAGAACAGCCTATATAGAGGGTATATTCCCATTTAGTAAAACGTTATTCCTAGTCCTCCTATCACATAATATATTTGTTTTAATAAATAACAAATCTATTTTTAAATTATATACTTGATGTAAAAACTTTTCAGTTGCAGTTTGGTGACGGTTTTCTCAATCCTAAGTTTGTAAACCTTAAGATACTCCTTTCCATTTTCTTCTGTAGGTGGACGATGCTGTGCCTTTTCTCCTGATGGGAAAGCCTTGGCTGTAGGGTTGAATGATGGGAGTTTTCTGGTGGTAAATGCTGACACTGTTGAAGATATGGTCTCTTTTCACCACAGAAAGGAAATGATCTCAGATATAAAGTTTTCACGAGGTATAATCAGATGATAAGGTGAAAGGGCAGTGTTTATCTTGGAGTTTGTTTTTCTCCTCTAGACAAAACATTGGATTTTCCAAAGATGGACTGGCTTTATATGCACTCCATGCATTTAAATACTTTATAATTCTGTATGTTTGTATGCAGCCTAGAATAATGGGGCCCACCCCTAACTGGTGCATTTAGATGCACTGCAGTAGTAAAATTGCATAACAATAATAACTATAACATGTACACCTTTAATAACTCAGTGTCTCTTCTTTACAGAATCAGGAAAGTACCTGGCTGTGGCTTCCCATGATAATTTTGTAGATATTTACAATGTTCTTACCAGCAAAAGAGTTGGCATTTGTAGAGGTGCATCTAGCTATATCACACACATTGACTGGGACTCAAGAGGTAAAATGTTTGACCAGAGATACAGGTTTAAAATGGCTATAAAATGGAATATCAGAAAACTGTTCATGTACCAGTTACTAAGATAAACTGTAACTACTAATGCAAGTGATTTTTCAACATCAAGCACCATATGGGTTCAGTGCAATTACATTTATTGGTGGAATTCATCCTCACTTGTAGCATTTGTACCAGAGAACATGGTACTTCGCTGCTGACAACAAATGACTAAAATGTTGCTTATGAACATAATATTGCTTTTCTTTGCCCTGTTCTTTTTATAGTTTTGTAGTGTGTGGCATATTTTTCTTTTCCACCTTTTATGTCCAATTTCCTTTCTTCTTTGCTGAGCATTACATGGCAATCACGGCAGTGCAGTTAGAGAGCCTTTTTGTCAGAACTAATTAAGTCTAGCAGGACTGATAATGAGCTCATGCAAATAAGCCTTCCCAGGCCTAATATGATTCTGTGTGGAACCACCTGTGCATCTGAGCTCTGCTTCCCCTGTTGCACTAGTCCCAAAATGTGGTCCAAGATTACTGACAACAACAGAAGCTAACCTCCTTTCAAAACCTGTCCAGGTCTGGGTGCCATTCTTGAGCTAGTAAGCCATGCTGCAGCTGAGCTGGCACGGTGTGCTTGCTTTCAACCCTGATAATCTGACTACTGATAGGCGTACACACAATAATAGCATTTTGTCCGATACTACCTATATATCTATAGTAGCCATTTCTTGGATGTGTTACATGTGCAGACATAAAGTATAAGACAATCGAAAATTCTTTGTGTCCTTTATGGTATTTGTTGGAAACTCTAACTGAACTTCTAGATGTAAAGGATTAATACACTAAATTGTATAACCTGTTTTATACAGGTCAGAGATGAAGGGCATAATACCACTGTAGTCCCACGTTACACTTCTTGTTGTCAGTGATTCCAGCAGACAGAATATAGCTCATCTAACAACGGGCAAGATGCCCAGTCAAAATATAGGGACATTGGAACTGCACTAGTTAATATCAGCTGATAATCCAATCAAGCGTTTCTCGGTAAAAGTGCTTTCCCTTGACAGTTATGCTGTTTCGATATTGTAGAGCTACCTCTATGATAATAAATCCCCACAGAATTTCTTACACTAGTATAGTTGTTATAGTCTGAAAAATTCAGAAAATGCCTTTAATTTTCTTATATTGTAAAACATATTTGGAATTTGGAAGCATTTTTGCTTCTTCAAGCACAAATACTTGCTAACTATCAATTGCATACAGGATTATTTTGCTAATATCACAGTATTTGTATGGGTATGGTAAACTTCATAATCATAGAATGGTTTGGGTTGGAAGGGACCTTAAAGATCATCGAGTTCCAACCCCCGTGCCCTGGGCAGGGACACCTCCCACCAGACCAGGTTACCAAAGCCCCATCCAGCCTGGCCTTGAACACCAAGGACAGTTTGGTGTGTAGCTGGACAATATGCCAGTTAGGCAGTGCAAAATAGAGAGGAGCGTACAATGTTTCTAACTTTTGGCAAAGCTGTCTTGCAAAATTGCTATGAAAATGAATCACATACACATTTTAATTTTTTTTTTTATTTTCCATTATCATGATGATGAAAACAGAAGTAAAATATTTCTTATCAGAAGTGATTTGCCACAAGACAGTAATTTTTTAAGGATATTGAATGATATTTAAAATATTACTTCTGCAGTGAATCACGAGTACAGGATTCTTATGAGAGTGATTCTAAGCATCTGTTTTACTTTTGCGATGAATAACTCTCCGGAGGACAATTTCTTAGCTTGCCCTCAGAAATCTCTTCATTCAATCAAAAGAAAGGTCATAATATTCATAATATGAATAAGATTCATAATAAACTCTTATTTCATATCCAGGAAAGTTATTGCAAGTCAATTCTGGTGCCAAAGAACAACTATTTTTTGAAGCACCAAGGGGGAAAAGGCATATTATAAGAATTGCAGAGGTACGAATCATGCTTACTAGATTTTTTACTGTGAAATGTATTTTTCCAGACTGTTAGCATAGCTTGTCTTCAAATGGTATATTTTTTTACTTTTAAACTACTATATTTACAGTGGTTAGAATTAGAATTATTTAATCATTCTATATAGTGTTTTTCCTAGCATTTGTAATGGTGGAACTTGCAAGTTTCTGTTTGTATCTCTAAATTTCCTGTTGTTTGTTAAATAGCAGTCATTCCCCATAGTCCCCTTTCCTGGACAATCACCTGTTTTCTGTGTAATCGGTGCGCATGCAGGTTATCAAACATCTTTAAACAGTATGACCTGGCCTTTAAGGATGTTGATTATACACATAATTCTTCTACAAAATTGCCAATGTTTAGCACTTCAGAAAATCTTTAAGGTGATTTGTATCCAAATCATGCTCTACCTTGGGAAAGCAGGGATGTTTAAAGTTTTAAAGCTTTTGATGAAGATGTGCAATTTGTATTAACTAGCTGGAAACAGTGAACACTTTCTAAAAACACTGAAAAAATTAATAGCAAACATAGAAATATATGTGCATGAAAGCAGTGTGCATTGGCCATGTATTAAGATCACTTCTTTTGGGGAACTTTTGATTGCAGATAGAGAAGATTGAGTGGGACACCTGGACATGTGTTCTTGGTCCTACTTGTGAAGGAATTTGGCCCATGCACAGTGATGTCACCGTTGTAAATGCAGCTAGTCTTACAAAAGACAGAGCGCTATTAGCTACAGGAGATGACTTCGGTTTTGTGAAGCTTTTTTCATATCCTGTGAAGGTAATAAGTATATTTATTTCTGTGATTAGAAACTGTGCAAGAAAAGGAATTAAGGAAGACGCTGCTGGCAATATGTCAGACTGCTAATACGTGGTTTCTTTGTGCTACAGGGCCAACATGCAAAATTCAAGAAGTATGTGGGTCACAGTGCACAGGTAACCAATGTGCGGTGGTTACACAATGATTCTGTGCTGCTGACTGTAGGTGGTGCTGATACAGCTTTGATGATCTGGACCAGAGAATTTTTGGGCATTCAGGAGAGTAAGCTGGTTGATAGTGAAGAATCAGACACAGATGCAGAAGAAGATGGAGGTAAAAAGGATTGTATAAAACACATCTTTAATTTGGCCTTCATTCCACAGAGACTCACACAGGTGTTTACGTTGAAGTGGGCCAGAAACTTTCACGTGCTAAAGTTCTGTGTAGGGAGAGCTTGGTAGGATTTGTTTCCTTCCTTGTATTGGTGCAGATCTTCTTGTTTTCTACTCTTCCACTATGAAACAAGGGTAGTTTGTTTTATTATATGTTTTATTTTTCTAAGGTTATGATAGTGATGTTGCAAGAGAGAAAGCGATTGACTATACCACTAAGATCTATGCAGTAAGCATCCGAGAAATGGAAGGGACAAAACCTCATCAACAGCTGAAGGAAGTTTCAGTAGAAGAAAGGTATGTCACACAAATGTACATTGCATTCTTTGGAATCTAATTTAATTCAAGTAAAATTAGTCCTTAGA
Organism: Numenius arquata; assembly: GCF_964106895.1. NCBI lineage: Eukaryota > Metazoa > Chordata > Aves > Charadriiformes > Scolopacidae > Numenius > Numenius arquata. The sequence goes on from NC_133577.1 coordinate 55,980,691, forward strand.
AATAAGACAAGAATTTTAAAGTTCACACGATAACGTTTAAAATAGTGTTCATAGGGTACAACGTGTTAATGTGATGGAGAAACATAGGCAAAGTAGAACACCTGTGCATGTTGTGTTCTCTTCTGCTGTTCACATAACCAGTTATATTCTTTCCTAATTAATATGTGTAGCTATAGATATGTCTACAGCAGGGCGTTTGTGATAGGGTGAGCTTGTAAATACTTTGTAGTTAAGGCTTTTGGTGATGTTTTCATTGAAAGATTTTCAGTTGTTTATAATTGTGTCAGGGTGTTACTCTTAAAGCTGAAATTTGCCATGGGACACTTTGGCCTTAGGCTGAGTTATTCTGAAAAAAATAATATGGAAGAGGAACAGTAGTGGAGAGGACAATAAAGAGGTAAGAGCTAAGCATAGAGGGTGAGGTCCAGTGAAATGCAGACCTAGGTGGTGGGTGAGTTAAAACTCTGACTGGGACAGGACTGCTCGGACAGAACAGGAGTATCTATCACCAGTAAAGTACATTCCCCTTTGGAATCTGGAACAGTAAAACTACACCTGTGAATCCAGTTGGTGACTCAACTGTGAATCCGTGCAGTCTCTTTTGATAGAAAGAGTTCCCCTTCAGTTTACCTAGAACGCATGACTAGTAACAATACCAGTAGTGTGATGGCATATTATTCTCCCCACAGGGATCTTGCCCTAGTTAGAGAACAGGATAAATAGTCTTCAGAGAATACAGTGGGTGCAGAAATAAGCACTGGTGTACTGTAGGATCCCTGCTGCAGGTATTGCAAAAGATGAGAGATCTGTGTGTAGAAAGAGGCTGGGGTGGCAAGAAGAGAGTGCTCTGGAGCCTGTGGACAGCTGTCTTCTTGCTGTTCCTGCTTCTGTCACAGAGCTTCTTGGTGATGGTTGGCAAATAGAATATTTTTATAGGCAGCCTGTAAGTTGGTGTACCTTGTTTCCTGCTGTCAGCTGAGAGAAGTACAGCTGAATTTGCAGAAAAACGGCACAGCTGGAAGTGGAGATCATTTAAGCAGTTCTTTGAACAAACATAACACATGATTACATTGAACAGATTAAGGTCTAAGGTTGTCTTTCTTTTCTAATGAAAACTAGTGGAAACTTTGGAGATTTTTGGCTTTAAACTTTCTTAGTGTCCTGATTTGCAAAATACAAAATGGAGTTAGTAATACTTCCTAATCGCATGCAGACCTTTGAAAAATAGATTAGTTTATGGTGTTAAAGCTCTCAAAGAATGCAGTGCTGAACATCATGGACAAAAATTAATAATTTTTCACTCTGAATAGGAGAACAAATGTTGGGTGTGAAAAATGAGAAGAAAAATGTTGCACCCTTTTTTTTACATCACAATGTTTTAACAAAAACATGCAGCAGGAGAATTAGCAATTTTTTTCAGTAAGATGTTGGACCATAGTTCGTTCTTTTCCCTTTTTTTAAGGGTATCACTTTCCATTTTGCCATTTACTCATATAAAATCTTTGTTCCTCCATTTTCCTATGAAAAGGCATAGTGTATTGCCTAGTAAACATTAATATTTTGAGACTGAGTTAAAAAAAGAAAAAGGTTATTTTATTTTGGGCAGATACTGCTAAATTGTTATTACACATGAAATAACAAGTACCAATGGTACAATGGCCAGGTGTTTTACACCAGAAGCCCTTGTAACTTCTAGCTGCTTTATTATGCTTTGATGATGCAAAAGCAACTGTAGAGAGATTTTAATTGACTGATTAAGCTGGACTTACAATAGTTTTGTACTAGTGAATAACCAATATCAGCATAAGCATCAGACTCTTCTGCAGCTTTTCATCACAATTTTCAGTCCAGAAGTGAAAATCACCACAGTCCCTTTGGGTCCCTAGGAAGCTTTCCTTCTCTGAAACCTGACCATGGGTCTGGTGTCTGATGCAAGCCAGTACCCTGTTTCTCAGAGGAGTGTCTCAGTCTGCCACATACACTTCAGGCTTCCTGACTTTTGAGTCTGTCCACATTCACAGCCTTACACTGCATAAGCTGATTCAGCTGAACCTACTGTGTTGCCGTGGAGGAAGGCACCCCGTAAAATGAACAGGCAGTTTGCCTTTTTCAGCCGTTTTAACAAAACATATAGTACCTGCAAAGCAACACATAAGACAAACGAAGCAGGCTTCCGTTTTGTCACCCTAACACTGATAATGTCCTGCTGATGGTCATTGCCCTCTCAGAAGGAGCTTGGCTATGGTCTCCACCTGGAAGAAGGTCATGCTCTCAACCTTAGCCAGAATGGATGTGGGAACCCAGACAGAGCTCCCACAGAAGCATACAGCTGTGCAAGTGACAGACTGCAGGGAGTGCCAGAGCCTTTTACTGGTAATGGGTGGCAGCCACAAGAACTGCTGTGTGCGTTGTGAACAGGTGAACAATCTGCTCAGCCTGGTGGCAGAGCTGCGAGAGGAGGTCGAGAGGTTGAGGTGCATTAGGGAGACTGAACAAGAAATAGACTGGTGGAGCCAGGCTCTGCCCTCCTTGAAACGGAAACAGGAGCACCTATAGGAAAGCAGCCAGGGTCAAGGATCCTCTGTATCCTGCCCCAGTCAGGCAGAAGGCAGAAGCCTAAATGAAAAGAGTGAATGGAGGCAAGTTCATGGTCAGGGCAGCAGACAAACTCCCTCCTTACCCACCTCGTCCATCCCCCCAGTGCCTCTGAAGAACAGAAATGAGGTTCTGATTGAGGAAGGCCAGGCAAGTGAGGATGTGGATGATGGGCAATCTACATCAAAGATGCCTCCACAGTCAGAAAAGCGTACTGCCCGTATCACCACCACATTCACAAGGAGGAAAAGAAGGGTTATAGTTGTTGGTGACTCCTTCCTGAGGGGAACGGAGGGCCCAATATGCCAGGTGGACCCTCCTCAGAGGGAAGTCTGCTGTCTTCCTGGGACCCAGGTTAAGGGTGTCACCAGGAAACTTCCTGGCTTGGTACAGCCCTCAGACTATTACCCGTTATTTATCTTCTGTGTAGGAGGGGAAGCTGCAACTCATAGTCCAAAAGCAATAAAAAGAAACTTCAGGGATTTGGGAGGGTTGGTGAGGGAATCTGGGGCACAAGTTATTTTTTCCTCACTCCTTCCAGTTGCAGGCAGTGATGCTGGAAGTAACAGACGGATTCAGTCAATTAATACATGGCTCCATGGCTGGTGTCACCACCACAATTTTGGGTTTTTTTGGTAACGGGATGGCCTACATAGCACCGGGCTTGCTGGCATCAAATGGGAGACACCTTTCTCAAAGGGGGAAAGAGGGTCTTTGCCCAAGAGATTGTGGGGCTGATTATCAGGGCTTTAAACTAGATGTGAAGCGGGGAGGGGGATAATAATATCAGGCTTGTCTGTGTCAAGCTGTGGGATAACACATCAGGGTTAGAGGGATGGGGTGCTAGTAAGGGCCTTCAGCCTGTTGCCCTGAGGCATGCTGTGGACACTGCATCTCAGTCAAAGTCTTACGGAGATGAGCCAGGAGCTCCTGAGGTAGTTGAAGTCAACAGGGAAACACCCATGAAACACCCCAAGGGGTGTTCCTCTAAGAAGGCAGCACAACCAATAGCCCAGCTGAAGTGCCTCTACATGAACGCACGCAGCATGGGCAACAAACAGGAGGAGCTGGAAGCCACCGTGCTGCTGGAAAGCTACAATATAGTGGCCATTATTGAAACCTTTTGGGATGAATCCTGTGACTGCAGCATGGCCATTCATGGCTAAAAGCTGTTCAGAAGGGACAGGCAAGGAAGGAGGGGTGGAGGTGTGGAGATGTCCCTAAAGAATAGCCAAGAGGAAGGGGAAAGCTTATGGGTAGGAATTAAGAGACCGAGGCAACAAGGGGAACCTTGTGGTTGGTGTCTACTACTGCCTGATCAAGGGGAGCCTACCAATGAAGCCTTCTTACTCCAGCTACAGGAGGCATCATGTTTGAAGGCTCTCGTCTTGCTAGGGGATTTCAACCACCCTGACATCTGCTGGAAAAGCAACACAGACAATCCAGGAGGTTCCTGGAGTGCCTCGACAATAACTTCCTAAGGCAGGAAATAGCCCTACCCGAGGGGATGCGACACTGGACCTGATAGTCACCAATGCAAGTGAGCTCATCAGGGATATCAAGATTGGAGCAGCGATCATGCCCTGGTGGAGTTCACAGTCTTAAGGGATACATGTCAGACAAGGAGCATAGTCGAGACCCTGAATTTTAGGAAAGCAAACATCCAGCTCTTCAAGGAGTTTAGTCAAAAGGACCCCTGGGAAATGGTCCTCAGGGACAAGGGGGCACAACAGAGCTGACGGATCTTTAAGGATGCTTTGCAGAGAGCACAAGAGCTCTCGATCCCCAGGTGTAAGAAATCGAGTAAGAAAGGCTGAGTCGGGACCTGCTGGTCAAACTAAAAGGCAAGAAGGAACTGCACAGGCAGTTCAAGCAGGATCAGGTATCCTGGGAAGACTATAGGGATGCTGCCCAGTTATGTAGGGGTGAGATCAAGAAGGTCAAGGCGCGGCTGGAGCTGAACCTCACAAGGGATGCTAAGAATAACAAGAAAGGCTTCTACAGGTATGCCAAGCAGAAAAGGAAGGTTACAGAAAGTGTACTCTCCATGATAAGCAAGAATGGCAAACTGGTAACAACAGACAAGGAGAAGGCTGAGGTTCTCAACAACTTTTTTGCTTCAGTCTTCACTGCCAACACCTCTCCTCACATCACCTGAGTTAAAGGACCAGGCAAAAACAGGGGCTATGAGAATGAAGAACCGCCCACTGTAGGAGAAGACCAGGTTCAAGACCTGGTCTAAGGGACCTGATGAAATCCATCCATGTCCTGAGGGTGGATGAAGTTGCTAAGCCGCTTTCCATTACATTTGAGAAGTCGTGGCAGTCTGGGGAAGTTCCCGCTGACTGGAAAAGGGGAAGCATAACCCCCATCTTCAAAAAGGGAAAAAAGGAAGACCCGGGGAACTACAGGCCAGTCAGTCTCACCTCTGTGCCCGGCAAGATCATGGAGCAGATCCTCCTGGAATCTCTGCTAAGGCACATGGAAATAAGGAGGTGATTGGTGACAGCCAAGATGGCTTCACCAAGGGCAAGTCACAGAATCATAGAATCATAGAATGGTTAGCGTTGGAAGGGACCTTAAAGATCATCGAGTTCCAACCCCCCTGCCATGGGCAGGGACACCTCCACTAGAGCAGGTTGCTCAAAGCCCCATCCAGCCTGGCCTTAAACACTTCCAGGGATGGGGCATCCACAGCTTCCCTGGGCAACTTGTTCCAGTGCTTCACCACCCTCACAGTAAAGAATTTCCTCCTAATATCTAATCTAAATCTCCCTTTATTGGCCTTCTATGATGGCACTACAGCTTTGGTAGATAAGGGGAGAGCAACAGACATCATCTACCCGGACTTATGCAATGCATTTGATATTGTCCCGCATGACATCCTGGTCTCTAAACTGGAGACACATGGATTTGATGGATGGACCACTTGGTGGATCAGGAACTCGCTGTATGGCTGCACTCAAAGGGTTGCAGTCAATGGCTCAATGTCCAAGTGGAAGCCAGTGACGAGTGGTGTTCCTCAGGGGTCAGTAGGGACCAGTGCTGTTTAACAGCTTTGTTGGAGACATGGACAGTGGGATTGAGTGCACCTTCAGCAAGTCTGCCAATGACACCAAGCTGTGTGGCGCACTTGACACACTGGAGGGAAGGGATGCCATCCAGAGGGACAGGCTTGAGAAGTGGGCCCTTGTGAACCTCGTGAAGCTCAACCAAGCCAAGTGCAAGGACCTGCACCTGGGTCACGACAGTCCCAGGCACAAATACAGGTTGGGCTGAGAATGGATTGAGAGCAGCCCTGAGGAGAAGGGCTTGGGGGTGCTCATGGATGAGAAGCTCAACATTGAGTCAGCAATGTGCACTGGCAGCCCAGAAAGCCAACTGCATCCTGGGCTGCATCAAAAGAAGTATGGCCAGCAGGTTGAGGGAGGTGATTCTGCCCCTCTACTCTGCTCTGGTGACACCCCACCTGGAATACTGGATCCAGCTCTGGGGTCCTCTGCACAGGAATGACATGGACCTGTTGGAACGAGTCCGGCGAGGGCCACGAAGATGATCAGAGGGCTGGAGCACATCTCCTATGAGGACAGGCTGAGAGAGTTGGGGCTGTTCAGCCTGGAGAAGAGTAGGCTCCAGGGAAACCTTATAGCAGCCTTCCAGTACCTGAAGGGAGCCTACAGGAGAGATGGGGAGGGACTCTTTATCAGGGAGTATAGTGACAGGATGAGGGGTAATGCTTTTAAACTGAAAGAAGGGAAATTTAGACTAGATATCAGGAAGAAATTCTTTCCTGTGAGGGTGGTGAGACACTGGAACAGGTTGCCCAGAGAAGTTGTGGATGCCCCATCCCTGGAGAGGTTCAAGGCCAGGCTGGATGGGGCTTTGAGCAACCTGGTCTAGTGGGAGGTGTCCCTGCCCATGGCAGCGGGGTTGAAACTCGATGATCTTTAAGGTCCCTTCCAACCCGAACCATTCTATGATTCTAATCCGTAATGCAGGGAAAACATGCTTTGTGCTATCCAATGCTACAAAGCAACACTGAAGCTGGAAGCTTCCCTAGTAAGCCCAAGTGTTTCCACACTACTCACTCTGTTTATAGCTGGTGGGCCTAATTATTTAACTAGGGTAGACACCTCCTCTGCAATGAGCTTGCCTCTGATTTCAATAATAGTCTCTTCATAACAACTGTACATGAAAATAGCATACTGTAGACTATCTGAAGGAATAATCTGTCCCATAACAAGTAGACTAAAGAGAGCAAAAAGGAAGGTTTTTAGCAGTCTTGGTATCTTTTTACTTCTTACTGTGTATGTAATCAACATTTTTGTACTTCATTTTAAAATAGCTTAAAAAGAAACCCTTGTAACTGTCCTTTCCATCTTTTCTGCTAAAGAGTCACAGCTATGCTTCACATTTTTTGTATGTCCTCTTTCCATTACAGCTACTTCAATATAACCACATCTTTGGAATTTGTGTTCTGATAAATTCGTGAACAGATCCCATACTTTTAATATATAGCTTGGTAGGCAATTCAATTCCCTTTCTTTATTGGAATTATATAATTACCAGAATTTATAGTCAAACAATTAAAAGCAGAAATTTTGTGGTGAAACATAGGCAAAACTGCAGTTTGAGAGTATTGTGCTAGGATAGGACTCTAAGCTGTGAAAGATACTGGGTTTTGGATGTGGTAAAATGAGATTAATGTATTGGCTACTGCAATTGTCAAAGACTTCAGTTTTTGGCCACAGTTATACCAATATGCACACAATTTATGCAGAACCTTAACTCCCAATTGTGAGTGCTTCAAGGTGAAGCTGACGTTCTCAAAGATGTATGAATTGTGAAACAAGCTTCATAGCTGTGCCAGATCACATCTTTTCTAAGAATCACATCTTTTCTAAAATCTAGCATGTAACAGCTAATGAAGGGTTTCGCTGAAGCTTCCTGAAAGCACTGGGCTGACTTTTCTTTGCACCTACAAGGGTCCAAAGTGACAGTTGACCAAGCTAGACAAAATTAAAAGCTTATGAGTATTCAATTGTCAGTGTTCAGGAAAACCTAAGTTCTAAATCAGCGGGTCTTTGGGACATCAGAGTCTTGAAATCTGTGCACAGGGCTGAGTGAGATGCTAGCAAGTAATACTGAAGCCAGTTCACAAAGCTTTATGTTTTCTACACAAAGCACAGCTGAAGTAGCCTCTCCCAGTCCCTTCAGATACGAAGAAGGGAACCAAGAGGATGTATTCCATTCTCTTTCAGGCAGGTACGTGGGAAAACCTAGTAGTCTTTTGAGGAAGAAGATTGTCTGGAGAAAATATTTCAAATCCCATATCTTTCCTCTTTGTGCCGTATATCTGTATGAAGACCCCGAGGATTGTGCATCTGATGGGATGTGCATACTGTGAACACTCTGAGATTGATTACGTACTGTGTAAATTTTGAAAATTATGCTACAAGCTGGAAAACCATTTAAGTTAGAAGCAGTGAGTTAATCACAAGACCTGAAAAACTGATGGTACACTTCACTGAAAAATGCGTTGAGATAAGAAGAAGAAATGTCCTCCTTGCTGTATTTTCATTGTGTGTCTGAGAAAGGAAAAATAGTGAGTTATTCAGAGGTACAGTGGGTGGAAACCCAGAATTAAATAAAGTTAAAATTTAGGAAAGAAAAAAAGAGAGAAAACCAAGCTTCTAGCTCAAGAAAGAGACGAGAATAGCTGGGGCTGTTGCTCTGAGCTGCTTCTTAGGGGCAAGGACTTTAAGCTCGCTATGTCTCTTTCTTTAAATAGTAATATTCATAAGGTGAATTAATGCTTAAAGTTATTTCCCTGCTTATATAATACAAATACACTTCAAAGTACTATGTGACACCTAGGAGACAGTTTTGATTTTGTTTATTTTGCTCTTTATTATAGCTACATTTCCCTTTTTAACCTTTGTGTTTGCTAGAATAACACTGCAGGACTCCTTCTTCTGTAATATTAAGTGGTGAATCTGAAAAACTCAAAATTACATTTTCTGTCTACAAGTAACAGATCATTGTACAATTCAGCAGGAGTTTGATCTGGGGAAATGTGATGTGGTTGCAAGTATATGGTTAAGAGCTGATCAGGCAGTGCCAAGTTACGAGGGGAAAGCTTTGCAACAAACACCACCCTTCTGGAAAGGAGCCAACAATTCACAAATTACTCCCCTCAAATTACAAAGACTTACTCTACTGTCTTTTTGTCAAAAGAGACGAGCCAGCAATTCATGTCCCTTCTCTCCCCATCATGGGAAAGAGAGTAGGAGGACAGATTTGGTGTACTACTCTATACAGGATAACTGTGATTGTGAGCAGCTGCTGTGCATCCTCTATTACTACCTAGCATATGCGTTGTGCCTAGCATAATCCAGCAAGATCAAAAGGAAATCAATATTACACTGGCCTTTTCCAGATCTCCAGAGTATTTTGCCCCTAAGTAAACTGGGCAGAGAAATTTCATGATTCTAAATGAAAAAAAAGGCCTATATATATCATGATCTTGGGGATAATATTAAGGTTTTTCCTTAGAAAAGAAAATTAGTCCTTTATCAAATGTACTTTTCCTGTCTCATTTATGCACATAATGAAAATAATAATAATTCTGCAAATATCTTGGAGGAACATACAAGTTACATGAGAGATTTTACTTGCAGGCTTTGAAATAAATCATGGTCTGGTTTTTTTTGGGGGGGGGAAGATTAACTGTCTCTGTCAGCAGTTATAGCTTTAAGATAGAAAAATAACTGGAGAGATGAGGTTGAGGAAAAGTTTTTAAATATCTTGTGGTTGTATTAAGATAATTAATTGATTGTTTCTCTCTCCTTTCCCCAACCTTCTTGTTTTTCTTCTTTTTCCCTTTCCATGTCTGTCCTCCTATACTCCCCACCCTTATTTTTTTCTTCCTTTTTATGCTCCTGTCATTGGCATCCTCTTCTTTGCTCTGCCTGTATGATACAGAAGTGGGATGCCAATGAGAGGTGCTGCAGGAGCAGTCTCGCGGTGTGGGAGCTCCAAGAGCAGTGCTCCCACACCACGGGACCACGTGGTCACTGGTGGGACTATCCCAGAAAATCCAGGACAATTGTAAGCTATACCGTGTGTTATGTAGGAATTGTGCTCCATTTCAGAAAAGGGCTAACTTTTGGACTGGGACCATTTTCACTGGCAAAGAATTTATACAATAAGAAGTAAAACAAGCTTGTGTGAAGACTGTATTTATGTTACGAATATGAAAGGCAAAGATATATTTGCATTCTGCAGTCTACTAACCGCTAACATATATCCTATGTTTGCAGCTTTCATTTAGTTTGATTTGCATGACTCTACATAAACTGAAAACTCTTGTAATATACCTGGTGATGGAAAACCATTTAAAGCGGGTTGAATGTGTAGAAGAAAAGCACCATCTGCATGTTTGTCTAGTTTTGTGTTTTGTTAACATACTGGCTTGTCTCACTTCCCCTGAGTTACCTGTCTCAGAGCCTGTTCTCAATTGTGTTATTATGTGTTGTTTGTAATCATATGTTCTGATAAAGACGAGAAGTTAAAGAAGGTTAAGAAGTTGGATTTTCTCTCTTAAAATATTATTCTTTTGATTGTTTCTTTACAACAGCATGGGCTGAATTATATAGGCTTTCAAAATAGCTGCCACAAGTGGCAAGTACAAGCATTTTACCATAAACCGAATTATTAGACATGTGGTTACAAAATTTGTTCATGCACTTTTACATGCACACTTCTGTGGATGCAGTGTAAAAACTTTGAATGTGAATCTGTGTTGTATTTATGTGCAGTTAGGAACTATTCAAATGTATCTGGAAAAACACATCTCTTGGGTTGAGAAAATAACTTTGGGCTTATTTCAGCAGAAACCTACTGTTTGAGTAGCATCCTTTGGAATATTCACTTTTACTTTCTCAACAGCATTATGTCAAGTTAATCCATCCTAAATGTATTTGGCAGCATGCTGGTTTCATCACAGTTATCCCTAAGGCTTGAACACATTGTGACTGGTATTTTTACAGTCCCTGCCAACCTACTGAACTCAGAGTCAATCTCACTTCTTCCACAGGTCAGCAAAAAAGCAGCCCAAAAGTCTTTTCAGTTGTATGATAGCGGGTGTGGAATTGAGAGATGCCAATACTGGCATCAGAATGCACAACATATTACAAACATTTCTCTCTCTGAACTTGAGTGCGGTTTGCATGGAAGTTTTTTTGAGGGTTGTTGTGTAGGTTGTAGTCCAGGAAGGATAGAAAAAGCATTGTTTCTGATATGTTTTGTTATGCAGGGGAAGGATGCTATTTTATCTGCCTATTATGTTTTACCTCCAGCCCAAATGTTCTCTGTGTACTATTGGTTGAATATTTTTACTTGCACAATGAGCACAGCCTCATAATGTCAGAATTTATGTAAGGAATAACAAAACAAATGGAAAAGACCCTTCCTCTCTAACATGATCACAAAGCCTGAGAGAAGCTTAAGAAAAGAGAGAGACCTTCCAAAATATGCTAAAGTTGGGTTGATTCCCATGCCTTGGTAGTATATGGAGAGAGTTCTCCTGAAGTCTCATTACCTGAGGTATTCAAAACATTTTAGCTCAAACACAGAAATTTAGGTTTTGCGTAAGGCATGTTATAACGTGTTCCTTGAAGCTGGTTTTGGCAAAGGGGGTTGAGGGTTTTTCCAGACATCCGTGTCTGTCCAGTGTATTATATGTGGCATATCTCTATGCAATAGGGCTGGCCTATTCACAATAGTTGTTTAATTTAACAGCTGTACAAGGTATTTAGAACAATGAACTTCTTAAAAAATACAGGCCTTCAGATTTCATTCAGAACTGATTGCCAATCTTATTAATCTGCTTTTCTGCTTGTTTCACATTTGGAGACTGAACTAGAATGACATGCGAATGCAATAACTAGCTTCCCTTACAAAATACGAAAATGCAATACGTTCTGCGATACCTTTTGGTTTTGTTTTTTTTTTTTAAAGAGTGCATCAGCATACATGTGAAATCATAAATATTGTAACTATGCTAAGGCTTTTTCAGTGCTATGCTTTTAAAAAAATAACTTAGATTACAATTTATGTTTCCTTCTAGTTTTGTTTCAGCTTTGCTTTGATCCACTGTATTAGAGAACAGGTTATTTTAATATTAAATACTATTCTTTTTTGTTGTCCAGTGTTACCTACAAAATGTAAAGGAAAAGTAACAGCAGGAAAAGTTGTATGTAAAATTGCTATGTATGTTGGGAGTGGAAAATCCAAGGGCTTAGAATTCACAAAATCTTTTAATAGCTTTCTCAAAGCTCTAGTTTTGCAGCAGTTTTAGGGCATTTGGGAGTCCCCCTCCTGTCAACTAATGGAAGTGTACTTTTAAAAGCTGCTTTTGCCTTTTTTCTGAAATTAACAGTACATTTTTTTAAATCTTGGATTTTTTGTCCTGTTGTCCAAACAAACCTACAAGTAGCGGATCATCTTGCCTCACTTTGAGCTTTGGTTTCTCTTGTTGAGAGCAGTCCTTCTCGTTTTTATTTTTGTGTGGCAACCAAGTATTTTCCCTCTCTAGTTACCAGCCATCTAAATGCACACATTAGTCTCCCTTTTGGACTCTCTTCAGCTTCTTCTCTACCTATTTCTGTTGGGCCCATCCGATCACCTTCTCAGTGTCAGGACATTTTTGTCCATCTGTCCCTGCTCCAAACCGCATTGTCGCTTTCATGCAACATTGTTTCTGAAGATCCAGTTCTGTTCCCATTGGTCTCAGAACAGAATATTTGTGTTCTTGCCAATTTATTACTGATGCAGAGAGCGTCTCTCATCAGCGAGCAATTATGCCATGTGCTCTAAAAACATGAGTTGCTTATCTCTATCCCATAGAATTAATCATAGCAATTTTGGGTCTGCTTTTTCTCTCCTTTATTTTCAGTCTAAATGGATCTAACTTTTTTGTTCCCTTTACTTTGGCCGTGTTTTCTAAGATCACATCTCTTTTCTCCCTCAACGTCCCCCACTTTTCCAAAACCTCATTCCCTCTTCCCCTGCACCCAGCTCTCTCAGTATGTCGGTCTGTTCTCTGTCCTAGCGCTGCCTGTTCACTCCACCTGTGATTTAGGCTTCTTTTTCCACTCATCTTGGCCGTTTCAGATAGCCTTCTTGCTTAGGTGAGAGCAAATGAATTGTCACTTGCACCTTTTTACATTTCTGCCTGAAGACCCATGAAGACAGCGGATGAAATTTTGTCAGTTTAAATCTGGAGTTGGCGCACTGATTTATAACTGGGCATACTTGTGTAAGCATATCGTCAAGATAATCATTAGTAACAGAAATTTTATTTGCTGTATTCACAGTATCTAAAGAACTCAAAGCCCTTTAATGTTTTATTGTGTCTTATCGTTCCTGGAACTCATTCATCCCATAATGTAATATAAGCACATTTATTTTAAATTACTGGAAAGAAGCCGTTAATGCTTGTATTATGTTTTAACTTGCTTTCCTTTGGAGGCAGGGAATTGTCAAGTAAGTACTAACAACACACAGCACAGAAAAAGCACAGATTGTACAATGCAGATTGCATAGGTCAAAAAGGGTAAATATATGTAATTTGGTACCATGCAAATTTCTTGTTGTGACACTGCCATCTTATGTATCAAAATAAATTAGGTGTTAAAAATGAAAGTGAATTTGATACTGCTTTACATTTGTTTTATTAAGATGATAATAAGGCAATGAATGCATACGTGTGTATATATACACGCATATGTGAATGCACACAACATTTGTGTTTGTGTGTACTGTGACTAGATATATATAAAAGTATATGTGTGTATGTTTCCAAACTAAATCTTATGCTTACAATCTAGTGATTATCAATCATGTCATAGTTGTAGTGTTCTCTTGCTTTCATAAAAAATTTTGGCTTGCTCTTGCTGTAAAATTTAACTAATATGCCTAAGTAAAGAAATGTAAAAATTATCCATTTTAAAATTACACTAAAACAGAAAAAAGAGCAGGAAGCATACAAGAAAATTACTTCTTATTTCCATAAATGCTGATTCAAAGATCCTAGCAAATCTGGGCTTAAATGGCTTTTGCTGTTCTAGTGTCACATAAAGATTTTATTTTGCAAGAGAATTAAGTTTTGTAATCATTTCCTCCACACCCTTCTCTATTGGTGACTGTGCTGCTATTCAGTCCAATTACTGCTGCTGGTTATGTAATGTGACTTGATTGACCACTTTCAGAGAAAATAAAGGTACTTGTTTCCCTGTGAACAAAAAAAGTACAAGCTGTCCCCATAAGTAAGTTGGCCTACCAATGAACAATTATGAGGCTAAATTGCAGGCTAAACTAGGATAGAAAACAAGCATCCATTGTATGAATTCTCAACAGTGCTTATGAGACTGTTAAGTTTCTACCAGTTTCCATCCCTGTCAGGCACCTGAAAATAAATAAACATGGAATCACATTTTCCTTCAGTATAACATGTGCAGGAAGCATGGATGTAGCTTCCTTTTGGAAAGGAAGATCCTACTGTCCTGTAGGATCTTTAGTTCAGAGTATACCCAGGGATGCCAGGGTATGATGTTTCCGAATTTGTAGACTGGTGCACTCTTTAATTTCTGTTTTAGTTCTTGCTGGCATGCTTGAATAGCATGTTTTGTGCCACAAAGGAATGACTGATCAACTCTAAAAATGCTTGTGCATGAGTAAAGTGGTCAGAAGTACACCTAAACTGTATTAAGTTTCTTACTTGGCTTTGTTTGCTGCTTACAAGGGGATCAAGGTAACTCTTTCACTCTTTTAATGTCACAAGATCACCTGCTAATGTACTTTGCTAGTACTTTCTGAGTTTGCTTGTTTGCTTAAGAAGTGGGTTAGTTTGTTTACTTCCAGCTTTGTTCTGTGTTTTTTAGAGCTCAGATTTTCATGCTACTTACTCCTGCAATAAGTATTCTAGCTGTGTAGCAGTAAGTGTTCTAGCTGTGCATTTTGACAGTTGTTGCCTTTAACACTTTCCATTAAAAAATACAATTCCAGGAGAAGCAGCTGCCTCAGTCTTCTGCAATTATTTTTTTGAAAAATGAGAATTAATGGTAATTACAGTATAAGGACAAGAGCAATCTAATTTTCACAGTACATAATGTATATCAAGTTGGCACCTTTTTGGACCTTACACTGTGGAAATGCTTTCCAAATTGGGGTGTTTATTAAATACATTGAGGCCAGCCATTTTGGTTATTTACTTGCAGAACCCCACTGTTGTTTAACCCTATCTCCAGAATCTGCAACTGGAATTTAAAGGCATGTAGTGGGGTGGTTTTTGTATTACTAACAGCAGTCATCAAGTGATGTTTTGGAGCACGCACTTAACCATAATATCTGGTTTTCTGACCACCACTTCTACCTCAACCTTCTAGCAAGACCTATTTTCTAAGTAAAAGATGATCAAACATGGTAAAGAATCTAGGCCAGATTTCTATGGGCTAATTTCTCCAGTAATCCAGTGAGAAATTTATGGCTCTGTTCTGCTGTTGACCGGCTTAGAATTAGCCCTCATTAATTTCTATTCACAGAAAGGGAGAATCATTATGCTTAAATTAACCCAATGGTCATCTAAAGTGGAGCCTGTGCAGCAGGCATTTGATTTTGTAAGGTCATGAGCTTCTAGAGGCTGAGCTCCCTCTACTCCTCTTAGATTTGTGCCTCTGTTGTGTTTTTTCTCAGAAGGATCAATAGTAGCTGTAAAGGTTATCTGTCTTTAAAGACCATTTGCACAAATCAAATTTTGTTTCTGTGTTCTACATTTTTTTTTTAGCTACTTTTAACAAGGTAATTATATAAAAATGTTTTGCTAGCCTTAGTCTCCGTTAAATTCACACAGATGAAAGACTTGTACATTTCAAAAATAATCAGTCTCTAACATGATTTTGAGAATATTTTAACAGTGTTGTCAAGGTTTAGTGATGGATTTTCTCAGAAGCATCAAGGTTGGGGAAAGGTCAACTGCCAGCTGTAGAAAATCTTTTAGATCATTTCTGAAAGCAACAATTTACTGTCATTTAGTATTCAAGGATTTTCCCATGGATTTAAATCATTATGATGTAAAAAAAATAAAATTGCTGTATGGTGGTCTGTTCTACCACCCATTCACAAAAATCTACATCAATATTATTTCTGCTCTTTCCATCAAAATGCATATGATTTTAGTCAATTTATTGTACAGTTCTAAAAAAAGCTAGGCATTAAGCTCATATAGTTGCAATTGGCCATTTCCTGTTCACATACAAGGTATATGCTGTGGCTTCGGAGGTTTTATTTTGCTTTCCAACATATTGATTGTCTTCTTTTTAAATGTTTGTTTCAGGCCACCAGTTAGCAGAGCTGCTCCTCAACCTGAAAAACTGCAAAAGAACAATATCAACAAAAAAAAGAAACTGGTTGAAGTAAGGCTTAATACTTTTGCATTTGCTTTAGAAGTACTAAGTGCTGGGTGAATTTCATCCTTATTTCAAAAGCAACTGAAGTCATGTATAGGGAGAAGAGAAATTTCTAGAAAAAGCTTTCAGCTCTGGTAGCAAACACCAGAAGATGTGATAGACAGCAGCCTCTGTCAGAAGGAACCTCAGATTCAGGGTGTTAAAGTTTACCTATAATATCAGATCTCTCCAAACCCCAAATTTGTCTCTAGGGCAGGTAGAGCCAAAGTGTGTGCGCATCCACAGCAGAACCCACACTCACGACATAACCCCAAGGGAAATACAGTCAGAAACTGCACTTTCACACATGAAAAGTCACGTGTGTGAATTTGAATGATGAAATTTGATCATTTACTTTGGAAAGATACCTTTCCCCCCAAACTTCACGGCCTCCCAAACAACTTTTTTGGATTTCCACATAATATGCTGAACAAGGAATATTCTGTGATCTGTGTGGACAATTTGCAACAATTGCTTGGTCTGTCAATTCAAATTGTTCCAAGTAAACTGTAATTGTGTTTGGGACAGATTAAGTCTGTCTTCTTGGCTAAAATCAACTTTAACAACAATCCATTAACCATCACTGTTTTTCTGGAGGAAATTTCCTTGGCAGTTGTAATTATATTGTAAAAAAGTTGTATTGTAAGCTGAAATTACACCTCTGATTAATGTTTTAATTGTTGAGTTACTTTATAGCCTGCCTTTGCTTCTTATAAGGACTTTAAGGTCAGAATTTGGCTAGTTAAAATTTGGTAGTTTATGAGAATGATTTTTGAAGACTCTTAAAGTAGAAGTAAAGATCTTTGCAAATACCTGATACCCTATATAGCGATTAAACTGTGATGGGAAGATTAATAAAATTGGAAATCTTTTGTAAATTGTATATATTTTGAATGGAAATTTACAGAAACAAAACATTTATAGCCTGCTATATTATTAAAGAAATAATAATATAAATGCAGTGTCTGAGTTGACTGATTAAAGCGCCGTAGTCTGTGAGAATGTCATGCCTCAATAAAGTAGCAGAACAGGGATAACTGATTAACTATGGTTTATTTATTCTATTGCTTTTACAAGGTATTTGTAGCTTGTGTAATTACTTTAGAACTGTGGTTATGTGATCCAAACTCTGTAATCTCCTTGTTTCTTCTTTCATTTCACGCCTATTCTTTCTTTTTGGTTTACTTGACCAGGAGCTGGCTTTAGACCATGTTTTTGGATACAGAGGATTTGATTGTCGCAACAACCTTCATTATCTAAATGATGGAGCTGATATTATTTTCCACACAGCTGCAGCAGGCATAGTTCAAAATCTTTCTACTGGTAATTCAACTTGAAACGATACTTTGAGATAAAAATTGCTGTACAAGTAAAAAATTTCTGATTGAAACTCTCACATTTTTAACATTCCTCTATCTTTCTCACATTTTGCATCTTGAAAAATAATACAAAAAAATTTAGATTACTATTATATCAGATTGATGATTTCTCCTGTTCAGGTCATCCTGTAGAGCCATCCTGTTCCTTTTGGCAGGTAGGAGATTCTGCTAGGAAGTGTAATAAACACCTCTGCTATTTCTGCAGTTCTTGCTAAAATCCCCGCTGAGGACACAGGAATGTCCTCACAGAAGTGAGGACACTTCTCTTCTCTTCTCTTCTCTTCTCTTCTCTTCTCTTCTCTTCTCTTCTCTTCTCTTCTCTTCTCTTCTCTTCTCTTCTCTTCTCTTCTCTTCTCTTCTCTTCTCTTCTCTTCTCTTCTCTTCTCAGAGAAGAGAGCCTGGGTTATGAAATGCCTAGTAACCCCCAAAATGCTAGTAGCAGTAACATCTGTTGTTCCATTTTGAGTTGTTTAAGCAAAGTCATACTCTAGACAAGGGTACATTTTGATGCAATACGCTGTGAGCAAGGTGTTCTTTGGAAGGGGTAGAAATATTCCCTCTGTTTTGGGTAATGAAGAGCAGAAGTATGTCTGTCCCTAAGTTGTAGAACCAGCATCTCCATGTTCTTCATGTATCTCAAGAAAACAAACAAACAACAAGAACAGCAGCAACAAAACAACAAAAAAACAACCAGAAGGAAAAGGAATTTTGGCTTTATTTTATTCCCTCTTGGTGCCACAGTGAACCAGTGCACTCGGCAGCTCTGCTGCCAAGGACGGGCGGAGGTAGACAAGCCCTCATGTTTGGTGACCTTTGGGTACTCCAGTCCTAGCATGGCCTCTGACCCGTGGAGCTGGGAAGCACAGTCCTATCTCTTCTTTTTGGGCCCTTTCCCTTGGGAGGATATTGCAAAGCCCTCTTCACAGGGCTTTGGTCTCCACTTTGCTTCCCACTGACTGCTTCAATTTACCAGGAAACCTGGGGCCTGTATTTGCTAGTTTTGCTTTTTCATGCAGTTATGGGAGGCTACAGGATGATTCTTGGGCTGATTGCTGGTTCCCTGGACATAGCTAGTTTACCAAATATTGCTTTTATATATCCGTGTTAATGGTTATGTTCACAGTGTAGTTGTTAATGGTGCCTGGGAATGAGAGTGGAGAGTTGACATAGTTATTGCCCTACCCCCATCCTGTTTCTGGAGAGTACAGTGTGAATGTAGCAACAAGCTGCTTGAGTAGGCTTTGCTTCAGTGGTGGTTTTTTCCTCAATACTGTTGTGAATAAAAACATGTTTGAATTTTATTAGGTAGCCAGAGTTTCTACCTGGAGCATACTGATGACATTCTCTGCCTAACTGTGAATCAGCACCCAAAGTATAAAAACATTGTGGCTACCAGCCAGATCGGTAGGTGACTCTCCATATAACAAAGTTTAACTCAAAAATTTTCAGGGACACTGATTTATTTTGGGCTTTTCTGTGTATGAATTTTACCAGGACATGCTAGTGTTACTGTCCTCAAACTTCTTTGATTTTAAAGATTTTTAAAATCTTCCGGATTTTCTTATTATTTCAATTTCATCTCTGATTGAATTTTAGATTTAATTGTAGTAAAGTCATATTTTTGAAAGCATGCTTTGATAAACTGCACTAAATAATCTCTTTAATCTGTAATCATAAGATTTATAGAATTCCCTCTTCCCTTCCTGTATCCAAGGCACTGTTTAGCAGTAAAATGCTTATCAGTGAAAATACAATAATGAAAGTTTCCTATGCAGAAGTACAAAAGCTATATGGAAAAGGAAAGAAATAGTGAAATCTCAACAGAAGTTATGACACATGTAAGGGGCCAGTTGTGAAATGATGTATACTTATGTGTTTATTATTTATATGGAGAGTCCTGTTAGATTCCCTAGTACCTTTTGCAGGGTAAACATTGTATTTGCAGGGTAGTTTGCCCCAAGCCTTGAGAAGGATCTGTTGCCTTTCATTTTAAAAAGCTTAATAGTGGAATAATTAACTTCATGAAAAAGAATGGTGTCATTCTAATTCATATCATTCTAGAAGGAGACTCAAGTCCATAACTTCTGTAATAAGTAACTTAACAGGGGACAGAAAAATGGTAGTACATGAACACCTTGACAAACTGTCTTTACCATCTGTACAAAGTGCTGTCATTTCAATCTGAATGTTGAGTAAACACAAAAATCTGTACATATTGTCAGAGCTCCACTTCTGATTTCTATGACATGGAGAAGGTGACTTTTAAAGGCCTTTTTTCTAGTTTATGAATAACAGCCCATGAAATCAGTGTTTCTGATTTTTGTTGATTTTCTGTATACGTACAGATTGATTTTACTTTTGAATTTAATACTTTTTAAAAACTGCATGTCTTTAGCATTTCTTTTAAATACCATTTTTAAAATTCAAGAGTACTAAATATTGTTGTGATATTTGTGTATAAAAAAAATATACCCAAAAAAGTTCAACGATATTCCTGCTTATTTATTTTATTGATTTAATCCATATCCATTTTCAAATTTTTAATTTTTTTTCCTTCTGGTGCTGATGCTGACACTTCAGCATTAGTAACATGACTTATTTCACCTGTTGTTTTCCCTTGGTGCTTCCTCATTTGCCATTGCTCTCACAATGCAGGTGATATGACAGAATTTCCAGGTAAGGCTGATTCGTTTGTGAGTTTTAGTCAGCAGAGTTATGTAAAAGTTTCATGTAACCTCATTGTATCTGTGTGAATCGCGGATACAAGTGAAACATCTACAAACAATTTCTTTTGCATGAGGTTCTTCATAAATGTTATCTTGTTCTTTTAGAATTTGTCTTGCTTCATGAAATACAATGATTCCCCCCCCCGTGTTTTGCAAGCTATTATGATTTTTTTGAGTTGTGTTAATCTTCAAACAAAACAAAACCCCACAACTTATAAGTGTCTGTTTAGGTTAAATGTTCTTGAAAAATGACTATTTTGCACCGAAGCTTTCCAGATGCTAAATTATTTCTCTTCTTAATACTTCTTTTTGCACATAGGTACAACTCCTACAATTCATATATGGGATGCTATGAGTAAGCAAACAGTTTCAATGCTGCGTTGCTTCCATACCAAAGGAGTCAACTATGTTAACTTCAGTGCAACTGGCAAACTTCTGGTTTCAGTGGGAATTGATCCAGAACATACTATCACAGTGTGGAGATGGCAAGAAGGTAACTCAGGAAAAATCATGTTCCTTCAGCATAACAGACATGTGTAACATTATTTGCTTTTCAAGTTTTTGGAATGGCTTTGTGTTCTTACTCTGAGTATCATGGCTCCCTTAAATCACAAAATCATTTAAAGGAGATAGCAAAGTGCTAGAAAATATGATTAAGAAAATAAGTTTTTAACTTTTATTATAAATAGAAGTAAATTACAGAAATAATGTTGTTTAATGTAAAATTCCATTGAATTAAGGAAAGTATTTTCTTTGTCTTCCTAAAATACTTGATCTTGAAATTCTGTGCTGTAGATGGGCTTTTGGGAAGTAATTTCCAGAAAAGCTTTGTCATCTTCAGAAATGTTGGAGGGAAGAGGAGAAGTGTCTCAGCTCACTAGATGTTTCCCTGTGCATTTCACCAGATGGTAACTCATTGATGATATTCAGAATTTCTGTGTTGTTATTTCACTGACCAAGGAGACTAATCATGCTGTGAAGACCTGAATCTACATTTCCTAAAACTGGAATTTCCTGGAATAACCAGGGACCTTGCCGGTTGCATGAATTAAGTTATTTGATACACTAATGTATGGGATTTACTTAGTTTTCAGCATCTGGGACACAGTTCTCTAAGCCAATGCCAGGTCAATTTATTTTATAAAGTCATATCAGAGCTTAATTTTGCAGGTAAATTTAACTTTATTTTTATCCTTTCCTAATTAAAACAGGGGCTAAAGTTGCTAGCAGGGGAGGACACCTGGAGAGGATATTCGTTGTAGAGTTCCGCCCAGATTCAGACACTCAATTTGTGTCTGTTGGGGTAAAACACATGAAGTTCTGGACATTAGCTGGCAGTGCTTTGCTTTATAAGAAAGGAGTCATTGGTTCCATGGAAGATGCCAAAATGCAAACCATGCTTTCTGTTGCCTTCGGAGCAGTGAGTTCAAATTACTTGCTACAGAATTTTATAATACATATTTATTAAAACTGCAAGTGTCAATTTCCTTTGTTGAAATCCAGTACAGTGTGGACAGTGCAAGACCATGGAGCTCTTGCTTATTAGTTAAACATTTAATTTGAAACTTTCACACCTTTAGATCCTCACATAAGTTTTCTAAACAGGGTTGGGTCTCTCTGTCAGGGAACATTTTTTATTAATGTCTGTGCATACCTACAGCATCAGCTACCATGGCTTTTATTGTTTTACTTTGCTAGTTATTTAGCACTTCAGTGGTTAACTTAGAAAAATGTAATACTGTTATTTAGTGTATGGGCCCTGCAACATTTTTTTCTGCTGACATTATTTAATATGACATATGCTAGTGATCCAGCTAATGGTGACATAATAGCCTTCTGTATGATCACTAAGGAACCATAGCTTTATACTTCATAGTTAAGGAAAAAATGCATATTAACAGTGAAAAAGCAGTGCTGCTATGATAGTAAGGTCTGAAATAGGTTCTGCTTAATCCAGAAATTACCTTTGCAAAGGTTAAGCATTAATTATACAAATCACCAATTTAAAAAAAACCCTCTTGCTCCTTATCAATCACCCTGGACAGCAGTACAAATGTGCGCAATGTGAATGTATAAAATTAGGCTCCCAAATCCTCATCTTTGTGCCCAAAACAAGTGGCTTCATTGTCAAAAATTGCTTAATACTGAACATTTCTTTCTAGTCCAATGACATTATTCCAGTACAAAATAGGAGTAATGTAATGGATGCTAACGACCCCCAAAGTGATTTAAAAAAATAAGTAGAATGTAATATTAGAATAAACTTGTCTGTACTTTCCACGTAGAAATGGTCCAACATTTTGTTTTCTAAAATAATAAAACTAATGCCTTGTAAGGGGCACCTTCAAAACCAACAGGTGAACTCTACTCCATTAGCATATGTCATTCATGCAGGATGTTTTTTTCTTCCTCAAGTATGTGTCATTGAATCCCACTGGAGGTATGAGACAATGTCACAGGAGCATGAGTAAATTGCTCTTAATAGAGTAGGGGCGGTGCACATACCCTCTGCTTCTGACACATACTCAGAGAAGAAAGAAACGGCACTTAGAATTTAGTAATGGTAACTTGCCATCCATCTCGCCAGCAGGAGACATGACATAGCACATGCATAGCAAAAGAAGTACCTGCATGTGAAAGATCTCAAGATGAGATGCATGAGATGAATGTGCACTACAGTTATGATTTATATCATGTATATGATTTCTCAAAGAAACACCATTAGAGTGCAGTCATTAAACTCATTAAACTCTTTCTTGTGATGCAGATGATTTTAATTCCTTCACTCATTGCATAGTTGACTTTTCTCAGGAAATTCAGTAGCTAAAATAATTTTAATTCAGCTGAACAAAACTGCTCAGGTATTTATTATAACAGGGATCATTGCTATTTGTTGCAGAATAACCTTACATTTACTGGTGCCATAAATGGAGATGTCTACGTCTGGAAGGAGCATTTTCTGATTAGACTTGTAGCAAAAGCTCACACAGGACCAGTGTTTACAATGTACACGACTCTCCGAGATGGACTCATTGTTACAGGAGGGAAGGAGAGACCGTAAGACACACAATCTTTCTGAAGTGCACAACTTTTGTCTTTCTCATATGATTTTTTTTTTTAATTTATCCAATATCCTTGATGTGCACACTGCTTCCTAGAGATAAATGGTATCTATACTGCAGCATACTGTTACATAATGTGCACAGGTGCCTTCATAAGTAAAGGACTAATAATTAGGGCACTTAAGGGTCACCTTATGCGCAAAGAACATACTAAACCTCAAATTAGCAATTGATATGAACACCTGTACAAGCTCCTTGTGTGAGCTCCTGCCACCTAAGTGGGTTTTTCTTAATTTTTTAATTCTGTCAAACTACAGACAACCTCTCCCAGTGAAGACTCTGTGATTAGTAAGTTCTTCATTTTACTAGAAGTAACATATTTGTTGAGCTTATTTTGGTGACAGAGATTTGAGATTAAGTGACAAGAGAATGTTTGGTTTGTACAAATTAGGCATGGTACTGTTTAAAGCATGAAGTGTGATAACATTTAAATTTTTATTATTTATTTTCTATTGCACAATAGAAGGGTGTCTTTAAATACAGTGAAAGGTGATTCAATGTATGTTTTATTATTTAACGAAGAAAATACCGATGGGATTTACATATGGGATTTGTTGTAGCCTATGCAGAAGGAGACACCTGGTAACACAACACACTTCTTTTCAGCACTAAAGAAGGGGGAGCTGTAAAGCTATGGGATCAAGAGATGAAACGGTGCCGAGCATTTCAGCTTGAGACAGGCCAGGTCATTGAGTGCGTGCGCTCTGTCTGCAGGGGAAAAGTAAGTGAGCTCACATGGCCAATGTTACACTTTGGCATGCATCACTGCTTCTTGTTCTTGGTGTGGGTCGGATGTGAGACACGAGAGAAGACTTTTATAAAGTTATGGGAAGAGGCCTTGTCTGCCTCCCTAGTGACAATTCCTTACTTGTTTTCCTGAGCTCCGTGAAGGGCTTTAAACTGCATGAGGATTGCATCTCTGATGCTTAGTGCCAGCATTTCTTGTAGTCAGCAAGGAGAGGGAAAGGCCTTTGAAGGCCTCTAAAGGGCAGTGCTGAGTGTAGGAACATATTTCACCAGGTTAGGACCTTGTCTCCCACCTTTCTTTTTGAACGACAAAAGGAACTTTGGTACTTTGTAAGGTTTGCTGCCACTGAATTGTAGGCACAGTGTAGGTGCTTCAGTCAGGCACAATGATCCTAGCTTTTTTTTTTTTTTTAAAGTCACAAATAAAACAAGTTGCCACTGAGAATTACTGATTGACTTTAAGTTTTGGTAAAGTGGAAAACAGTAGAAATAACTGAGTAATTTGAGATGCTAAAATCACTCTTGCACGTTTAAATTGTACTTGTTGTGAAAGGCGTGTGGGATGGTGCAGGAGTGTTACTTCATATGATGGGATATGAACCTAACACTTCATGAAATGGTCTCTATTTAACTTTGTATATCAAGTCTCAGGAATTTGGCATGCTCTTTGATAACAACACTACTGAGGAACATCATTGGTTTATATTTCTAATCAAGTAGCTGTTAACCAATTCCAAACTGTATCTATTTATGCTTTTCCAAGTATGTGCCAAGAAAGGTCTTGCAATTTAGACAATGACAGTATAGCTACAGTAGATGCAAGGTCCTCTTAAGTAGTCTAACTGAGCCTAAATCCCTGTTTTGTTTTGTTTTGTTTTTTTATTATTTGCCCAAATATTATATTTAGTTACTTCAGAGGTATGAGAATCATGCTTTACCAACTTGTATGTAAACACTTTGATCTGAATTAAAATCCTTAATGGCAAGATGGAAATCCACCATGGTCACTCAACAGTAATGCCAGAACATTGTACAGTTCAGATCTCAAAATGTTAAAGTGTCGTTGTTTTACTCTCCTATTTTTAAGATGCTGCATGAACAAGCAGTATAAATTGGGATGAGTTATAACAGCTATTTCTGCAATACATCGGTACTTTACTGCTATGGACATATTTTGTCCATTACACTGACAAGCTGCCTCTCATTATTTTTTTTTTGGCTACAAACAGGGGAAAATTTTAGTGGGAACAAAAGATGGAGAAATCCTTGAAGTAGGAGAAAAAAATGCTGCTTCAAACCTGTTGATTGACTGTCACATGGAAGGGGAAATCTGGGGCTTAGCAACTCACCCCTCAAAAGACATATTTATTTCTGCAAGTAATGATGGAACAGCAAGAATCTGGGACCTGTCTGACAAAGTGAGTAACACTAAATTGAAAAGTATGTGATTAAAAATGATCATTTTATACAGCCATGCATTTTTCCAACTGTACAATGTGTCACCTACGTACACATCTTTGAGCAGCCACGTACAGACAGCAGCGTTTCTCTTCTGTTCTGGTACAGTCCTTTTTTTTCCTGCTATGTGGCGATGTGAAAAAGGAAGTCCTTCATGAGTTACCATGCTGCTCTTTCCAAAAGCAAGCAATTTGCATAAAAATGCAGTTATTTAAAAGGACTTGTGCTGATGGACTGCCCTTTGTTGTGCATTGCTTATTTTGATTTAAAATTACAGGCTGCCATGGATTAAGGAAGCATTTTAATTCCATGCTGACAGATTGTGACGCAGATTGTCCTGTCGCTGACTAATATGCAGACCCTGACAATAAGCCTGCCTTACTGGCAAGCATGGCTCCCTCCTTTATTAGAGCCTTCCTTTAAATTGATCATGTTGCTTATGTGTAGCTTGGGATTTTTTTCCAAGTCAAATTGTATAACAACTATTTTTAAAAATAACAAATAAATAAAACATTTTAAAGAGTAGCAAAAAGGTTTCTACTTAAACTAGCCTACATAAACCTTTTCAAAAGGTAGTTACCTGAGCTAACAGGGATAATTTTAAATATGGGAAATGAATATATTATCAATACGATCACGTAAATGAAAATGCAGGAGCATTCTAGTTATGTTTTCACATAGCAAATAAAATGAAAAACAATCCTACATTGATCAGCAGTTGCAGAAGCTATCAAAAATCATCTTTCAAACAAAATAAATTGATTTTTCAGCCATTTCTGCTAAACAGTATTCTTTCTGGTGTAAAACTTGAAGTCACCCTGCAACGAGACAGAGGCAAACATGAAATTCCCATTTGAATTACACTTATATTTTGAAGTCAGTTTTGCGACATATGCTTTGTGGGATGTGATTTTTTTGATGTGAAATTTCAGATTTATATTTAGAAGAAACTATAGACAATTTGGTTTTAATAAGTGGCTTTTACACTTCCTGTTTGGAAGCTTTCCATTTGCTTAGTAGTTTTCTCCAGGGGAGGTATGAGCTTGTTCCTTTTGTTAATACAGAAACTGCTGAACAAAGTGAATCTAGGTCATCCAGCAAGATGTGCTGCATATAGTCCTGATGGTGAAATGGTTGCAATTGGTATGAAGAATGGAGAATTTGTAATTTTACTTGTAAACAGCCTTAAGGTTTGGGGTAAGAAGCGAGACAGGAAGTCTGCAATTCAGGATATCAGGTATGTCAGAAATTTCAGTTGATGTTCTCTAAATACTAAGCCCTTACTCAAGAAAAAGTCCATCAAGTTCCAGGTTGATTTCCAGATTTTTTGTAACTCCCATATTTGTTGAAACCTGCATGAAATCATGACATGCACTTACTGGCTGACTGGTGGCTTTACGTATACCTAAAGGTCATATTTATATATACCTAAAGCTTATATATCTTAGGTACCACACACTTTTTTTCCCTGTGATTAATTCAGTTATATCCACTTGAATATAGATAGTAATTTGTACATTCTGGAGCTGTGATTATGGGAATTAATATTACAGTGCATTTTAAAATTGCAATTCCTGTTGCTTTCTCACAGAGGATTAGTGTTACGCTGCATATTGTGCTGTGCACTTTATACAAGTGCAATATTAACATCAGTTAACTGCATACAACATCCTCAAACTTCCTCATCTATTAAGCATAAAGGTTTGGTTTGGATTCAATCTTGATATTGATAGAAGGTTTTTCTTGTTTTCCAGTAAAAGAAATTTGTTCTCATGTGTTAACATGAGAAGCAAAAGAAAATCTGGCACAGAAACAGTAAATTATATCCCCGTTCCATGTTTTATTGTCTAGGATCAGCCCAGATAACAGGTTTTTGGCAGTGGGTTCACAAGAACATACTGTAGATTTTTATGATCTCACTCAAGGTACAACCCTAAACCGAATAGGCTACTGCAAAGACATTGCAAGTTTTGTCGTACAGATGGATTTTTCTGCAGACAGCAGGTACATTCAGGTACGTCTCAGGTAGACCCATGTTTGTTTGTATTTATTGCGACTTAACCTGTTACCAGACATAATAACAAGATGGAAGTTAAAAAGGGTGAAGGAAGTTTTCCGAAGTTATTCTGAATTTCAAGGTGCCCCTAAGTCTTCTGAGGTAGGCCAGAGAGCTCAGATTGCCTTTAGGATGTTGACAGAGCTCTATTTAAAGTTCTCTTTCTTTCTAAATACTCGGGTCTTCCCCCTGGGTTCTGACCGTAGCAACGTAGTTCAGTTCCTTTACAAGATTAGTAGTCTGCTAAAGGCAAGGTATTCTCTCATTTCAAGGGAACAGATACGACACTGAGAAAGAAACGGTGGATTATAACAATATAGAAACAGTTTTCCTCCCTTTCCCTAAGATGAGATGCATACGATAGCTGAATTAATATGTGAAGTTTCCTTCTGAAATTTTTCTGATTTAGTAAAATTGGGTTGAGATATAACTAAAAGGACATCTGTCAGCTATGCAGTATGCATATGAACGCCTCAATTATCATCCTGTAATGTTGTTATTACTTCATATTGTATATAATAAATTCTAGCTAATTTGAAGAAAAAAAAAAAAAAGAGAAATTTTATCCTGGATGTTTATTTCCTGATAAAACCTGTTGAGACTATTACTGCTGGAAATCTTATAAATAAGGAAGATGATGTATTTATGGCAAAGTTACTTGCTTTTTCCTTTCCTACTTTCAGGTATCAACAGGTGCCTATAAGCGTCAAGTTCATGAGGTACCACTAGGAAAGCAAATAGCAGATCCTGCATTAATAGAAAAGATCACATGGGCCACGTGGACAAGGTAAAAAACTAAAGAGCAACATTCTGTGTGATCAGACAGATCTAATACAGAACTAAGATCACAAGATCACATTGTGTAAACCAAACGCTTCAAATGTCCCCAGGGCTTGGCAAACCTGCAGAAGAGAGCACACAAACACTCCCCTTACACACTTACTTTTTTTACAAATGTTTGTGGCTGGTCAGTGTCTAGAAATTATTACTGTAGTAATAACAAGGGCTGTCTGTTCTCTCTCTATAGATATAACCACACAGTGGCTTGTTGCCATTTGTCCCAGGCTTCCCAACAGTGAAGTGCATGGCCCCTCGCGTGGCTCTGTGCCACTTAAAGCTTCATCTTTACTGGCATGCTGGCAGCAAACACAAGCAGCATAGAGGCGTGGAAACATAAGCTTATTATTTGAAGGAAGGAGTTGAGGGTATAATTAAAATATATTTACTGACATGGATTCATATAGGACCCTCCCAACACAATTACAAAATCATGGCTGTGCTCTTACTGTAAAAACTGGAACAGACCAAAAGCAGTAAAGAGTGGGTGATAGTACAGGCAGGCTCTGGGAGAAGGTACGTGAGAGTCCTCCTACACTTACAACTCTGCTGTCAAGCACGCATAAAAATCTGCCCCAAATTACTCATTTCTAAGGACTCTTGACAGATTGTGGGAGTGGGGCAGACACATCTGAGAGTTAATAGATGGGTAAATAGAAATTATTATAAAGGAACTTAAACTAAGGGAGGAACAGCTATTTTAAGAAATACTCTTCATCCAAACAAGCATTCCCTCATTCAAGAATTTATGGCTAAGAGACCACTGCTGTAAAAAATCACTGTATGTAC
The DNA here is from genome assembly GCF_964106895.1 of Numenius arquata. NCBI lineage: Eukaryota > Metazoa > Chordata > Aves > Charadriiformes > Scolopacidae > Numenius > Numenius arquata. The sequence continues at coordinate 56,009,908 of NC_133577.1, forward strand.
ATGTCCATAAGGAAAGGAAGAGACCATAGCTGCACAAGCTACTTGTATAAAATGATGCCAGTGGTTTCACAGGAGATAAACTTCAGCATTTATGGATAGAGAGAGTTTAAGAGTCACATGCAAAAAAAAAGGTATGTTCCTGTGATGCTTTCTATTATGAGATCACATTCAGTTCAATGATTTAGAGGGAAGGGACTTGTTTTTAAAGGTGGATGGTTTTTATTATCAGGCTGTGTTGCCTCACCATGCTCTGGAAGAGAGCAGTGGCAAGTATTGGCTAATGCTCTTTTTTTTTAACTTGGTTTTGGAACAGCATTCTTGGAGATGAAGTCATTGGAATTTGGCCACGAAATGCAGAAAAGGCAGATGTTAACTGTGCATGTGTGACCCATGCTGGCTTAAATATAGTCACAGGAGATGACTTTGGTCTGGTGAAACTGTTTGATTTCCCGTGCACAGAAAAATTTGTAAGTGGATATTTTATTTTCATCTAAACAGCTTGCTTTTCCCCATGTTCAAACTCCTTAGCATCTGATTTTAAGGCATCAAAATGGCACAGTCCAACAAGTCATCTCCAGGCTGCTCCTGGCCAGCGCTGGCTGCAGGAGCATGGGAGTTAGTTGGGTGGCAGAATGGCTGTCCCCAGGAGAGCAGGGCATGGGTGACAGGGTAGCCCTCCTGCAGCCACGGGGGAGGACACAACACGCAGAACCAGGTGCTGAGCTGGGATTACTGTGGGCTTGAAGAAACCATTACTGCTGGGGATGTGATTTTGGCAACACTTGCAAGGCAAGTTTGTCACCCTGTAATGCTCCACTACTGTTCTTATTCCTGAACATCTGTTCCTTTTCCAATAGGCCAAACACAAGCGGTATTTTGGGCACTCTGCGCACGTCACCAACATACGCTTTTCTCATGATGACAAGTATGTTATAAGTACAGGAGGAGATGACTGCAGGTATGATGATCAAAACTGCAGTTTTGATGATCAAAAACTTTGTACCCTTCTATGTCAAACCCACAGCAACGTATTTCACAGCTTTCTCGGCCCACACTGCATTCATTGGAGCCTGCTGATGTGTGACAGTTTTGTTTTTCTTACTGTGGAATTGCTGTATTTTGTGGCAACTGGCACCACTCTTGAGGTCATGTCTACTGGGTAAAGCATCGTGCAGTTGGGTTTCTGTGTCAGCAACTGCTTGTAGCTCCTGGGCTTGCCTTCCTCCCCGGGAGAGGGCAGACTGGGCAGACCTGACCTGCGACTGCAACGCCGGCACTGATCTCCAAGGGTTTGGGCACCAAGAAGCTGGAGGAGCCCCAGCTGCTGCCACAGGAATCACTTGTGCGACTGGAGAACGTTTAGAGCAAAGACAGCTGGTGAGGGTGTCAGTCACACAAAAATAACTGAATAGTTTCAGCCCAGCAAAGGGGAGGACAGGAATTCTGGCTGGACAGGTTAGACAGATTTAGAAAGACATCTGAAATAACAGGAGGCTTCTCAAAAGGTGCCTTAGGTTTGTGTTGGGGTGGTTTTGTGGGTTTTTTTCCCTAAAAAAAAACCTCAACAAAACCACCACCAAAAAACGCCCCCCCCCCCAGCCACAAAGCAGGGCAGCCAACGGGTGTGCACACACGTACCATTCCTGCCAGGTCACTCCCCAAGGCCATTCAAGCTTCTGGTACTGCTCCCAGAGGATACTATTGTCAAGCAAAACAGGGAGGAAAAAAGATGAGGAACAAAATCTAAACGCGGTTAAAAACAAACCGTAAGACTTTTTAAACGAAAAAATGTAGAACTAGAAAAACTGAAAAGCAACAAGGTAGGAAACAAAAGGGCACAAATTCTCACAGGAGCAAGTATCAGAAGTTCTAGTCAAGAACAGGGCATTTATAACTGCTTACTCAGCAGGAAGAATACAAGCCAGAAACTGGAAGACTTGAGTCATTTTTGCCAGTGAATGAGACTGCATATCTCTTCCAGAAGCTGAAAACTAAATACTGATGTACATTTCATGACACTCGGCTCCCCTCAGTGCCTGCAGCATCGATACTGGTGTTAGCTTCCGTTTGGCCAACACCTACAGTCAATTTAACTCTCCTCCCATTGCATGAGATAAGCTGTTCTTCAAATTTACCCCTCCCCCCCCCCCCAACAATGTTTTCATTTTCCATTTTGGGGGAAAAAGGAGGGAGGAAGGCAGTTTTTCTTTTTAACTGAGGTTGCACAGTGGAGCAGGAAGCTGTCAGAGCAAAAAGCGGCTGCATGTACCTCAATTCTCAACCTGCACGCTAGTTACAGAAACTCAGAAAAGCTTATCAGCTGCCTTACTTTTGACAATATAGTTACGATGAGGATCTCTTGATTTAAAGTCTAACTATAGAGAGCACAGTAATAGCATTCCCAACCTCTAGGCCTTCCCCACCATACACACGTTACAATGCCTTAGCTCTGAGAGAAGGGCATTTGGGTGCCGGTATTTGTTGAGTAACTCCAGGGGTTAATGTCGCTTTACCTGGCATCTTGCTGGTAAATCTATTTTTATAGCCATGTATGTGTTTAAGGGAGCCTGTCTCTCTTGCTGACAACCTTCAGCATATCATATTAAGGTACTCAGTAAAATAACTATCCTCTCAATTAATTACTTTGCAGTGTATTTGTGTGGCGATGTCTTTGAAAGGAGACTCTCTTGCTGCTGTGACTGCTCTGGATGAGCCTCTGCCCCTTCGGCTGCTGTGATTTCCATACGATGCTGCATGGATTACACATTTTCAGATTACTCATATGAATTTACTGAACATGAATGTAATCTTGTGTTAGAAAGACCTTCTTGTGTTGAGAAGGAAGCTGAAGTTTGAAAGGGAATCGTTTTGTAACCTGGATAGGCCAAAGTGGTAACAGTTAACTCACAAAGCTGCTTTTGCTTAATACTGTGCTATTCAAACCATGTCTGAAAAGGGAGAACACTTAGAAAATGCTAGGCCCTTTAATCTGCATAATCTCAAAATTTATGGCTTGAACATTTGTTCAAGACACTTGGTGGTTCTTAATCACACTGGCTTAAAACTCAAATTTGGTGAACTGAATGCAACAGCAAGCTTTCAATGAGCATGCTGGGGTTCACACTTCAGCTTTCAGTAATCAAAGGAGCAAACTATCATTTTTTTAAGTCCATTTTATTTTTAAATATATATATTTGGCAAAATTTTCTATCCATGAAGTGCCTTTGAATAATTTTCCAGTAGTATGGGCTACAGTCTTGCCTCCCACCAATTGCTTTCAACATATGGTGCTATAACTTTTACTCAGAGGAGGGCTAACCATTACCACCTTTTCCAGATGTGTACTTAACATTATTCCTGTTTTCTACTTTGTTTTCTAATACCTTCACAACTGAATTCCAAAATATTTCCGAGACCAAGAAGTTGTGCGCTGTGATAAGGACGAATCTCTGATGTCATTCCCAATTGGTTCATGATGGTAGCTTGACTGCAGGCAGAATTTGAAGTTTACCTCAAATGGTAACCAGAGGGAGAGAGAATATGGAGGGATAAAGAAATTTAAAACACAACTAATGAAGAAGTTGTTTCTCAAGTTTTTCTGCACTCTCCCTGTTTATGGGAAAATGTGCTTTACTGGTAACTACTTCCATAGGCAGTGGCAATTTAAGTATATTTAAGAAGTGGTTTGAAAGCCTCTCACAGTCACTATTTCCCCTTCTTCCCATTATGGAGGGGCTTCCTGGAGATATCCAAAGTAATGATGTACATTCCTAGAGATTGGTGGGGACCGCGTGTAACCTCCAGCTGGCAGCTAGAGAATAAATCACTCCAATAGCAGAAAATTTACCTATCCTCAAGAAAAGCATGATCTTTGCTAAATCTGAACTCCTCTCCCATCATCGCTTCTTGTGCAGCCCTCTTGTCTGTGACTGGGCTGTGGGATCGCGGGGCAGGAGGGCAGCAGGCAGCTGAGATCAAGGGAGAGTTGCCTCCACATGGAAGTGGAGACCATCCATGAGCAGTTGTTCACAAAATGTAAAGCCGTACAAAAATGGTTAACGAACATTTTGTCAAAACCAAAAACTACAGGGACAGTGGAACTGGAGAAAGAAAAGTACATTCACCTTTTTCTAATGAAACTGTTTTAAAAGGAACAGAAAATGTGGGCAATGTCAAAACAAACGATTTTTGAGATGTCTGGCACGGAACAACATCCGTATTTTGAAGTTACCTTCCTTTTAAAAGACTGTTTGTTAATCAAAAGAAATAAAGGCCAAAATAAAACATTTAGAATTAACATTTCTTTTCAAAGACTAAATGTAACTACTGCTTTAGTCCCAGTTCAGGAAAATTTTAATTTTGCACAGTAGAAACTTCCTGCCAATCCACTTCTGATGCCCACTGCATAAAAAGGTAGCTGTTGGATGCAATGAATATCCCTTTAAAGGAGTGGATCAACGTACATTTAACACACAAAAGTGCTTCAGCAACCTCAAAGAATCACCTTTTTTTTTTTTTTAAATTTAATTTATTAATGCCTTATATTGCTATACAGAAGATCAGTTTGTCAGATACACAGTAAGAGTCCCTATGCAGTCTTTTTTTTAAAAGAAACCTCCTTGATCAAGTAATCATGTTAGGTGTTGATGTCAGTAAGCACCAGCCTATGTTGTAATAATGTTTGCCTTCCTTTCACGTTGACTGTATTCCAAATAAAACCAGTTGTGTGGCAGAATGCATTAATAAATGGTGATGTGAAAAATATCTTAAAGCAATAGTGTCTGTCAGGAAAACACTTACAAATTTGTATGTTTATATGGTTTGGCTTTATGTATAAAATGTTGAGAAGTAATGATGTATTATACTGTAAACTAAAATATTACTGCATGAATTTATTTTTCAATGGTCAAGATGCCATTAATTTAAAAACTATGTCTCAAATTTGGATACAAGTTTTCAATGTCCAGCTCTTAAATCAGATTCAGCAAGTTCATGTGAAAATATTACTGACACTTGCTTTAGTTTCCTTCAAACTAGAATATGACATCGTACATTACTGTCTCATAAATAAACCAAGGATCTTCACTTTGTTTAGCAGAATCTAAAATTTCATCTGCCGCAATTTTCAACATTTAAGTAGTGTCTGACACCATCACCCTGTGTCACTGAGCTGTTGGTGCAGCTGGCAGTGTTAACAACAGGGGCCTTCAGTATTCAGCACAGAGGGCTCCTCACTGCAGGCAAGAATCTGTGCTACAAGAAATATGCGCCAAACGAGCATCACCAGCTGACACAGCTATTCGGGACGTCAAATCTGTAACTGGAACCAAACAAACTGCTTCGCACTGCACATATGAAAAGAGAAAGTATCATGAAAAAAATCCATCTACTCACATTGCTATATGTCTGACAAACTATTTCCACCACCATGTACAATGGATATTTAATCACGATGAACTTAAACAAAATAAACACAAATATATTAAACTTGCCTCAAGAAAGCAGAATACCAGTATTATTTTATGTCTATAAGCTTTATTGATACTTAGGGTTTTTTTGCTTTTTTGTTGGTAGGGTTTTTTGTTTTGTTTTTTACATTTCACAATGCATTCCACAGACTTAGTTCAATACAGCTTAAACTGCAAGTGTATAAGTTTTCATTTATAATTTCTTGCATAACAAGGCTTTAAGTTTCCAAACAACATTTGCAGCATTAGATATTCAGTCCACAGATTATCAGTTTGAGAGACTGTAAAATTATTTGCTCAAAATCAACTATTGTACGTTTGTGCAACAGTGTATGTTGTAATTTGATATTCATGGAGTTTCCTTTGTTTTTTTTTTTTTTTTAAACTGATGCTAGTGTTTACAGAGACATTTTAGTTTTTCAATCTTGTGTGCTATGGAGCTAGTCCAGAAATCAGTCAATTCTCTGAAGTATGAAGCACTGTGGAGCAGCTGAAAGATCTAAGCTTTGTGAAACACACACACACACATATATATATATATATTGGCAACTGATAAAACAGTAAAATCACAATACAGCTATACTCATACCAAAAAGGCAAGATTTTTCAAAACTTGCTAAAATGGTATATTCTTCTAAAACATCTCATTTTAGAAAATCTGCATCAGTCTACACAGACCATACACAGTGCACAAACTGGGAAGTGTTATCCTCTGCTCCACCTGCACTATCTCTTCTGGGAACACAGCAGGGACTACCTCTGATGAAGCAAAATGTACAGCTTTCTCAAATCTTATGTATTAGCCAGTGCTGCACACAGGATAAAGAAAGATGATTAGTTTTATATCCATACATAGCAACTTACAATACTTAAGATGATGAAACGCATGGCAGTCAAAACAGTTATTTTTCCTCAAACACTGCGTTGCTAAAAAATAAAGATCTGTGAAATTGCACTGCAATGTCAAGGGTTTTGCTATTCCCTGACTCTCCCCACGTAAATCCAAATGAGTGTATTTTTTTCCCCCCTTAAAAGATGAACTTCCTATCGATAAGTTGCTTCAGGCTTTTTACTCAGTTTTGCGCTTCAGCCCAGGGATCTTTGCTTGGATCCTACAAGAGGAACAGGAGAGGAAAAAGAATAGTATTTGAATACCGAACAAAAAAAAGTAGGTATAAATATAGTCTTAAGCACAGCGACACGTGAAGATAATTATTACAGCAACACAAAACTATTCCGTTCAGAAATCGATGAAATTGCTAAATTCTTTATTCACCCCTCAGCTCCACCTGCTGGGGGCCTCAGGTTTCACTAATGATTTCAAATACACATCTTTCTATTAGAAATATCATATTAACTCAACAACAGCATCAGCAAAAAAGGAGCTGATTTCATAACCATGTCAAATTTAAAAAAAAGGACTTTTTCCTCCCAGGACTAGTGCGTGCAATGCATTTATTATATAGAGGCATACCACACATACTGAGAACTGTAAACATTCTTTGTAAAGTGAAATAAATTTAAGAAAAAACAAAACAAAACCAAACCCAACTCACTTAGCCATTGCATCTTTGACATTCTTGTTCATGAGTCCCAGATAATGGTCAATTTGGGCCTGAAATGGAAGGTGATAGATGTTACAGTCCAGCTCTTAGGGTTACTTTGCCCAAAAGGCAGAGTCACACCACACCAAGATGTGCTTTACACGAAAAAGACTGCTGACAGAAGAAAGGGGCTCAACCATGTCTACTTTCCCAGTTTGATACCAGAGCTCCCAGGGGTTCAGCCACAGCACATGCTAGTGTTTGCCTCCAGGAACACACACAATGACACGGAATAGCAGGTAACTAGCCAAATAAATTCATCCCTGGCTTCTGCACGTTCTGCAAAAGCAGTCACCAGCATTTCCTCCTGCCTCTTCCCAAGGCCACCCCAGCGCGAGGGTGCACAGCTCAGGCCCTTGGTGAGGGGCAGTTGGCTCCTCTGCCTCCTCTAACCACAGGGCAGAAGGAAAGCTGCTTAGGTGGGCTGGGCCTGCTAAACAGCTTATGCCTTCAGAGAGCAGCCTTCAGCTCCTCAAGAGGATTGAGGAGCCCGGGTTAAGCCAGGCAAATTGTCCATCATCTTTCCTCAGGGCTACAGGATTTCCTTTCACTGCAGTGTACTTTGTTCTTTCCTAGGAGCTCGGAGAGGAGCACAGGAGGCTCTGCCATCTGCTCAGTGCCTTTCTTCCCCCCTCCCTAAGTCCCAGGCTAGCCTCTACCAGCAGGGTTGTTTTTGAAAGAGGAGAAGGAACTGCTAAGCCAGAGCTGGCTTCCCCCCTCCTGCGCTATGACCTCCTGAAGACAGTCCTTGCTCAAGCTTGGCTACACTTTAATCATATGCATTTTATTTTGGCTCCCTCTTACCTTTTTCTTTTACATTAGTCTCTCCAAAGGAGAAGCACTGGACTGTGCCGAGCATCTCCCACCTCCTGTTCTTGCCAGGGCTACAAATTCCACAGGGCTTCAGGACATGAATCCTAAATATCAGCTCCGAAGATGTTTCTTCAGAAATTATTTTAAAAGTCCTTACATCATGATTAACGCACTGTGCCTACTGCTACTTGAGTCCTGACCAAATCTGGATCAGAGGAGAGAAGGCCTCCAGGTTAATCGGGCCTTTTTTGCAACTGTTTTCTGGGGGCCTTCTGACACTGCTACCGAAAAGGAGAAGGGGAAAGCACATGCTGGACTTCACAGTGGACTTGCTTTGCTTGGCCCTGTCTTAACTAACTCCTGGTTAAAGGCCTATTTTTTTAAAGGCTTTTAAAATTTTAGAAGACTGAAATGAATTTTGGTTGTATTCTCTTGTGGTTTTGATTCAATAGAGCTAATTTTATGAAGCATTTAATGAATTGTTTTTAACACTCACCTGATGTCTCTCGTAAATAACAGGAACACTGAAGAGTGAAATCAAAGCTGGGAAAGAGCATATCAAAGGTGTAAATATTGACAAAAGGGACAGCGTTCAGGTAAAACAATGGTTTTCACACCTTGACATTTCTTTCAAAAAGGTACAAGAAAAAGAAATAACTAAGCCACATACAAAAATTGATGGCCAGTAATTGAAATAATCCCTTTTAAGGAGAAGCTGGGCTGTTCTCTAGGTCTCATTAACAGTACAGTAAGTGTGGTCACAATTAACTTTTTCACTGTGGCTTATGCAAATTCTTCAAAAAGGATCTCGGGCTCCTGCCAGTGAAACAAACTATCTGCAGTGGGACATGGCCAGAGCCAATTTTGTACCTCCTCCAAAGCCACAATACAGCAATGATATTCAAGACAGGCTAACCTTGATGGGGACAAGCACGACAGAACATACTTTTAAATGGTACAGTGTCTGGAAAATCAGCAATCTCAAGGAACTCAACACTGCAATTCAAACATCCATTTTGCAGGTTGCAGTTATCAATGTCCTAGAGAAAGACACACAACTACAACATCTTGCTACACTCCCAACAACACAGGAATACCCTCACAGTACCAAGTAGACTTCAGTGCTTTTCCAATGTTGTTTTGTATGCCAGGCATTTAACAAAATTTAAAACACTTACCCAGAATCAGTAATGTCAGACCATTAAACAAGGCACCAACGTAAGTGAATACCCACATCAACACTGCAAACTAAAAAGGAAAAAAAAAACCAGCATGTCAGCCCACAGTCTGTCTTACCAGAATATACTAGTTAGAGCAGTCAGAGAATTTCTCTAAACACACACATGGAGCTAAAATGCTCCAAACTCCACTTCACCCTTCTACGTCTCATGTATTTATAGATAAGTGACAAAATAGCTGAAGGGTTCAGTAATCAGATATGTGGCCTTTTGGTCACCGGGCTGAATTCAGTCCAAGTCAGCAGTGACCAAAAGCTGTTAGTACTCAGTGGCTGCTCAATGCCCTCTGCATTTACACGGTACTTCCAATCCCATATTTAATAATGATGGGCAAACACAGCTCCTACCTCCCACCCTGCAAAGAGACAGAACAAGACAGGCAAGTGAGAGGTTAAAGGGCTGGCACAGGACACAGCACTTGCTGACAGAGCCAGAAAGAAAGCAGGTCATTCGTTTTTGTAGCAGCCCAGCAGCCAACATATGAGGGCACCCAGCCTGGGGCTGCAGCGCAATCAGCAGCATCAAGCTATCAGAACCACACGTTGGCTCAGCAAAGGTCTCAGTGAACCCTTGACTAGACTAGGCAGTGGTTGCTGCTGCTACAGGGGAAAAAAACCTCTCTGGAAAGTAACATGGCAAGGTTGGCTCGACTGACTTTTTCCGTTTAAAAAAAAAACAAAAAACCAAACAACATAGGAACTTTGGATACTAAAAATTCAGGGAAGAGGAGTCAACAGTGCCATAAAATGGAAGCTGGCTCTAAGTCAAGAGACAAATTCAGAAGTAAACACGTCCTTCTGTTAACAGACACCTAATCTGCCATAATTTCTGGCTTCATATCCCAGCCCCAAACTCGTACCCAGACGTTCTTTCTCCACTGCCATCCTGCTGACTACTCTGCTCCACTTCACTAGCTTTACACAAAGATCTGCACAAGTTCAAGCCCCTCAGCTTTCCACTAGGTGGACAGTGTCCCAAGCATACCTCTGACCTATAGTGGGGTGGGAGGGGGCTGAAGGTTGCCAGCTCTATTTCTGGGTAAGATTCTTCCCCAAGGAAAATCAGTCAGTTTCTTCTAGTGTTGCACAGCCCATAAGGAACTGAGCAGAAGCCAGGATCTGGATGTCAGACATCCAGATATATGGATTTACCAGTGCTTATTTCTTGCTAAGCACTGAATTATGCTTTGCATTGTGCAGAGCAATGCACAAAGACCCCCAGTCCTTTAATCAACTAAGCATATCGGGTTATTTTCTGTGCAAGACTGCAAAACACTGAAGAGCTGGACAGACACAGTGTGGAAGCTGCTGCTTCCATCAAGGAGAGAAGATCTAGGCACAATTAACAACCAAAGGTGAAGCACTCCAATGAGCAGGAGATACACACAAGGAAAAGATGGGTACAAAGCACTGGAAAGAAAAAAAGCATGTCGAAGGACTGTGGGTGTGGTCAAGGACCTACCCTGCAGCCAAGTCACTCATAAGTTATGTATCCAAACATCCATTTTCAGCTTATCATAAGATGCAAAATATCCAAACAAAATCAACAGCCAACAATAAGATATGGGCATGACAATCAATGTAAGTTTAATCGCATGATCCCTGTGATAAAAAAAAGTTTACTTCATGAGCTTCATTCCAAGTCGATCCCATTTAAAACACAGTCGATTAATTGCAAACGATGCAGCTCTTTAACTGCCAGTTCTTTCTCTATGTGATGCAAGCGGCACTAGAGGCACAAAGTCAACCCTCAGACAAGGCTGAAATGTTACTGTCAACAGCATTCGCACTGAAGGATTTTGGCAGGTTTATCAAGAAAAATAAAGCAGATTTCTCTTAACTCCCTCATGATTCATTCACAGCTTGGCCCAGTTCTGCTCTCCACAACAGCAGGGTGAGCGCTGGCTGCCTGCCTCTTTGCACAGCACATTTTAACAGAGCAAACACTTGCCTTTTAGAGCAAGTCTGCAGCTGCAGCACATCCCCCTCCCCAGCAAAGAGAGGAAAGTTGACAACTTCTACTATAGCAAAAAGCCCCCGAGTTTGTGATAATTCAGAATTATTCTCTTGCAGGCTGTTCATTTTGGTAAACTAAACGTGCCAGCTTCAAGCACACACAGCAAAGCATCCTGACAGCTCTCCAAGATCTCCTCTGCATGAACACCATTACCCAAGCTAAGCACCACCCCGGTCGGGTGAACATTCAAGTAATCTTGCTGAAGACTATGACCAAGTCAGAAAATATAAGTTTATGTAAGCAGAGGGGTAACAGGTATCAACCAATCCCAAAGTCCAACAACAACCACAACTATCGAGTCTTATTTAGTGAGCACTGAATTTGTGGCCCAATAAAGATCAAAATCCAGGAGTTAACATTTGACTGATACAGGCTTTGCTTCTTGGAAAGCCTGTCCAGAGCAGCATCAGGGTCCAACAACAAACTGCATTGTGTGTGCAGTTTATAAACCGCTTCCCTTATTCATAGTGGGTGGGAAAGGGAACCACTGACCCCAGCGAGACCACCTGTTCTCTCCACTCTGTCAATAAGGGACAACTATTTCGAAAGCTGGGGCTACTAAAAGCAAATGAAGTTCAGCACAAACCTCAGTCCCCCTCCCACAAGACCTTCTCTCTTCAACACACTTCTGACAGTTAAAGCAGCACACCCAGGATACAAGTGGAGTTGATCTCAATCCCACATTTAGGTATTGGTCTCTGTGGTTTTTCTTTCCCTTAGAAATGAGACAAACTCAGAGAAACTTACAAATGCAAAAAGGCTTACCTGAAACCCATCCAAACACTTAAAGCTCTAAGACAAAAGGCAACCCAGGACTGACCTACAAAGATAGTATTGCTCTTCCCACACGCTCAGGACAGCGGGAAAGCACAGGGCAGAAGCTCAGCCAGAACCTTACAACGACCACCAGTAGTATCTGATGGACTGAACCGAGTTTTTGCCTACCTCATTCCAATGCTTAATGACTCCCCAGTATCCAAAACATACTGCCATTTAACAGCAAATCCAGGAATGTCCATATAGCAGTTTCTTTATTATAAAATAGTTCAAATGCAACAAAGAGTTCTGTTTCTCAAAACATCAGTTGAGCAATGACAAACTGAAAGCAACTGTGCCCCAGTGTCAGACCACAGCAGCTGGCACTGCACAGCTGGGGGTGAAGCACTACATCCCTGTGTATCAGGACAAAGTGCAGTTTCTCCTGGGACTGTCTGGCAAACTCCTCAAGAGCTGTGAGGAACTTCTCCTTGTGCTGCATAAATATTTACAGTCCACTGTAAGACTTCCATGACTGAAACATTGCTTAATAGAACAGAAAACAAAGATCTTAACAAGACAGATTTTACAGCCACAACTATTACACACAATAAACTGACCTGCAGATATTTTCTACATTAAAATTCTGTAACTTTAATTATATACAAACATGCTGTTTCCTATAGTGAAAATGTTTAAACTACACAAGCCAAGATTTATTATTTTTTTTTTTAAACAGGGCTGTTGTATTACATAAGACTCCAGCATCTTAATGTTCTCCTCAAGCACAAACTCTTCAAAATCAGTTACTTGTGCTTGTGAACTGTCCTGACATTCACTGGTTACATGTAAGGGTTGCTCCCAACCACCCTAAATCAGACTAATTAACCTACATTTAAAAAACCTGACATTTAAAATGTCAGAAGAAGAGAGGGGAAATGAATTATAGTTCAGCTGAATAAACATGTCTTTCCGATATACCATAGTATTTTAAAAGTGATTAAAGTGCCTTGAAGACATTCTGACTGAAATTAATTCTAATATAATTCCTCTGAAAGGCCTAATTTTAAAACAGTGTTAACTGAAACGGCAGCTGGCTGTTCACTGCTTCCTTTTTCTTTACTGCAAAGGATTGGGATCTCTAAACAAATGGTGTGGAAATTCTTGTAACTCAGATGAAGAAATGTACCACAAAGGGCTTAATAATTAAAGAAATAAGGTGGCCTTGTGACTACAAGTTTTTCCGTGATGTTGTTTAATTAGATCCAAAAATTACTTAAGCAAATTAACTTTTCTTTTAACACTGAAACTCAATGCCCTTAAAAAACACAGTTAACAAAGAATATGTTCCCTTCCTCACACACCAAGTTTAAGTTACCAAAATGGAAGTCTAGCTGTGTAAGGGTCATTCTTTTGGTCAAGTCTGTAGCCTTGAGATGCTGCAGAGATGAATCCTAAGTACTCAGTCACTTAAGTGTGGAGACGAGACACAGCTTCTTACAGACCAGACTGATGGGCAGCAGTGAGAGGATTTAGCCATCAAAATGCAGTCCCTGGGTGGCAACACTGGCAAGGTACAGGCAACAGCCACCTTATTTAAGCCATTTTGCCATAAAATGATGGCAGCGTTATCTATCATGTCCACAAAAAATGACGAGAAAATAAGAATGCACAGCCACCTCATAAAAATACTCATACTGCACAACCCTTTAGGAGCAGGAAGATTATTACACAAATCCCCCAGCTAATATCCCATCTCCTCTTTCCCTCCTGAGAAAACGAATATATATACCATGATCAGCACACCCCAGGTAACAACCCAACAGCATTATTATCCTTCCCTTCTCCAGAGGGAAAGAACTCTTACTGCAGGAGACTTGCACAACATCAGCTGCAACATCAGGGAGGTCGTGGAGTCCCCTACTCTGGATATTTTCAAGACCCGCCTTGATGCAGTCCTGAGTAATGTGCTATAGGAAATCCTGCTTTAGCAGGGGAGTTGGACTAGATGATCTCTAGAGGTCCCTTCCAACTCTGAGAATTCTGTGATTCCATGATTTCCAGCACACACTCCTCACTGTGTCTAAGTGGGAGCATAATGAGAAACTGAATCTGGAAACTCTGGGTAAGACGATCCTGAGATCCACCTCCAATTTCTGTTCCCCAAATATAACAAAGACTTTTACAGCCTTCCTAATTTTTGCCAAGTTTCACTAGAAACCCCTTCCCCCAACCCCACCACAACTCAAAGGACTTTACAAAGAACTAAGTAAGGGATTTACTGGAAGAAAAATGCAACTTTATTTCAAGAAGATTAAGCAAACTGAAAAAGAAGTGGACAACATGTTGTACTCGGTAAAAGAAACAATTGTTTGAAAAACGAAGAAAGGCGATTAGCTTAAAAGGAGAGACTATTATTCTCACAGAACAAAACTGAAGGGTTTTCAGCCAATTCTTTTTTTTTTTTTTTAAATTATTCTTCTTCGGTGTCAGTTTTGCTCTGCCACCTTCAATAAACCCCATTAAATACTACTTGGACACGTTCAACATATCTATTAGGCAGTATTGCGCACTTGAGGTCATTTCAAAAACCCATTTCAGTAATTTGCATCACTACAAGAAGCAGCTATTGACACCCAAATCCAGGGACTGAAACAGGTGCCCACCTTCCTAATAAAACAAGGGCAGCACTCAGTCCCCACTCTCCCAGCAAAAATGTGGACACAAGAACTCCTACTGTTTAAGGCAAGTAGCTAACCACTTGGTAGTCTCAGCACAAACAGAAAACCAAACCAAAACCACACTGTGCCACTCCAGCCCAAAACGCAGATTTTTCAAGAGGGAGAAATATATGGCAGCAACAAATTTTGAATGCCCAATGTCTTGTTTTCTTAAAAGATTTCTGCTGTTAAGCACCAACAAGGAGGTGTAACAGCTGAACTGCACGCAGCCAGAGCCTATTTCAGTTTTCCATTAATTTTTATCATACTGTCAAAATGCAGATGAAGTTATCCACTCTATTATTGCATGCAGCACTTTATGGTCAACTCAGTGTGGCTAACAGAAAACTACACTTCTTAAAAAACAAAAAGGCTTAGGACTTCCAACTGGCAAACTCACTATTTACTTACACGGAGCAAAAGATGCCATTGTTCATTCATGTTTATAAAGACTAGTGGGCTTTGCTAACCTAGGTCAGCAAAGAATCTATTTACACAAAGCTACTGTATCTACAGGTGAAGCAGACTTACCTTCAGAGAATCAACTAAGTCATCAACTAGGAAGAGACGTCTCAGCTCTTTGACTGTGCCATTAACGTGACCAAGCACAACATTACTGTACTTCTGAATAAGCTCTTCAGACACAGCTACATCAGACTCCAAGTAAGCCCTGCAAGAACGGAGAGCTTATGAAATTTTACTGCAACAGTGCTGCCAAACAGTATCAACATGTTATATGTTATATATACAATACCAACATACATTCTTCTTATGTTATCATAGAATGGTTTACATTGGAAGTGACATTAAAGATCACCTAGTTCCAACCCCCCCGCCATGGGCAGGGCCTGCCATGGGTAGGCCAACCAAAGAGAAAAACCTCACCATTCTAGATCCTCAACCAAATCCTAAAATGATAGAACAGAACTAATCTAAGTTATTCTTAGAAGGTAAAAGTGAATCTTAAAAAAACCTCCACAATGTCTTAGAAGAAAAGAAAAAATCTTTTTTTTTTTTTTTTTTTTTTACTGCTATGTTGTGCTACTGCATTTACCAAGTCACACACTCAGTCTTACCTGGACCAGGGAGCAAAGATGCACTGACTAACTTACAGGTGTGAAGAGACAAGGCTAGTGAGTGGCCAAAACAGTGTCCGGCAGCACTGACACATACTTAGTCTGTGAAGTCTCTTCCTACTCTTCAACATATGCCATAATCTAGTACACTAATAAGGCCAACATCTATTTAAAAAAAAAATGAGACAGACAGCCTGGGGGGCTGTGACGTGTGCATCACTGTTTGTTTTTGCTATTGTACTAATAGATACCTTACTATTCTACGAGGCTTGAGATTCCTTCATTTCTCAGAAAAAAATCCTACAAAAAGTAACATATCCATTCATATCACTGGAAGGCATGTACCATTAAGCTGTAACAAATACCCTAAGGCACAGTAAAATGAGCAAGTTTTTCATAGTTTGCTAAAAAAATTTCTTACAGTTAGTGACAACAGTTCTTTTAACAGAAGAAGATAAGCTCCAGTCTGCGACTTTCATCTGTAGTTGCAGTGGCTATAGCAATTTAGACTCTTTAAATAGAGAGTAATTTATCTAATTTGCATGTTGGGAGGGAGAAGGAGCAACTCAGCAGATCTGTAACACAGCACTCATTTGCATTTACTACAGTTGTTAAACTTTTACTTAAATTTAGGAGGGGATTCTGCTTTGCGGTGGTTTTGTTTGATTTAGAAAAAAAAATGCACAGTGGAGGCTCCTATGTATGTCATTTAAGGCAAAGCTAAACATGGCATTGTGGCAAGTCCAAAACAAATGAAATACTTTAAACAGTAACTTCAGAGGGTGGCCATTTCAAGGCTACATTCTGCTATCCACACTTAAGTTGAGAATGGTGTGCAGATTCAAGCCATGAGCAAGATATTCAGTATCTAAATCAAAAATTACATTGAGCTCATGGATGTGCTCTTCACTGTCAAACTAAATTCAAGTAAAAATATCCTTCCTTCAACTACAGTTGAAGCCATACAGATAAAAAGTAAGCAACCTGGTATGCTGGACAAGAATGTCCGGAAGCTTCTTATGATTATCAGTATTTTTAGAAATAAACTGCAGAAAGAGCACAGGTAGAACAAGTTTTGCTTGTTCTTGCTAACAATGAACTTAAATGGTAAACGTGGAAATGCTGTTTGGATACTGAAGAGCACTACTGGGTAGACAAAGCAAACAGGATTTCAGCTGGGAATTATTCACCCTAGTAAGGGTGAATAAGGAGGACCATACAAGGCCTTGGTCATTTAAAAAAAAAAAAAAAAGCCCCCCTCCCAAAACTCCTCAAAAACTAAGTTTACAAAATACAGATTTCATACTGCTTACAAAATACAGATTTCATACTGCTACACTGAAAGTTGGTGCCAATTGTTCAGATGTGTTTTTTTTATATCGTATCTAAACTTGAAAGCAAATACCCCTTTTTTTGCCAGATTTTCGTCCAACAGCTGTTTTAGGCACAGTCTGGCTTCCCGTGGGTAAATGAGCCACTACACAGTTAGGGAGGAACAGAGGTAAAAACCCAAGAAAACATTTTACTTTGCCTTACTGAAGATGAGAGGAAGAGAACAAGAATAATTGGAAACACCACAAAATTAGTAAGAGAGCTGTAAAATAGGACAAGCAGGAATTTCTAAAAGGTGCAAGGGAAATTGAGATTGAACCACTCCATTGACTAAAAAAAAGGAGAAGCATGTCTGAGCAGCATGGCTCAGGGTTGGTATGGAAACAGAAAACATTCACTCTTAGTAATTACTCTAACACATTAATAAGTTTTAATTTCTCTTAAGATGCAGCTCTGCGATAATGGGCACCACTGTACTCCACACAGGAAAGAATGCATACCATGGATACCGTATTGCTACACTGCAGGGAAGTGCACACACAGTGTGCCCCAAGGACTTAGCTCATCACTTAAAGCAAAGAGCTCAGAGGTCCTCTTTGAGGACCTAAGTTAATCCTATGATTCAACTCCTCAAGCCTTAGAATTCAGAGTCCAAGTTTCTGGATTTCTGACCTGGGTAGGCTGCAATGAACCTGGATTCTGCTGAAGCCAAGGCAGCCTTGCGCGTGGAGAACACAGCTACACACTAAAACAGGAATTTTAAGGGTATTCTTAAAAAAAAAAGTTCCAAAAAGATAGAATGTAGCAGAGGATACTTTTATTTTTATTTTTGCTAAATATATTCCATTGAAAGTACTGCATCTCCTGGGTATTCTTTAAATTTTGTATATTATCTGCCACTGGTTCACATTCTGAAGACTACACCATTTAAAATGCACATATTACTCCATTAGATTGAAGTATTTAAACTTTTAAAATGTAACTTAGGATATTCTAGCATTCCCAGGGAAATCCCCTGTACCAAATGCTCAGTTCGTTTTCTCTACTGCTGTGTATGCCTGCTGAGAAAAACTGAAAGAAGAGCTGTCATAGGCTGAGTAACAGATTTTTCAGTACAGAGACTATTCACATTATTATGCAACATATTATGGCATATGTCATTTACTGCTTCTAAGAGCATCAATATTGCTGTTCCCCAAAAGAACACACTTTTTTTCTTAATTAAAAGACAAATCTCACCTAAATGGGTGGCCTTCATCGGACTTTTGGATTGCCTGGATAACTCCCTTGTATATCCTAAAGCTGATCGTCACAGAAAGCAGGGCCAAGGCAATGTAAGCTGTCACACTCACGATGCTGAACACTGTTAATGAAAGCAGCAGGAACAAGCTGGCACCAAACACCACTCCTGTCTTCTTAATGTCTCGCCAGTAAAGGAGGTCAATAACTAAAATTTAAAAAAGGTAAGACATTAGAACAAGATACCTTTTGCATCCACATGAAAACAGTAAAACACGATTCACTTGACTGCTGAGAGTCATCAAGAATGGAGCTTGTGATCTCACCGTTAAACCAGAGCTGAAATTACAACTTGAAATAAGTTATTTTAACACTGATTCTGCATTTGACTTCAGATTATTTGGATCATTGTTATTAGGGTTACCTCAGATGTAATTGCTAAAATGTAAGCACAATTCTGCCCTTAAGCAATGTCAGAATCTCTTCTACTACTGTGCTGTTTTGTACCACAACCACAGCGGTTTGCGCTTCATTTCATTTCATTTTTGTGCAGGTCACTCACTGACGAGATTGATTCCAATTCCCTGTTGGAACAAATGACAAGATGCTTACAGATCTCTAAACCATTATATCTTTGCAAGTCTGGTAGAAGCAAAGGCACTGCTCAAGACTCATTAACAGCTTGGTTTGTTTCCTTTTGAATGAAGACATACCCATGGGAGTTTATAGCGTTGATTATGGGTGATAGGCTGAGCCATCAAGAGGGAATAATCTCACTGAAATTTCAATCCAGGCTAAATCTGCTGGGTTCCAATGCAAAATACTTCATTCGTAAACCAAGTTTATTCTTCCCTTAAGAACATGTTCCCTCATGAGAGAAAACAACATTATGCCATTTTTAGCATCATTGTTTAGAGTAAACTACACCCTTACACAAATCAGAGGTAACTGCTTAATATATCCACTGCAGAGGTGCTGTTGATTACCTTAATGAACTCATGAAACCTGGCAAATGTCGTTCTCCATTGCAGGGTACAGAACTGGGCAGGGGCACCTCGTCTAGCTTTATACTTCATGGTGAGACACACACTAAAACTCACTCTTCATCATTTCTATTTCCATAGCTGATTGGATTTTCACAAGAACAAATTCCTCTTCTGCATCAAAACTGCTTGTTCACAGCAATAATGTATTACATACGGAACTCAAAATTATAGAAAAATTATTACTATTGTACCACACTCCTATCTCATCCTAAATATCACCAAACTTAACAGTAACACAGCATATCATTCAGTGTAAGAATATCTTCCGAATCGTGACTGTGAAAGAAAATTAAAAAATAGTATTTGACTATTATTTCTTACAGGATGAAAATGTGGTAATGCACCAAGATGAAATACTTAGAAGCCTCTGTAGGGCAAAGTCTGCAAAATCCCTTTGTAGGTATGAAAATGCCACTGGGGCTATGGTGCAATTTCAGAGTGTTTCAGAAGCTGAAGTCCTTTCCTGATTATTTCCACAGGGAAACCGTGATGATCAGCAGACGCTGGAGAGATGAGAATCCCGGTCAGAAACTTAAAGCTGCCATTCTCAAAATGCAAAATATTTCATCCGAATATTTAATTCACATTCCAGTAGAAGTTTCCTGAAGCTCTACAGACAGAACCAGGTTACAGTTGTGTAACACCTAAAATTTGTCATGAACCAAAACTGCTGTTGAAAGAAAGAGTCTCACCCCTCCACCACTACTCCTCTCCTCGGCATGGCCACACACAAACCACATGGTTTTCTGTCTGCTGCTCATAACTGCTACCCCCAAAAAATAAAATAAGCAAAGCAGCCAGCTAGATCAGACTCTAGTTGTTGCTCACCATGTGACTACATAAACATATGGGCTGAGAGATAGAGCAGCCAACTGACGGAGGTGACACTCCGGCTCTCCAGAACAGCACCAATCTAAAGTCCTCATCAAACTGCAGCCCAGCCTATTCACGCACCCTGTTGACCTGTTACTCCGCTGGGTCTCCTCACGTTACAAACCCGCAGTTCTCTTCCGTGTCAAACAAACAAAGCTCTAAGCAAGCCAACTTTTCTTTAATATTTGTAAAAATCAAACACAAAAACCCCCCAAAAATCAAGTCATCACAGAATTCCTTTTGTATTGGCTATAACACCTAAATTTAACATTTTCTTTCGTTTCCTTGGCTTTGCTTCTAATCACAAAAGTGTCTATTAGTGTACACCTTATGCTAGCAAGTTTAATGTCTAAAAGGAGCTTATGAATGACGAATGAAACCATGAGCTTGACCTAAAAATCATTGTAAACTGTAAACCTAAACCTGCAAGTAACCAGAACACCTAGATGAGATTGTCAAAAGCAGTCTTGCAAAAAAAAGTTGGTGGATTTTGTGCTCCTAAATCATGCAAGAAATCTTTGAAAACTCATTATTTCTGAATATTTGGTTCAAATACTGAAACTATGTTTATTTTTAAACGCTGCAATTTGAGCATCCATACATTCAAGTTTGGGTGCTGCTCCTGTATCATGTGGCACACCAAGTATAAGCCCTACTTGTCTCTGTTTGCAGATAGCGTCAGTTCCGTAAATGAGATACTCCCTCCTCTGTAACGCACTTTTAAAAGTCCCTCCCCTGATAGTGGGTTTGCTGCTTCATAGGCAATCACTTATTACAAGCATTACACCTGAACCCAGCTACAAAGAATGTAAGGCCAGTCATTCATCTGTATGAGTTTCCAAAACAGAAACAAAGGTAAATGGATGGAATTAAAGCATACCACAAATGGCAAATGACCTCTATGGACCCACCTTCAAGTCTTTTGCTCTAAGTAATCAATAAAAAAATCTCCCAAAGCTAGGACCTCCCAGAGCAGAGCAAAGCTGCACACCAAGCATTTTCCCTCACTGTCTCCACTCCCTTTGGAAAACTACCACCTCAGTCTAAGGACATACAGATCTGGTTTCATTGTACATTCCTCAAAGGGAAACTCAGTGTTATAAGGCACTGAAAAACTGATTGTGATTTTCAGGCTAAGAGAGCACATGATTAAATTGATTTACATTCTCCAATCAATCAGAAACTGGTATTTGCATTTCTTTCTAAAGTAAAATATTAAAAATATTACTAGAGATGGCTTTCTGGCTTTAACTTACACACAACATATTCATAGCAGATTAAAAAACAAACAAACAAAAAAAACCCAGAAAAACACCCAAGCAGTGTTCAGCCCTGCCAAGCAGTACCTTTCCTCACGGAAACCCTTTTAAGCTGTATTTTCTCCATAATCTCATGCATTTAGTGCAAGTATTCCAGGCCTATCCCGAAGCCAGGGCAGCTGCCTACATTTGGTAACACGGACTGTCACTTGGCACAGCTAAAAATAGCGCTGCCAGCACCCACGCCTCACGCACAACTCAGCCCACTACCTTTGGCTTTTAAAGCAAGTGCCGTGATAGGTTTATCACTGTATTTGTCAGTCTTCTCTCTCACAGACATTTAACCTAAAACTGAACGATTCATATTGGTTTTCGGTGACAAAAAAACAAGTGGTTTAATATATTTAACCTTATAATTCTCCTTAAAAAAAAAAAATATCCCGCTGAACTAAGTTAACCCTCTCATTTCTGAGAAACAGGAATTAAAAGCCTCGAGATCTACAAGCGAGTTCAATTCGCATCTGTGAAAGAAAATCAAGAAAAAGGGACTGACCCATTCTGGCATCCATCTTGCGCGCGCCCGCCCGCGCCCAGGCCGCGCGCCGCCGCCTTCCCGCCGCCCTTCCGCTTCCGGCCGGGGCGCCCGGGGGCGACGGATCCGCCCAACCGCCCCCCCGCCGCCAAACGCGGCCCGCCCCCGCCAGGCAGCGCCGAGCGAGAGCCGGAGCATCGTGCTCACAGCCAACAGCTGCTCTCCAGCCGGTGTTTAGAAACAAACACAAAAAAAAAGGGGTTTCAGCGCCAGAGAAAGGCTGCTGCTTGTGTAAAAGAGGAAGATTTTAAAAAAGAAATAAATAAATAAAAAGACAAATAAGAGCCTTTTCTGCATCAATTTAAGAACAGCCAGCATTGTACTAATACAGAAATGCAATAGGAGCATTGAGAACGGGCAGCTTCCCAATGCACCTGAAGCGCACAGCAACAACCATACAGGCTGCTATGAAGAAAATTAACTCCAGACCAGCAAATACACGACAAACAGGCAAATTGCTGTTAATTCCTATTTGGAGAGGCATTTTTCAGTTACGCTAAATAAAGTTCATATTTACACTTGACTTCAGGGCTTCCACTGCTCTCTCACGCGCAGTATGGAGCACACGGGGTCCGACCCCACAACTTCACCTTCGCAGCCTGGTGCGGGGCAGCCCCGGCTGGAGAAAGACCAGCCCCAAAGAGAAGCCACCAACCCATCAAGTGGTCAAAGTCTGCCACGTACAAACACGGTTAGTAGACCGGGGTTTGACGATTTTCAAGATCTCCTGCAGCAGAACAGCCATTTAAAAATCACAGTTGACATCCCAAGCAGCAGCAGTTACAGACCAGGCCACTAAATTCAGGCCTCCTTTTACCCTGATCAGACACGCTGGAAGCCCAAGTTTGGTCCTTCCCTGCCTTGCTGCAAGTCAGTGACAACAAAGCAATCCTAGGCTGGTGAAACTGGGAGGCCCTGACACCACCACATGCAGTGGCGAGCACGTAGCACGTGTCTTCAACCCACAGAGCTTTCCCTGTCCTAAGGACCGACGTGACAAAAAAGTGGCGTGTCCAACAAGACCGACAGGCTTGTCCAACTGGATCCCAAAGGTCAGAGAACAAGTACGCATCACACACCTTTCAGACTCGGGACATCTGTCCCACAACCCCTAGCAAGAACAAGTGATAACAGATTTCACAGAGGACACACTAATATGAAAACAAAGTCCAACACTACCGGATTGTCCCCCAACACCTGCAAATACTACCTAACCATTATTAATGAGCCAAAATAGTATTTTTTCTTTCATTCCTACTTAATCATATACACATGCATGTGTGCACAAGGTATGAACTGGGAAAACCATTCCAAAGCCCTGATTACTCACAATAAACATCTAAAAAGCTCAAGGGCTGCAGAAGCCTATGCAACCTGTTCTACCATTTAACTAATGGGAACCAGAATTCTGAAAGATTTTCAGCACATTAGTAATAATAAAAAAAAATAATCCTGGGATAGTCTGGGACTATAGCTGTGGTGTTCATCCTACTATTAGCATTACTCAGTCATTAAAACCCGACAATTCATTGAAGCAATTTAAAATCAAGTAAGTAAATGGTACACATATTAGTACCAACTACTCCATGGGGCCCTGTCTTTAAAAGGGCTAAAAATAGAAGTCATGCCATACCCAGGATAAAGCTATTTCATCCTGCCTATCTAGATGATCAATACCACAGGTATTAATCAATGCAACAGGTTATACCACTTTCACTACGATGGTTCCTGAACTACTATGGCCATAGCACAAGAAACATGCAGACCAGAACCAAGTGCTTTAGTTGGAAAGTCTAACTAGGAACCATACTTTTGGCTCTTCTCTGGTTTTAGATTTAATTGTTACTTTTATTTTTAAGGTTATTTTTTTAGCATGGAAAGAAGCATGTTGCAATATTTGCCTCTGCATTTATTTTGGGGCAATATCAACAGTGTAATCAGTCCCTGAACTTCACCCATCATTTTCCACACCACTGAAGCCTGACCTAACAAAGGTAGAACACATGAAATAAGGCATCTTCATCTCATTATAAACAAATGTTACCAGAAACTACACTAAACCAGGCTTCAAGAACAGTTGCAAAATAAGAGGAATCAGACTCTTCCACTTCCCCAGAAAACCTTGTTCTTGCTCTGCTTCCAATTTCTATTGGACCCTATCTGTACAAGTTAACATATAATTAAACCTCAAAGCAGTAGCGACTTCCTTGGAGGGAGAAACAGTCACTAAACCAGCTTCCTCCACCTAAGGGGATGCCACTATGTAAAAACAAAGAGAAGGAAGAAGAATTTTAACTGCATGAAGCGGTTACATGAACACAAAACATACATGTAGGACAGGCCCAGGTTTGCCTTGTTTCTTTGGGGCCAGTTCCATCACATGCTAGTCAGATCTACATTTTGCAAGGAAGCCAAGGCACATTCCTGCCCCCCCTGCAGCTGTAGGAGCACGCCTTGCACTGCTTGGTGTATTCCCCTCAGGTGTGCCGTACCAGCACGCTCATGATTGGCAAGTCATTTATTTTAAACCAAGAAAGACTCCACTATTCTCAAGGCCTCAAATTCTAGACTTGGGAATGCCTGCTTTCAGTTGCAGTGAGGTACAGACTCACCACCAACCCTGTAAAAGAAATCCTGAAAATTAGGCCTGAATAACCAAAGGTAACTTGCCTTTCAATCTTCACAAAAACCTTCTGACCTCACCCTTTTTTTTTTTTTTTCCCCAACCCCAAGAATTTCAGGCCTGACATATGGAGTGCTGAACATTTAAACTAGTTACACATCAAGAACATATTACTAAACACTGCAGATTTTTTTTTCCTAATATTTTACAATCCTTTAATGTAAGGTAAAAAGCTTCTAGAACCTTGTTTTGCAGGGGCAAAGTTTTTGCCCTGCAGGGCTTTTTTGCTACGTATTTAGGTTCTGATAGAGCATTCTATGGATTCTAGACAGCTGGCAATTTTGTCCAAGTGGGAAGAGACATAGATTTTGAACAGCAGTTATAGAAAAAGAGGAAACCTTCACAACTACCAAGCATGACAAGGCCCTTTAAGAAAATATTTAGGTATCCAGAAATGATTAAATTTTTTGAAAGCTTGTCTTGCTGATAAAGTTTAAAGATTACATATACAAATAAGGCTTAAACTCTTACACACTGAGCACTAATATAATGATCCACAGAGATTTACACCGGTGATCTCCTATTGGTGGTTACAGGAACAAAGGTCAGAACCACACTAATTTAAGATTAGTTACTTATTTACCTAAAACAATTTGATATTATGGTTGTAAACTCTGGAAAATCAGACAGAATTTTACCTAGAATCCAACAGAATTATGAAAAACCCAAAGCAAACATGATTAAGGGTAGACTCTAAACACGCTATGCCAAACAGGGGTGGGGGAAGAAAATACCCTTCCGTAGTTTGCCTGAGATTTCTCCTCATACTACATGAAATGCATACACTACATTCTTTTGAGTTAATGGTTAATGTTATTAAATTATTAATAATCTTGGAATTTCAAAGGAACATCAACTAAATTTGGACTATGCTGAGATTTGCGCAGTGCATACCAAAACAAGCTGTTCTTTAACATGCTCTGTAGCACTGAAAAAGATCTGCAGCGTCACTCAAGCTATTTCACCCACATAAATAATTTATTCTTCTGCATTGCTCATATTTACCCATTTTAACCTACTTGTACAATTTTGTATACAGTACAAATAAATCTTACACCTTCAGATACATTTCACAGTCAAATACATGCTATAAACACCGTTTGCTAGAAAACAACCCGCAGCATCTTTAGCTTTTTTAAAAAAAAAAATTAAAAAGGAAAAAAGGTGAAAGAACAAATACCCTTATCCTTCCAACTGCTCGGCTGGCTGTCCATCTCTCCACAAACGATCTACCCTCCGGCTGTGAGTATCAGTTATGCATACCGAGAGGATAGCTGCAAGAGAAGAAACCTACAGCCCAGGATGGGAAACATGGGCTTCCCCAGCAGCGTCCGCAGTCTGCTGCGTCTGCAGTCTGCAGTCTGCTGCTGCTGCTGCTGCTGCAGGGGGCCGGCCAGCTGGCGGCGCGGGGTGTGGACGCCGCTGACGCAGTGCGAGCTGTCAGCGGGCTGCCCGTACCCAGCGCTAAGGCCAAGGCGCGATCCCCAGCCCCTGCAGCCATTTGCTTTTTACCGCCTGCCAACAGACCCTAACCAGAAGCGAGGCGGAGGCAGGAACGCCCGGCAGGAAGGCAGGCGGCTTCTCCCTGTGGCAGCGCCCGGGGAAGGCCAGCGCAGCAAGGCTCAGCCAGCCCTAACAAAAGGCAAACCGCTCTCGGCAGCTTCTCACAGCAGAGAGGAGCTACAAGCAGCCACCAGACAAGCTTTAAACAGATTGCTTCTCAAACAATGGTTGAAACACATCTATAAGTCTCCTAGATATATGCCTTCCCCTCGTTTTTTTAAACAAACGTCTGTCTAGAAGACCAACAGAGACATCTTTGTAACACACCTCTCCCTTTAAAAAAAAAAGCTTGAAGGAAAACAGAATAGGACCTTTCCTGTGCCTGTAAGAAAAGCAAGAGGCTCCTGAAGAACACAGGAAGTCTTTTTTGCTGTCATCTTTAGTCCTTATGAACTGCTCAGCCATATTTATTCATCTTAATGGAGGTTTGAGAAGAACAGTTCTCTCTCCTTTTACCTAATTCCTACAACCAAACAAGTTCCCTTTTTATTTTACATCAGCATCCTATGTTTTCAGCTACAGACCTGAAAATTAAATGTTCCCTTCATTTAAATAAAACAAAAACCTGAAAGTTTACACTACTAACATAAAGTTACGTACAGAAAGTTTTGTACAGACGAGCATAAACTAGAAACTCAAAATCTGAAAGAGAAGAGCTGTGAGAACAATGTTCTCATTCTGTTTTCCATCTCTGCTGAAAAAACAACTCTTCTAGTTTGGAATCTCTTCTTAATATCTGGAGCTGACAATAAAATGCTAAAAACTCCCCAGCATTGCTCCAAAACCTCTTAAAAATTTGATACACCATTTTCTAAAGAACTAGAATTCACACATTTCCACAAAATACTGTGGATCAGCTGAGATGGAGATCCTGATTTAGTCCTTAAATAGACAGTTTTACTTTTCATTAGAAGAGAGAATCTTACATGGAGAAAGATTAACACAAAGTTACCCAAAAGCCCTGTTTATTGCTTCAATTGCTACATTAATTTAAAGCCTTCTTTGACAGGAAGAGCAGTTACGTATATTTTTAAGTTATATAAAGACGTGCATTTCAGTCACAATTTCAACTGGTAAATCAAAACACATACCCTAGGAGGTAAGTAGGAAATGTATATTCAGACATCATAGCGCAAGCTAATTTGTGAAGTTGCACTATACAAGAAAAGTACAAAAAGTGTCTGAAAATCTGCTTCTGTCTTTGAGCTTAAATTCTTAAGATAAACTGGAAACCACCAAAATCCGTGGTTTTCCCCCAACATTTGTTTGGATGACTGCATAAAAACTGGTGCTTTTAGAAAGTTCTTTCCACTAATTGTCAAATTTCTGTAAGATACACAAGGAAAGCCTCTTCATTTCTTCTTCATACTCTTTATAATACATACTTAAAATAGTATTTATGCAAAAAAAAATGCCTAAACAGACATTTTGTTGTAGCCACACATGCTGCATCACGAGTCCCTATCCTCCCACCTCACACGAGCCACTAACTCCCTCCACAGGAGTTTCTCGCAGCCCTCAAGATCCTTCTCTTTGTGTTCACTCTTACCACTCTCTGCAAATGACATCTAAAATGAAGTCTCTGTCCCTCTTTACTCACATCTTATTTCAGGCAAGATACATCCATGTAACCCTATTGTACAGATAAACTGAGTAGCAGTACTAGCAACAAATTTCTGTATAATCATATTGTTGCAGTAGGGAAATTGTGTGCTTGTTTCTACACCAGCATTTAAACAAAAACTATCTAACTAATAAGCTACTTACAAGTCACCCAGACAACTAAAACAGACGTGATCAATTTTAAACGTGTTTTTCTACTGAACGCACCTACGTTCAAGGGGCTGCAAGCCTGCCAGGCGAGTGCTTTACTCTCTGGGTAGACAATAAATCACTCCAAGCAGATGGACTGACAGCATTTTTGCACTGAAGAGTGTTCCTGACTTTGGACATTTTGGATGACTACCTAATTCTGCTCTCGCCCAAAGCCTCACTCAGTGCTGGCCACCTATTTGTGCTTCTGGGAAAGTTGGTAACTTACCACAAACGCTCAATTTTCTACAAAATTCTGCCACTCTGCAAATAACTGCCCAAAGGCCTCACTCTGTGAGCAGTCTTAGCTATACCAGCCTTTGCCTCCCAACAGGGGTGACAGGAGAGCCTTAATGAAACAGCAGGTCTAGGTTTTTCCTTCAGAAAAATTTCACTCAAGGTTTTGGGGTTTGGTTTTTTTTTTCTAATTCCTTCTACTCCTTCCCTAAGTTCTCCAGTCTAGAATGGAGAATGGAGACAGCAGTCTCCATTTATTATTATTTACCTGGTAGAAAAAAAAAAAGATCTGAACAACCGAAGAATCTAAGACTACAGTCAAATCTCACTTTAATTTCATTTAATGTTGAATTATATTTTACAAATAATCTGCTCCTTAAAGAAACTCCAGAGGCATTCCAAGGTTTTTTTCCCCCCAGTGAAAAACAACAAACCAAACCAAACCCTTCCCCTTTGCTGAATGGCTCTATTTAACTGACTACAAATACAGAAACTACCAGAAGTGAACCAAGTGGGTACAGGGCTGGTGTAAGGCACCATTTCTAACTTCTTTTAAGCTTCACACAACTGTAATGACCTGGTTTGCTGTTACAGAATCACAGGAGGTATTTTATTTCTGCCCTCGTGATTCAGGAGTAAGAAGAAACACTTCATCATTCCTGCCGCTTAGCCACCTTCTCAAAGGGCATTTCCCACTTGGACTTCACATTTGAATTTGCTCCCTCAAGAAAATCTGGAAAATGTAACACATTAGTTGCTTTTCTGAAATTCAGTTGCAAAGTGCCCTGTGGCATACATAAAAACAAGAGATTCGTAAACCCATAAGATTTGCTCTTAGATGAACGTCTACAGAGCCTGATGTTCAAAAGTGCCATGCGACAAGGGTTTCCTGTGAAACCGATTGCCTTGATAGTCAAGACTTCAGAGCCATGTTTCAATCTTGTAATGGTCTACAGAGATTTACAGAGATTTAAACTGTCACTGTGGTTATGTTTTGGTACAGAACTTTCTGTCATGGTCAGAGGTTTAGAATTTGGGGGTCTCTACAATATACTTCAGTTTTGTAATTTTAAAATATAAAATCCTGCCATGTTCCACCAATCAAAAAGGTGTTTATGGAAAGCATGGTCTTCTAGCCTCCTTGGGAGAATTAATGATCTCTATGCAAAAATAAATAAAGGGTTATCAGTGAAGACAGCCTGTACAACAGAAGGGCTAAGATATGCAATACATATATTTAGTTTTCAATTCTAAGAATATTAAATTAATTTCAACAGTTCAGTTTCTCAAAACCTGGGATGCAATCTTTTGAAAGGCACAGGGTACTGGAGTTATAGTTCATCTACAAACACTAGATGGCATCAAAGCCCTCTTTTATGAGCATACCTTAAAGCAGGACTCCCTGCTGCACTGTCCTGATGGCCACACACCTCACCAGCACAAGCCCTGACAGAAGCTGGAGCTGCACTGGCTGTGGCACAGGTCAACAGCATCTGAGCAATAGGGAAACAACCACTCTGAAGTCATATCTTAATATGCAGTATTTTTATGGAGATCAGAAATGTATATTTTAAGGTCTGGTGACAGTGAAGCAGCAGGGTTATCTGCTAGGAAGCTAAAATAGAGCATGTAGTAAGAAGCGGAGGGGAAAAAGGAAAAAAAACCCAAAGAATCCAGGACAGTAGCAATTTTGGGGGGGGGGGGGAAGAAATGGCATTTGCTGTTGAAATTGTTAGCAGCAGGAGCATCTTGCAAGTAGAGGGTTTTGGTTTGTTTTTTAAAAAGCTATGAAGTACAAAGACCTAGTCATCTGATACCATTACAAAATAAAATAGGTTACCCAAGGCTCTACCGTGCAGCATTAAACAAACCTCATTCTACCCAGGAGGCTGTTCAAAGTTTTACATTTGCTTTATTGGAGTGGTGGAGTTAAAAAAAAAAAAATTTAAAAAAATCCACAACTCTTAGTTTCTGTTAGCTCCCTGAGTCCACTAGGACTGTTGGAAGTTACACTTTCAGGTACACATAGATTTGTTGGTGTTTAGGTTAGCTTTCAAAAAAATAGCTCTGTTAAGTGCTCAAGAACCTTAAATTAAGTGTACCAGTAAAGCAGTTCAGATTAATGTTTTAACAAGCATCAGTCATACAATCGTACACCAACTGATTTCCAGCAGTCTTGAGGTACGGTAAAATCTATTTCAGTTCTGCGGATAGGAAGACAGAAAAAAAACCCACACAATAAAGGTAGACTTAGAAGGCAAACACATACACAGATCCACTTCTTAGCCTTGTGATGAATTATCCCACCTTTCTGAGAGTGTGGAAAACAAATGTATTTGTTACTTCTTTGGTGCTACTTTGAAATTGTGCTTAAGCAATGTGATATTAAAAGCAGACAACCGATTTTGTTCATGGCTTGTCATTAGACTCTTCAGGCAGCTCTCAGTAGTCCAGTTCCATATTCTATAACACAGCAAAAGTGAGCAAAAAAAGTGAACAGCACAAACTAGAAAAAACAGACCATGTTTTTGAGTTAGTATTCTCATCTATTTAGCTTTTAGGAAGTGTTCCTCCAGACTAAGCAAAAAAATATATTTTTCTTCCCAACCAACACAGCATGTCAAAAAGTAAAATTGCAACTGCTTTACAGAGCGAGCACAACACCAATAGAAAGAATGTAGACAGTTCCCCAGTTTCCCACACACCCAGCCCAGCCCTATGCCTGCCCAGCTCACATCCCTCAACTAACACCAATGCCAGACAGATGCATACCCTGTCCCAGAACACTGCCACCAGATGGGTCGAGAACGAAGACACCATTCAACTCTTCATTTCTCTCCTGCTACAGCAAATGGTTTTACATGCAACTTCTCCAGCAGTTTCACAGGACAGCAGCAGCTGTGTCCTTGTCAGACCCAAAGTAAGAGTCTTTCTTCCCAAGGCAGTGATTTGACACCCCCAGTCTGCTACATCCATGCAATGATTAAAGACACCTTTGCAAAAGCCTCCAGTTAAAAGAGCTAACAAATAAACTTATATACGAAGAGCAATGTTCTGGGGGTTTTCTGGTTGGTTTTTTTTGGTGTGTTTTTTTTTCTTTCCAAAGTAGTCTGATCTCTAAACAATTAACCCCTTGACATGAAATATAAAATACACAGCAGCTGTTCACTAGACAGTACTATATGCTGGAAGCCTGAACACAAGGAGCAAAGCCCTCACAGAGCACAAACAGTGTTTTAACAGTGCAGGTATCACTGAAATTTCAATAGAAGGGAAAAGGGAAACTCCTTTCTGCCTACCTGTATGGCTAGAAGAGGTGGGACAGGAAGAACGGCAAGTATCATGCAAAGTTAAACATAAAAACTGCATCTTCTACCTTATTTTCCTAGCTGTATTTCAGTCGCACCAACACCCTGACACTCACGTGTTATTCCCTTCCAAAATACATTTGATGTAGAAGACATACATTAAGGATATAGTATTTTATGAACTGTAGACTGCAGCTACTGCAGAAATATACTACTGCTGAGTCAAACTAACATTTGATTTTCTATTTAGAACAGAGTAATTGTGCTTTCTGCAGTCACTGTTCTTTAGCAGGAATGCTTCTTGGGCAATACTTAAACAACAGCAGAGTGCTGCGATATCAAAAATCAAAGTATTCCTCTAGTCTACAAAGAGCATGACTTCATGAGGTGTTCGCTTTAGAGAACACAATGCAACACAACAATGATTTTAACCTTCCTTCAAGTTTCTTCTATTTTAACTACACATTACTAGGAAAAAAAAAAAACAAAAAAAAAATGTGAAGTGAAAGCCCTACCTGAAAAGAAAAATGGAAATTATTGTGCTGTGCATAAACCAATTTTAATGTATGCAGGATACTCAACTTCTTAATGGCCACTTTCCTAGTAACGTGAATACCAAGCTCCCTCATATGCACTATTTATTTTAAACCACTGGCCTTGATCTAATGCAAGCTGCAATTCACGTAAGCAGAGATGCACAGGGTCTTTTCCACATTCCAGACACAAGTCATATCTACTGTAGCAGCAAGGGTATCTTCCTAAGTTTCAAAGTTTGATATCTGAACTGTGTAAGAAAAAGAAATGTCTCTTCAAATCACGTACACACAGCAGACTGAAACACCATCCTTGGCTTACTATCACATATTAAGAGCAAGTTTGGAAGGCCACCTAATGCCCAGCTTGTAGACAACCACAGAAGAGCTTGCAGTGAGTAGTGGCTTATTTCACCAGCAGAACTGAAGGAGAAAACTGAAGACAGTGAGTCCATCCCTGATAAACAGAGAAAAAAAAAAAACACAACACAAAACTAAAGCAATCAGAATATGAAAAAGGTAAAAGTGCAGGCACTAACATTTTCTGTTACCCTCAGCCTACATAAAGTTTACAGACAGTGACTTAAAAGGAGTAAGTCATGACATGCTTAAGTTTAGCTAAAGAATTATGCAGATTAGTGAACTGCAAGACAGCATACACAGATTACCTGAAGATTTATTCAGCTTTGCTGAAAATACAGTGGTAGGTTTTTTCTTTCCTTTAACAGAAGCAGCTTCTCGCTCAGCTTCCTTCTCAAAAGCTTCTGGTTTTACTACACTGACTATCTCTTTTTCAGCAGGTAAAAGTGAGGTATCTGTGGCCAGTAAGGACATCATGGGTACTTCAGGCACTTCTCTGTCCACAGCCTCCAAAGACTTTTTCAAGGCATTAGTATCTTCCTCAGCTTTTACGTCTACATTCTTCATAGCCAGATCATAGGGTAGCTCTGGGCAAGGCAACTGCCGCTTCTCACCTTTGATCGCCTTACTGATCTCTTCACTTTCATCTTTGTGCATTACTTTGTCAGTGGCTTCTGCCACAAACTCAGGAGCAATTTTAGGATGAGCTAACATCACAAAGTCTTCTTCCACTGGAACTGGGGAAGACTCCATGGGTGAGAGAGCTTTGTTGTCTCCTGGTTTTGGTTCCATAGAAACAGATACCTCAGCTGAATAAGCCATAGCATTCAGCTCTTCCATTTGAAGAGGGATCTTCTCTAGCTTGGCTATTTTTGTAGGTGTTAGCTCAGACGGCAGAGTGGCAACGATTTTAGAAGAGTCCAGTTCAGGCTGGAAAGACTCCAGATAAGGCTTGCCAATGGCAGCTACCGAATCCACCAGTCTTCCTTCATGTTCATCATCAATTACAATATTCTCAGTTGATTTACTTTTTAAGAGAGATGGATCTTCACTCCCTTTTCCAGTAAAGTCAGGTATCACCTGGCTATTAAACAAGTCAGATTTTCCAAGATGCGGAGAAAGTTTTTCAATGAGTTCCTTGTGTTCAGGCACATCCTGAGAAATGCATTCTGTTATCAGTGGCTTTGAATAATCTGTAAAGGATGGAGAAGCAGATTCACCAGAGACCTTTGTTTCCTTAATTAAGTCACATGCAATAGATATATATGGAGTCTCTGTATCTTCAGGACTGGTGCTACACTCATGATCAGGTTTTTTAAATGTTAGTGTCTCTTTTGCTTCTTGGGCCTGTGTCAGTGGTACATTCACTGCCTCTTGGTATAAGGGAGGTTTTTCAGTCTCTTCTTTTACATTCTCACAATTAGCAGTAGGAATAAATGTTTCTAATGGGGAAGCTTCGAGCTGCACAGCAGATGCTTCTGCACCAGCAGCCCCAGTGCTCAGTGGGGCTTCCATAACAATATCGGGCAATATTGGTGTTGGAGCAACTTCTGACCCTTCAAATGAGGGACAAAGTTGTGTCATGGGTTTCAGAGTCTCTTGTACTGACTCAGAGGTTTGAACTAAATCAATCTTTGTTTCATAAGCAAGTTTTGTACATGCCGCATCATGCATTTCACTTTCATATGCTTCTTGTACTAGATCAGGAGTAAGACCTTCAGGTATATTTGCTGCAGTGTCAGATGGCACTGTTGAGATACTCTCTGTTTTAACGTAGTCAGCTTCCTGGCCTTCCTGCTTGCCAACTGCTCGAGTGCTAAAATCACCTTGTTCTGTGCTCGTCTGAGCTTTCATTTCTGCAATTTTTTTCTCATCATCAGTTCTATTTTCTGAAGTGCTTTCCTCTAGTGGAGAAAGAGATTTGACTTTGTTACCACCAGGACTTACAGGGGATTCAAATTTAGTACAACTGATGTAAGTCTGTGAAGGTTCTTTTACAGCTTCTGGGGTACTTGGGAAAGAGAGATCTTCAGTGCTGCCTTCACTCTCTCTTTCATAATCCTTCTGCACATTCAGCTTATCTACAGCATATTTCTCATCTAAATTGCTTTCTAGTTTGGCATCTGTCTTACTTCCAGTGTCCTCTCTCATGCTGCTCAGCCCATGACTAGCACCTTTTACTTCCCATATTGGCTCGAATGGTTTGAAGTCTGCATATTCTTCCCTCCTAAGAGGGTCTTCTTCCAATGCCCCTTTTTCACCATGATCATCACCTCTGTATTTGTCTTTGTTATAAAAGAGATCTTCCTCATTTTTCTCAAACAAATCTGGAGGAGTTTCTGGAGACATTTTCTCCAGATTTGCTAATTCTTCAGGGCCCTCTAGCTGCATTTCTTCTGTAGCTTGAGTTAAAACAGCTGCTTCTGCTTTAGCAAATGGGGGTTCCGAGCATTTAATTTCTGAAATGTCTTTTTCATTTCCCTCTGCAAGAAATAGATTTCTTGCCTTTTCCATAGTTTCTTTATGAGCCTCACTTGCGTTTTCTTTGTAAGTGCCTCTTGCAGATAATCCACCTGAGAGTGTATCAAAGGCTGAGCGCTCTTTAAAGGGATCAGCTGAGATAGGAGAGAAGGAGGGAAGAGAAGGAGCAGCATCAAGCGGGACTGCAGTAAAATCCTCTTGACCAAGCGACTTAGTGCTAACTGGCTGCTCCTGCAAGTCCATAACTTTTTCTGTGACCATGGACAGAAAGGAAAGTTAGAGAATGCAAGTGCTCTTAAAGTCAATGCAAACTTTCATGACAGGTTCACAGGATGTTAGTTATTAAGAGGTTCTTCCGAGTTCTATCATAATACCATTTAGCCATTAAAACAAAGTATCAGTTAAAGTATGCTATTCTATTTTACTTCTTCTAGCAAAGAAGTATGCAAGAGGCTAGAGCAACTTTATGTAGCGCAAAGATCACACTAAAGCTGAAGATGCTAGACAAGTACAGAGCATCCAAGTATAGCAGGGAATTATTAACAGTGACAGAGGGAGGGTGAGGTGGCAAGGTGAGACAGAAAGAGGGTATATGTATATGCTTGTGTATAAACATATGCACAAACGTGCACGCCAGTAAGAAGTCTTTTTCTGACGCTTTCTTAAAATGGGAATTTGGTGGACAGTGTAGCTAACAAAAACACTAAATAAATACTAGAGGTAAAAAATTTACATATATAAAATACTGCAGAAAGTTACTATGGATTAAATCCTTCTCCTAAATCAGTAAAGCAACTATGTTTTGATGTGTTAACCTGTTAATAGTATCAACTTCTCTCCTACATCAAGGGTCCAAGAATTCACAGATGGCTGTAGCTTGTTTATAAAACAGTTTACCATATAGAGAAATGGATGCATTTTAAAACCTTGAACAGATCAACTGAAAAGTCAAAACTGAAAGATGTGATAGAGGCTATTCTTGGACCCATGCTGACTTTTAGTAAAGGCAGACTAATCAGAAAGAGTTAATGAGATCAGGTCAGAAATGCAGGATGTATTCAGACAAAGGTGAGCAGAAAGAACTTGCCTGCAGAGGAGTGCATCAGAGGCGCAGATGTAGCAGGAAGAGCAAAAAGGGTCTCATCTGAAAAACAAACAAATAACCTCAGCAGAAATAAAGGCTAGGTTGAAGAGGGGAGAAAGCACACAAGTAGTCAGTTCCCAGTAAACCAAACAGATCGACAGCCAATATGTGCACCCAGAGAACTACGGAACTAAATACAAGCCCGGGAGTTTTGAAGAGGGAACCTTCAGAATTCTCCATTTACAAAGGGATCTTTACTGAGGCAACTGAGGGATCTCCACCCTCCAACCAGGGACCAATCTCAGGGTAAGATACACCACAGCTTTTTATTTTCTTTCTCCAAACTTTCACACTACTGAGCAGCTACAGTGCCTCTAGCACCAGAAAGAACACCTGTGTGTCAGCATCAACCAGCTCGCTTTGTCCAGAGGGTCTCCTCCAACGCCAACTAACCTGTGTAAGGACAGCAGCAATAAGGAGACTCAACCAAAAATTGTGAAAAGTTAAAATGACTAAAGTAAGCTTTGAAACTCCGGACAAACAGATCAAGCATTCTGATACTGATCAAACTGGTAACAGTAAATAACTACTATTCACTTTATGTCTTTACAAATTGTTGTGTTATAACATAGACAAGCTTCCAAATGAAGGCATTATTTTTAAAGCCCCATTTAGCATGATCCAAGGAGGATCATGCTTTGCTGTGTTTCTTTTAACCTTTATATTTCACCAGACAATCCCAGCTCTCCAATTTCCACTCAAGGAACTAAGTAAATTTAAGGAAGGATACCCTTCTCCTAAGCTAAGGAAGTCACCCTCCATCACTAATGCCCGATAGTGAAAAGCCAGACAATCCCAGAGTTTCATATTGCACATTATCTGAAGTAAAAGCATACAACTGTGACATTTTACTAAGGATGCATGAAGCGTTTAATGAAAAACCAGTCTAGAAGCACCAATACCAGCCATCATTAGAAACCAGGCAAATCAAAACCAGTCCTCTGGACTTCTG
Source organism: Numenius arquata (assembly GCF_964106895.1). Taxonomy (NCBI): domain Eukaryota; kingdom Metazoa; phylum Chordata; class Aves; order Charadriiformes; family Scolopacidae; genus Numenius; species Numenius arquata. The sequence goes on from NC_133577.1 coordinate 56,047,013, forward strand.
TGTCAGCAGGAGTATTTTTCCCAGGTCCATCGTGGCCTGTTGGCATTACGTTAATGTAAAAACAGTAACACTTAGGTAAATATATTTCATTCTGAAGAGTACATAAAGGTTTCAAGTTAAGGCTGTTAAATAACATTTGCAATTTACATCGGTTGTATTAGAATCCAAAATTATATTAAAGCATTTCAATTAGATTTTGAATTTCCAGTACAGACATCAACAATCTTTAATTTTGTTGCTATTTGCCTGGACAAAATTGACTATATGAACTATTTATTTTTTTTTTTTATTAAAAGCAAAGAAAAGTAGAAGCAATTTATTTTAAAAGATGAAAGGCAAAAAATGAGAAATATAGTAGACCAAGCAGCACATACATAATAATCCAGTAAAGCAAAGCATTACAGTAATTTTTGTTTTGGCATTGAACCATGACTTTCTGCAAAAGCAATGCCACTTCAAGATACTCATGATCTGTCTGTCAAGTTAATCCCACCAGCAGTTTTCCAAAAATCAAGTCTCCTCACCACCTACATTTCCTGTCACAATATACAGTTGGTTGGTTTTGTTTCACAGAACATTATCTTCAAGCAATGTTTATAATCCACAGAATATGGCAAGATATAAGAAAACAGGGTAATAAAGTTGGAATGTAGGACTCAATATTTAGAAGCTTCCTCAGCTCCTGCTGAGTCAAACGGATTCCTGTTCAGTTTTCTAGAAATTACATTTTCCTATTAAAGACCACAGAGAAACCTCAATTCCAAATACAGAACGCATTAAAGCAGTGTTACTGTTCAGTGGTGACAAAAGCTTTAAGGACAAGAAACACACTGGAGGACAAGTGATCAATATGTGACACTAAGTCACAGAACTGCAATGTTCATCTGTACACTGCCAAGTATCACCGTACGCCCTTTATTTCAGGAGATGCTCGACTCCGCGTGCTCTGGCTCAGTGGAATTTCTTCCACAAGCAGATTGCTGGCGTGGGGCCCACCACCCCACAAGACAAGTTAGCAAGTTGCCTGGTTTGGAGAGCAAAACTAAGGGATTCCATGAGTGCAGCCTGGAACTAATCAGTCCAGAGCGGCTCTGTCTTCCACAAAATTAGGCTTTTAGCAGTAACATCAGAAGTTTTTCCTTCAGCTTCTGGTGTGTCTGCTACATCTAGGGCTACAGTGGAACTTTAGATTTTAGGCTAGCGAGCCCTAAGATTTACACCAAGCAGCAGCGCACTCCCCTCTTCTCTCAACATTATGCCTAGATGGACCAAGCAAGCAACATATGACCACAAATGTAGAAACTGTGTCCCTCTACATGTGTACTGAATGCTGATCCTGCTGAAATACCTAATCACTTGGTTAAACGAAGCCGTAGTGTCCACAGTCTCCATGCTCGAGCCAGTGTCAATCTATCACCTCATCTCCTACCCGCCTGTGGCACGCTCCCCTCAGAGCACTGCACACAGGCACCGGGTCCAAAGCCTCCAGGGTCCTGTGACATGGCAGTTCACCAGAAGCCAGTAACAGAGACTACTTCTCAGCCTGTACCTTTCCTGAAACCACGTGCTGTCACCTCCTCCAGGCCAAGCCAGAGCAGCATAACCTTTATTTGCTGGAAGGGGTCCACACTCTGGAGCAGAGATAAGGTCCATCCTGCTTTCTCTCCCCTCTTGAGACAAGATTGTGCAGCATGAAGACAGAGATCCCAGACAGCCCAACAGAAAAGGATCTCACAGGGAAACCAAGAAGAAGTCAATGGAGTGGAGGTGCTGAAAACGTGGAAATAAAAGAAGGACAAAGAAAGAAGACAGAGCCCACTGAGGAAAGGAGGCAAAGAGAAAATGCACAAGTCCCTGAAGGTGCAGTACAGTTGCAGCAATCTCTACCAAAAATTCTAGACTTAAAATCTTTTGAATACTTCCCAACACCACAGAGGTTTCAGTTTCTGGTGAGGAACACTGGGTTTAGGAACATGGGCACTGATTTTTCAGTGCTCCATTAAGACAGCACAATGCAGAAACTCCACAGGTTTGGCTTCCATTTACTCAACACCAAAACATACAATAGTTATGCCAGTCACTGAATTCCCAGGTTCTCTTAATGGAAGGATATTATGCCCACACCTAAACTTTATTTACCACACATAGCTGGAGTGTGAAAAGTGATTACAGAAAAGCAGTATGTCCTAACCAGCCAAGGAGAACCACCTACTTTCCCTCCACCCACATCAGAATGGCATTTTTTCCAGCTGAAAGAAAAATGATACAAGGACTTTTTCCTGCTGTGGGCCCTGCATAACACCTCCAGGCAAGTAGGGAGAACAGAGTAGGACCTCTGCAACTCCCACATCAGCATAACTTCTGAGAGCACACGAACCATCCATTCTCTTCCAACTGTAATTCCAATGACACGGTGAAAGGAATGGTGTTTTTTTTTCCAGCAGTGACCTTTGCACTGAAGAATTTTAACCTCCAATGTTGGAAGTAGAAACGTTAGTGTGAGGAGGATAGGTCACTGAGGGTGGCTTTTCATATTTGCATATTAATGGCAGAAATTAGGTGACTGAAACAAAGTAGTACACTACTACTAGAATCAAGTAAAAAATTTCAGAATATATTAGGCTTTAAGCAAGATTATTTTCAAATGAAGGTGTGTATTCAAAACTCCTTTCTTGACCTACAAGGTGGGCCTTTGCTACAGCAAAGATTCATCTAAAGAGACTGCTGTTGACCGCAACCCTTGAATGATCTTATAGCATTCACTAAAATACTAATATTGTGCTCAAACATATGCACCCACACATTACCAAACAGATGACTGCTGTTTGCCTAACAAGAGAGAAAGTTAACAGTTTTGCTCACCAGCACGCACTCCTCTAGCTTTTTTTTTTTTTTTTTAAATATCCACATATATGAACATATCCCCCTAATGGGAAAGGAAAAACATTAAAGGAACAACAGAACAAAGTGATGCACAAAGTGATTCACTCTGGTTGCAGTCCTATTTTTACCCAAAAACGTTCTCAAATTTTACCTTGCTTTTTGCAAATTAAATATTCTCTATTAAAAAAAAAAGCCACCCACAAACAACCCTGTAGCTTCTCCTTTCATTAGCATGAACTCTCATACTTTAAAACTTTGTATTATGCATTCAGCTAAAACCTATGCTCCACTAACAAGAAATAGATTTGATTTTTGTTTAAAGATTAAAAAAAACCTCTGATACCAGCATGACAAAGAGGTGTCATTTTAAACTCTCATTTTTGCTGATTGCCCACTAACTGGTGTTATTACAAGATACTGATATTACCAGCATAAAACTTTAAATTTAATATCAAAGTTTTGGATAAAAAGCAGAGATATAAATGAAGAGATCTCCCAGACAACTAAGAAGGAAAAAGTAGTTAGCTGCAAAGATTTCCAGAGAAAGAGAGAGGAATGTTTAAATGAAAAAGTAGTCAACTGGCAATTCCAAGAAAAGCATTTATGAAAAAAAATGCCTCCCCCCTCCCCCCCCCCCCCCCCCCCCCCCCCAAGAAACATACTTGCTAACAGACAGCAGAGGACTTAAGTCTTGTCACAGAAAATAAGAACTCAGGAATAACACATTCTATCCCTCATTCCTGGATTTTTGGTAACTGACATGCCTTTCTATCTGCTCTCATGGGACTCCTTCCAAGCATCAGCAGGTCTGTGGTAAGGTAGGTTTGTTGTTCTGATGCTCTCCTTATTTTTATGTATAAGCTTAACATTCAGAAAAAACCAACCTAAATATTTTGTTTTCTACAGAGCAAACTTCATCCTGACGCAGTTCAGCTTTCATAGGAGATTGTATTAGGCTGCTTCAGAAAATAAAAAAGTTTCCTGGATTAGTTTCACAGAATCACAGAATCTTCATGGTTGGAAGGGACCTTTGAGATCATCGAGTCCAACCACAAAAACAAAAAAAAAACCAAAAAAACCCCAACAACAGAAACAACACAAAACCACACAAAACAAAAAAAACCCCACTACATCCACCCACAAACAGACACAAACCAACAGTCTCGGGCACTAGAGCATGCCCTGAAGGGCCATGTCTACACATTTCTTAAATCCCTCCAGGGATGGTGACTCCACCACCTCCCTGGGCAGGCTGTTCCAGTGCCTGACCACCCTCTCAGGAAAGTCATTCTTCCTAATATCTAATCTAAACCTCCCCTGCCCCAACTTCAGACCATTTCCTCTGCTCCTGTTATTATTCCCTTGGGAGAAGAGGCCAACACCCACCTCTCTACACCCTCCTTTCAGGGAGTTGTAGAGGGCAATGAGGTCTCCCCTCAGCCTCCTCTTCTCCAAACTAAACATGCCCAGTTCCCTCAGCCTCTCCTCATACGACTTGTTCTCCAGACCCCTCACCAGCTTGGTGGCTCTCCTCTGGACACGCTCCAGCAGCTCAATGTCCTTCCTGTAGTGAGGGGCCCAGAACTGAACACAGCACTCGAGGTGAGGCCTCACCAGTGCCCAGTACAGAGGCACCAGCACTGCCCTACTCCTGCTGGCCACGCTATTCCTGATACAAGCCAGGATGCCGCTGGCCTTGGCCACCCGGACACACTGCTGGCTCATGTTCAGCCAGCTGTCCACCAACACCCCCAGGTCCTTTTCTGCTGGGCAGCTCTCCAGCCACTCTGCCCCAAGCCTGTCGCGTTGCCTGGGGTTGTTGTGACCAAAATGCAGGAGGTGGCACTTGGCCTAAGTTTACTGGAGAACGTATGCTATTCTTAAAACAAAACAAAAAACAATTGGCAAAAATAAAGTTTAAGAATCCACTTTACCTTTGCACATTTAGAAAATGAGTTAAATGCCTAACTAACAAGATAGGGACTACTTCTATCTTGCAGACGTACCACAATGAGACACTGATTCTGAAGGGCCTCTCTTGTTAATAAAAATATTTAACAAATAAACCAGGGCAAAATTAATACTCAAAGAAATGGCACCTGTGACATGACTCGTGCATAGCGTAGAAGTAGCACTTGCAGCAATCCCTTTAGGACAGACGTGAAAGAGAAATTCTCTGCTTCTTCAATGCACCGAGTTTTTAATTTGTCCACAGTGGAGACTGCCCCAAGCAGCATTTCTCATCTCAAACCATTAACTAAGCAAAACACACACATGTAGTACTACCATGAAGTTTTACTCTTCTACAGATTCAAGAACTACAAAAGCCTCAAGGCTTTTGCCGAGCAATGCAGTACCCCCACACTTCATAACCTTGGGGAGGAACTGCCATGGTTGTTTTTTTTTCCTCCTGTGTGTGTTGATGTCAAATTATTATGAGTAATTTGTTACCTCTTGGCATAAAGCGTCCAAGACAACATAGCTGGCCATTTAGAAGTTAAATTATTTCAAGGAGAGTCAAGTTCTTGGATGCCTAATTTCCTACTGCAGAGTAAGCAAGGGCATACGACTTCACAAGAATTTCCTGAAAAAAAGCAGCTGCCTACACAAAGTCCATTTAAATCATCTCCTGTTATGATGCAATTGTTCTAAATATGGTATTTCATAAAATATTTAAGGCATTCAATATTAACTATTAATAGCATCTTTTCACATCATTAGATCAAGCTGCAGAGCCACAGCTAATAATTAGGTTTTCTCATTTGGCTCTTTTTAGTTATATGTGTAATATAAAGAGAAGTTTCCTGTTTAGGAAACACAGACTGTAAACTGCTTGGAAATCTTTGAGGAAGTATACAAGCTGCTACAGAAGATGGAGATTGCTGAAGATTTACATGAAAACAGGAGGTCCATTTTTAACATCTTAAGGGTATCAGAGCTAGGATCACAAAAGGATTCAAGAGTTTTGATTATTAACAAAGGCAGCTGTAGGTAGTCTCAGGACTTCATAGAAATTACTGCAAAATGATATCAAGCATCATTTTCAGAGCAAGTTGCACTATATCGCACAGAGGATTTCTTCCATCTATTTCAAATAACATGACATAAGAAAACACTCAAAACAAACATTTTGAACAATGCTTGCTGCTTTAAATATTCTGTTTATGGAAATACAAGTCTCCAGCAAGAAGCAAGTACTTTTTTATTGTCTATGCAGAAATCTATAACTAAACTGGTTGAAGCAAGTTGTTGTTTTTTTTTTCAATATCATATGTACATGGTCCAACTTGCAGCAACTTTTCCTCTTTTGGAAAAATGACATTTCACAGAATTGTTGGGGTTAGAAGGGACCTCCAGAGTCCAACCCCCCTGACAAAGCAGGTTCACCTAGAGCATGCTGGACAGGAACACATCCAGCCAGGTTTTGAATTGGAGAAGGAGACTCTCCACAAACTCTCTGGGGAACCTGGTCCAGTGCTCCATCACCCTCAAAGCAAGGAAGTTTTTCCACATGTTCAGATATGTGTGTGTTCCAGCTTGTGTCCATTGCCCCTTGTCCTGTCATCAGGCACCCTGAGAAAAGCCTGACCCCATCCTCTTGACACCCACCCTTCAGATATTTATAAGCATTGATAAGATGCCCTCTCAGTCTTCTCTTCTCCAGGCCAAACAGATGCAGGTCTCTCAGCCTTTCCTCCTAAGGGAGGTGCTCCATTCCCTTGATCATCTTTGTAGCCCTCTGATGGACTCTTTACAGTAGTTCCCTGTCCTTCTTAAACTGGGGCACCCAGAACTGGACACAGTACTCCAGATGTGGCCTCACCAGGGCAGAGCAGAGTGGGAGGATGACCTCCCTCGACCTCGACATTTGAGGCGAGTTGCTGAGCAAGACAGATTCTGTAAATCGTACAATGACAGAGGTAAGGTATATGCCATTTCACCTTCTTTTGATCAGCTACAGAGTAAAAAGCAAGAAAGACAGTACCACTCCCCTGCAATACCCAACTGCCAACCAAAGCAAGAACAGATGGACAAGGAAGATACAGTAATTCTGGCTCTGTTAGAACTCTTTCCACTACAATTCCCAGATTGCCAAAATAAGTACCCACTACAAGGGTGTTTTTAAGAGGCCAGACACATAACTGCCAGTCTCACCTCACTTTTGCAACCAAAAATTTTGATCAATAACACTACAGACAGGATCCAAGCGTCATTTCAGAGGATGGCTCTCTAATGCCACTTCCTATTAAAAGTCCCCCATCCATATGAGTGCTACCGTACCCCCTCCAGAGCAGGGACAGAATTTTGTCTGGCATATTTTGTTATTAAAAGTAAACCAAAAAAGAAAAAAGTCACATCAGCTCCAAAGAAACTTTTCATTATTCTTATACCAAGTATAACAAGAGAACAAGGAATTCTCAGAAACAGGACACACATACCTATCACAGATCAGCAGTCCACAGTGGCTCACTAGGAGGAAAGCTAAATCCTCTGAAGAACAAAGATAAACTATTTGGCTTCTGAGCATAAACTAAGCTCACAGATGAGTGCTACACAAGAAAAAGTGGCACATAGATTATCTGTGCCCTGAAGTAATCACGTAAGTTCTGTCTCCTTACAGAGTTAGTATCAGGTGGTGGGTAAATACCTCCTTTTATTAAAGTCAGGTGGCCACAATAATCAACTTCAAATGTTCACAGCCCATCTCTGATGGCTTGAAATACCCCCTTCACAATCACAACTATATTTTGTATATAAATCACAAATATATTTAATAGAAAAGCTTATAATAAATTTAGAACAATCACAGATATGCACAATCACACATCCAGTATTTACAGTCACCAATTTAAATTAATGTATTTAATTAGAAAGAAAGAAGCAGAAAGAAACAATCTAGCTAGCTGCAAATGCATGTGTCCAGCTAGATATGGCTTTAAAGGTAAGTATTCAGTCTTTGGCAATATTTGTAACCAAAAAAAACCCACAAAACACACTAGACAATTCCTCTAAAAACTAAATAACTCTTCCTTAAGACCCAGGCTCTTTAACCATGTGTTGAAGCAACAAACAGAATATTGGGTTCTGGCAGTGCCAAATACAATAATTACACCAGAACTTACTCAAAGACAGGAAGTCTAAAGAGCCATGAAAATCCTAGCATTATGCAGACATTACGCAATTTAATTTTGGAGACTATACCAATCATAAGATTTCCTTTCACTGATTTGTAGAGGTGGAATTTTTCTTTACTTTCCCCACAATTAAACAAATTAAGCAGCATTTAGATTAGCAACTTTGTAATTGTAGAATAATATATTTAATAGCTAAATTAATCTTTAAAAGAATGGAGAAGACATGCTACTGATTTCTTTTAGCATCTATTCCCAACACATTACCTTGTGTGACAAGCCTCTGACATAAGAGCTTATAATCTGTAAAATAAAAACAAACAGATACATAAGATATCTTTATCTCAAAAGAGTAAAAAAGTGCATGGACATTTATTAGAGCCATCAGCATTTGTGTAATAATGTCTTTTAATGACATGGATAAAGCAGCATGAAGATTGCACAGTGTCCTGATGTCCTCTTCTTCAACAGAGATGATCAGATATCAAGCAGCATTACTTCCTGGCTTGCAACAGATTTTGGTCAATACAGGTTTTAGTGACAAAAATTTGAAGTGGATAGCTTAGACACAACTCACATGGGAAAACTGATTTTCTTATCTAACAATGTGGTCTTTTAAAGAAAACTTGGGTTTAAAGCACTAGAAATGCATCACTTTGCCCTTTCAATGGCATTTCTCAAGCCGAAGGCATGAATCCTTGAAGACCAGGCTGAAGACCAAGAAAGAAGTGACTTTTCTTCAACCCCTACCACATACATCTTTCTGCTTCCTCCTGACCTTGCTTCTTACTTTCCCTTTCAGTTCTGCAGCTAAAGCCTGCTTTTGAAGGCCTCGCAAATACTCTTTCACCTGGCATTCATTTCCGTATTACAACACAAAGAACAGAGATGGACAGGCATTAAGGAATTTTATTTTCTGTCAGAAAAGAGGGAATAGCAGAGTTCAAGAAAAACTGTCGCAAACCAGTAGGATTTTGACATTAGACCAGCAGCACCTAACGGGCTGAGAACATTTTTAAGTGGAAACAGAAAAGTTTATATTTATCTCAGTCTTGTGTCTTATTTAAAGAAATCTTAATTAACATGTTCTTCCTAGCTGATGAAATTGATGACATGATTGCCACGTTCATTAAAAACTGCAAGTAAAAATTCACAGTACATTCCTAAGACACAAAGCAAGCCTTCCAGCAAAACCAGAGAGGGTCAAACTGGTATTCATAGTCACAGAATCATTCAGGTTGGAAAAGACCCTTGGGATCATCGAGTCCAACCATCAAACCCACTCTACAAAGTTCTCCCCTACACCATAGCCCCCAACACCACATCTAAACGGTTCTTAAACACATCCAGGGATGGCGACTCAACCACCTCCCTGGGCAGCCTGTTCCTAACACTTCCACAGGGGGGAGGGGAAGTGAAAAAAACGTATTCTTTCTTCATACATCAGAAAGCAATAAATGGAGACAAACCCATTTAAAACCATGAGGAAGAGCACTAATTTAAAACCATCTCTAACTTAAAATCTCCATATTTTGACAGCTACAGTTAGCAGCAGATTGATTATTTCCACTTGAAAGATAAAAACATTCTACTGAGATAATTTGATTCTTTCAGACTTTGTGAATATTAATAAGCCCATTATTTTATTGCTGTTGTAATAGTTCTTATTGATGGAAATACCAATTTTAAAAGTTATCCACCAAATGTATGTCACAGGGCTGTAGTTCAGTGATGTCAGTGTTAGCTGTACAGTGCTGCCAGTCTTAAAGAGTAGAAAACAACTTTATACAGCATTTTCAAAGCATAACAGGAGTAATTTCTATTTTAAATCATAAAACACAAAATAAAAAACCCACATGAAAACACACTCAACTGTTTTAGAATAGGTCTCACAGTTCACTATTTTTTACCTTGTAATAATAGCTTTTTTTCTTTCATTTCTAATGCAGCTTGATAATTACACAGTTTTCCTCCTACTTCATGCATAAGCATTTCAGAATATCTCAGGACAATTTATCTGTAAGCTACACTTCACTTTACATTTTCTAGCCAGCAAAGGACAAGAAATTATTTCCTTGCTTACAAAATATCTAGAACCCAAAGGACATTTTCAGATTGAACTATTAATTTTTGTATCTGAGCTTTGTAGTTACTATAGTAACAAGCCAGCTCAAAAAGAGGTTTATTTCATTCAAAATATTAATAGAAAAAAACCAAACCAAAACCATAACTCAAGCATACCAAGACATGCCTCAAGTTGTAGGTCAATTATTTGTTACTTTAGTACCTTCCCAGCTCACAAAGGCCAGACTAATTGAAATGAGAGCCACCAAGCAGTTGGGTGTGGCAAAATGGACATTGAAACAGGCCATCAGAACCACTAACCTCTCTCAAAAATCAGGTGGCAAGCAACAAAGACCCCACAGGATTCTAACAGCATGGGAAAACTGGTCTCCAGGGTTAGAAGAACGACACCTATACGCCTTCTGCTAAGTAGCCAGTGCTACTTAGTGCTCTCCGAAATCCTCATCCTCCCCATCCTAGGCAGTGGATGAAGAGGAAGGAAAAGTGAAAACAACATCCTCACAATACACCAGCCAGAAAGTTATACTAGAAAAGTACATCGCGAAGTGCTGAAATAACACAAGATGCATCTGCAAGCCACTTAAAAATCATATTTTTCCAACCACAGATCTACTTCAAGATTGTCTTTTCACCACGCCAACTGCCAACAACCACAGCTTATTTCTCTCCTCCTGAGCTGCAAAGTTTGAGTCACTTGATCAGTCTTAATCAAATGAGCCTTTATAGTCCAACAACCACTCATTCCTAACCCATCTGTAGATCAGCTGTTGCAAAAGGACTTGACACTTTCCTAGCAACTTTGTACCAGTCAGCAAAAGAAAACCACTGATGGGGTGGCTTAAATGTCCTCAACTTATAGGAGTGCTGTTGTTAGTGGTTATCTATGAGATAAGAAAGAGGTTCAGCGCTCACCAGTGGTGATGCAAACAGGTGGACAAGATAGTCGTCACTTTGTAGACATGCTGCAAACTTTCTTAAGTACAGATAGGGAGAGGAAGGGAAAAAAGGGCAAACAATCAGGAGTTCTTTGCTGGCTCCTAACTTGTGGTTTGTAGGATTTCATCTCCAAGGGGAAAACTCCCAACGCAATTCAAAACTTCCTTGAGGGCTACATCGTTATATGGTAGGTGAAAGCTGTGTGGTGTTATCCTGGAAAGCAAGTCAAAGGATAAATACACGAAGCAAATATACTATCAAACTTGGCAGGACTAACCTTGCACATACTTCAGGTTAACAGAAGAAATAGTTGGTTTGCTTTAGGAACTCTTATACCAGCTGAAAACAGGCCCCACTGTTTTCACACCCCCATGCATGTGACAATAACAGAAACCAAATAAATAAAATGATCCCTTGTTGAACTCACCTAGATGGGAACACAAAATAAAAAAATGAAGATACTAGCTTTACTGTACCAGTCAAATTTCTGGTTACTCTCTCAACATATGTCACTATAACAGAAATAGAAAAAAATTACGTTCTACCTTTGATATACCTAGGTTATGACCACCTCCCTTACAAGGTTACTGACTACATTTAGGAAGAGAAAGGGTCTTGCACCTCAAAGAAACACTGAGGATCAGCAGTAACATATTTAAATAAATGAAGAGTACAAATGAAAGTCACTGGTGGTGGTATTCAAGGACAGCTATATTTTTTCCAAGTCATGCTGCATTCTGTCCTTAAAATCCACGCAACTCCTCTGTATGTGTCTATATGTGATATATGACCTCCCTTTAAAAGCAGGATCTAGGGCTTTAAAGATGGAAAGCAATATAGTTTACTGGTTAATTTTTTTTTTTCTTCTAGCTGTCCAAAATAAGTGCATTATTTTAACCATGTACGACTATCTCAAATTTACGTCTCTTTGCACTGTATGTAAATTTAGGTAATCAATAGATTTAAGTAATCTTTCAAGAAGAATTGTGGGTTTTTCTACCCACATAACAGTGAGTAGCAAAAAAAAAAAAAAAAAAAAAAGAAAGCATTTTACTGCAGTCCTCTTACTTGCTTTCTTCTCCAGCAAATATTTATATTAGCTCTTAAGAAGGTAGGCTGCTGATACACAGCCAGAGACTTGCATTAGATATAATTATGTCACGGTCTCTTATAACAATGATACTGAATACTCCTAAGTATTTAATTAATAGCAAAGATTTACTTTTTTAAACACCTCCAGACACACAAATAAGACAATGTAATGGGCCATCAAGTAGTCCATGCATTTTCTCTATTGTTATACTGACAAAAAGCAGCACCATGGCCTATTGTTGCAGATAAAAGAATCCCTACTATTCTTTGCATACTTGCTACAGGCATTACTACTTTCTCCTTCTCTTGGAAATAGAATTCCAAAGTTATTTGCCTCAAATCCTCACTAAAGCAAAGCCTTAGATTTTAAATATGAAGAGAACAGAACATTTTCAAAATTTCCAGATTGTGAACTGCAATTCTTCGGTTATACCTTAAACTCATACAACAGAGCTGAAAGTAAATGAAACCATAACTCTCCAGAAGACAGGGAACCATCAGAAAGACATGGCTATCCACACCAGTCACCCTGCCACAAGCTGCGGGCATCAATCTGATTTTGCCAATTTCACAGCAAGACTGAAAGTGAACTAATTTGAACCCAAGTTAAATATTTTGACTGGGATAGTGTTAACAAAAACTGCTAGATACAAAACTATAAAAAATACTTGATGTTTAAATGCATCTGAGAGGACCAAAGTATTCATGACATAACTAGACAATGCTTTTATCAAAACAATTTCTTCTCATCTAGTAGTATCACACAGAATGATATGGGGTTGGAAGGGACCTCTGGACATCATCTAGTCCAACACCCCTGCCAAAGCAGGTCCACCCAGAGCAGGTTGTCCAGGCAGGCTTTGAATGTCTCCAGAGAAGGAGACTCCACCACCTCCCTGGGCAGCCTCTTCCAGGGCTCTGCCACCCTCACAGGAAAGAAGTTCCTCCTCATGTTTAGGTGGAACTTCTTATGTTCAAGTTTGTGCCCATTTCCTCTTGTCCTGTCACTGGGCACCACTGAAAAAAGACTGGCCCCATACTCCTGACACCCACCCTTTAAGTATTTATAAGCATTGACCATATCCTCCCTCAGTCTTCTCCAGACTAAAAGGATCCAAGTCCCTCAGCCTTTCCTCCTAAGAGAGATGCTCCAGGCCCGTAATAATCTTTGTAGCCCTCTGCTGTACCCTCTCCAGCAGTTCCCTGTCTTTCTTGAACTGGGGAGCCCAGAACTGGACCCAGTGCTCCAGATGGGGCCTCACCAGGGCAGAGTAGAGGGGCAGGATGACCTCCCTCCACCTGCTGGCCACACTCTTCCTTATGCCCCCCAGGATGCCATTGGCCTTCTTGGCCACAAGGGCACATTGCTGGCTCGTGGTCATCCTATTGTCCACCGGGACTCCCAGGTCTTTCTCCTCAGAGCTGCTCTCCAGCAGGTCAGCCCCCATCCTGTCCTGGTGCAGGGGGTTATTTCTCCCCAGGTGCAGCACCCTACACTTGCCCTTGTATCAAGTATTTCAGACATAGCCTCTAATATTCCAGCCCACCATTAGATGAGCATTATGCATTACAACACCTTGTCTTTGGAAACCAGGTCTCCTGAAGATGACGATCCTCACTTCAGAGCTCTAAATTAATCATCACTAATAAATTCTGTCCCCTCCAATTAGGCCTTACAAAATAACTCTTTGACACCACTCCTCAGCTACACTACCCAATTATCACATGGTTAGGTCTCCTCTACTCTAATAGAGAAGATGTATTTCAGGAATTACTGTATTTCTTGCCTTATCCTTCAGGGGTCAGGGAGTAGAAAAACAAATCAGCTCTGAAAATCATATGTTTATCCCTACTTTTCAGAGCAAAAAATCTGCTTGATGCTATTCCTTCCTTTCTGTTCTGCTCAAACCTTCCACAGCTCCACTCAAATAACTTGCCTAGAAAAGTATCTGTTCACCCATCATATAGGATCCCTCCTCTTAAATCTGTTGTAAGCTTTTGTCACCATCTGTCCTCCAAATGGTGGAAATAAATAATAAATTGGTGTATTGCTACACAGAGAGCTACCAGAACAGCTCAACTAACCATGAAGTCCTGTCACATATACAAATAACATGTGCTGTGAACCTGCCCCCCAAAAAATTAAATTCAGGTTGAAAAACAGGCTTTTTTTGTCATTGTTCCAGATGCTTTTTTTTTTTTAATCAAATCTTGAGTATCATGTTCACTTGTACCATGACACCAAGTTATTACTGAAATCCTGCCTCTTTAAAACATATGCAACATACCAATATGACAATAGCAATGAAGACAATAACGCACCATCATGACAATAAGGCACCTTGCCTTGTTCATTGTCACTGGTTTAATGACTTCATGTTAGCTCCTGTATTTTACAACAAGCGGAAAGGGAGCCAAGGCACAGCCGCAATCCGAATGGGAGGCATGACTTATGCCGGGTCAGCTCCTGCACTAACCCTTGCAAGGAGGGGTTTGGCGCTCTGGCAGCACCGTCTGCTGTTCGGGGAGGGGGGCAGCGTTCCCTCCACCACCGCAGGTCTGAACTCGAGGTAGCCCAGCACTGAGGGCTGATCCCCTGACAAGCCCCAGGTGACAGCTGTGGCTAGCTGCGGCCACCCAGGAGGCACACGCAGGACGCGGGGTTGACGTTTTTCTCCCAGCACTGCCACACTTGCGGCAGCCAGCAGCCTGCGCGCCTTTTGTGCTTCCACACACACTCCACCAGTTTAACATCCCCTCCCGAGGCTTCAGGCTCGCTGTCTGGAGGCGGGGCGCGGCGGTCCCCACAAACGGGGCCTGGCCGCAGGGCTGTGGGCTCTGCCGGGCCCGCAAATTCCCCCGCCCTCCTCCGGGCTCCCTGCCTCGCCAGGCAGGTCCAAGGAAGGCGGCAGCCACCGCTCCTTAACTCCTCTCCCGCGCCCCTCCCAGCGAGGAGATTTGTTTAAAAATGAGTAAGATTACAGGCATCTGTATTTCCCCTCCTCCCCCGCCCTCCCGGGGCCGCCCGGCGCCCTCGACGCCCAGCCCCGGAGCCCGCAGCGTCGGGCCGCCCTGGGGGGTGAGCCGTGCCCTGGACAGCGTAGTCAGGGTGGAGGGAAGCGGCAGCGACGCCTCAGGCGGGCTTTGTGACGGGGTGGGAAGGGGGAGAAGGCGGCGGCCGGCCGCTTCAGGCTCGCCGCCCCCCCCCACCCCTCACCCCGCGACGCGGCCGTTGCCAGGCGGCGGCCCACGTGCGAGGCGGCGCCTCACCCCTCCCGCCATTAGCGTAACACAAAAGGGAGGAGGAAGGAAACAGGAGAAATTTTTTAAAAAAAATTAAAAAATACAAAATAGATGAAGGGGGAGCCCTTTTTTCCTGCATGAGCTGCCGCGGGGAGCGGGGCCGCGCCCCGGCGCGGCTGAGGGGAGGTAGCGATGCCGCAGAAGGCGGCCGAGGGCCGGCAGACAAAGGGAACCGCCCGGCGGGGCAGCGGCGAGCCAGAACCGGAACGATTCGGGCGGAGGCGCCTGGCTGGGAAGACCGCTGCCCCCAGCCCCTGCCCGGCCGCCCTCTCCGGCCCCGGGGCGGAGGCACTCACCAGCCGAGCCGGAGGAGGACCCTCTTCTCCGGGGGGCGGCGGCGGCCGGCTCGGGCTTGAGCGGCTGGGGCTGAGCGGGCCGAGCGGGGGCCGACAGCTGCTCCTGCACAGGGGACGGCGTAGTGGCGGCGGAGGAGGAGGAGGAGACGGCTCCCGGGGGGCTCCAGCCGGGCTGCGGTGGCTCCGGAGCGGCGGGGCGGGGCGGCTCGGTGGGGCCGCCGAGATCCAGTAGCTGCGGCGGCCGCTCCTGCGGAACTGCGGCGGGAGCCACGGCGGGCTTCCTCTCCATCACCTCTAGCTGCTCGTCGAAGTCTTCGTCTTCGTCCTCGTCCTCTTCCTCCTCCTCCTCCTCCTTCTCGTCGTCGAGCACAAACTGGTAGTTGAACTGGGGCTGCTGCGGCCGCGCTGGCCCGGAGGAGGAGGAGATCAGGGGCGACTGGTCTATCTCGTCCATAGTGCCTGGAGCTGGCGGAACAATGAGTGCGCGGCGCTGGGGCTGTGCCTCTGCTGGGGGAGGGCTGGGGCTGCACCGCGGCCGCTGCGGGACGCGGCTCCACGCCCTGTTGAGTCACCGCTGGGGGAGGCGGGGGGGCGCGGCAGCCGGGGCGCTGAGCGACGGCGGCGGGCAGTAGAAGCGGGGGAAGGGAGCGGGATGGCCAATGAAGCGCGGCGCTGGGCGCGGCCGCCTCATGAATATGCAGCACGTGGGCGGGGCGAGGCGGGATGGCGAAGTCGGGTAAAGTTCAGCGCGGAGGGTGCGGGGTGGGGCTGGGGCTCCCCGGGAGCCGGGCGTGGGGGCGAGGGGGACACCGGCCGGCCGTACCCAGTCTGTCGCACCGTGGATGTCACCCGAGGGTCCCGGGGCACCGCAGGGGATGAGGCTCCTTCTCGGTCCCGCTCCGGCATCGCGCCGATCTTCACATCTTGGGGGGGGGGAAGCGGAACCGGTGGGCGCCTTTCCCCGAAGGAAACGGAAGTTTTAACCAGAACGCGATGCGAAAACACCTACAGTGTCTGAGAAAAATAAAGCAGAGAGGAAACATTTTCAGCAGAGAGAAACTTTAACCGCTCGTACTGGTTTGTCAGCCATCTGAACAGATCTCACCGTCTCTCTCGAATGGGGCGACCCGTGCAGGAGGCAAGTGGCAGCTGGGTCAGAGCGAGCACTGGGGGATGTGTCTGTGCCAGGCTCTGCTGTGGTCTCCTGCTTCTGCCCAGGGATGGAACGTTGGCCAAAGGCCTTAGGGTAACAGTTTAACTGAAATGCTGTATATTTTGATGCAATTTTCACCCACGCAGTGACCACAATAAGACCAAAAAGGCTTACAATTATATATTTAATACTGTTCCAATGTTACTGTTAATTTTTAACCCACAGATGATTTGTTCTGCACGTGGCTGTATGAAGAGATCAGTTGATGGAAATACGCAGAACAAGCAAACTGCAAGATCAGTGAGACACAAGAACTTAAGGAAAAGAAACAACAATTGCCCCATCACCTATGTTTGGCCACATCAGACGCAGTGTATGCAGAGATGGATATTCAGGTGAGCCGTCCCATTAAGCAGAATGACTGACGACGCCCTGGCATCACGAGGAGTTCCCGAGTGGGCTGTGTTCAGCGTATCAAAATGTGTGGAGGGCAGCTACATTTCATACTGCAGAGGGAAGAGTCTCTAGCATGAAACTAGGGTTAGATCTCCAGCGTTCAGTCATTTTCTGAAAAACAGGATGGCAACACACGAATGGAAGGACTCAAAAGGGCCCCAGCACTGAGTCCTCTCTTGTCTCAGAAAAACGTATCATATTCTTTGCATGAACTGCCTCGACCCAAATGTTTGAGTGTGGGGTGGCTTGTTGCTGCTATTTGTATTGGGAAAGCTATTCTAAAATACCTCATTTTCTAAATAACTAGAGACTTCCTTCTAACTTCCAGTCTTAATTTGCCCAAGGCCGATATACGTCCTTATCCCACTTTTCCCTTTAATTTACATTGTTCTTTTCTCTGCATTTTAATTTCTAACCTGTGTAAAAGAATACACTTTGTCCAGTCCTCACTTTCTTAATCTAAAGCTAGAGAAGTTCTGCTGTGACCCGTTCCCTCGTTCCACCGAGCAGCCTTTCCCTGAACCTGATCCAGTCTCAGTTTGGGCATGGGTAGTTCCAGATAAGATTTTTTTTTCAACAATATGCAAAGACTTCAGTACTCCCTATTTCTTCCAGAAATGAATAGGAGGAGTACAAAAAGTATTTTTAATAATACAGTGAAGGGAACACTGTTACCCCGATGGAGGTAAAAATTTCACAACAGGTGAATGAGCCCTTAACATTCTGTGACATCTCTAGACTTCCCATTCTTTTCCCCTAAGATTTTGTGTCTTCCTCTAACAAATTATCCATGTATATTTTCAAGTCAGCCCTTTTTACAGTGATATAAGGGATGTTACACTGGCGGCAGGATGGATGGATTAAATCCCATGTATTGTTAAATATAAAATACGGAAGTTCTGGCTAAATTCCATTCCTAGCGTTATTGTTACATCTCTATTACAGCCAGTGGACTGTCTTTATTATATGCATAATAAAGGCAGAACAGGCTCTGTGATTTAAGATACAAACTGACACCTTCAGTCTTCTTTTTATTTATTAATTGCTACCCGGTGTGTTATACCAGCTGCCACAGTGATCTCAACAATACTTCCGCTGTTTTCCTACCAGCTAGTCAGTTTGGAGAATGTACACAGGAGAGAGCACTCAGTTACGGGCAATTTAAATTCTCAGAGCATCTTTACTTTTTGAAGAAGCCTAATATACTAAATTGGATTAAGAATTGAGTAACAATCTGGTGATGGCTTTTACGTAAGGGGAAAAAAACCCCAAAACAGGCCAGATTTAATGACCTTATGGGTGGATAGGGGCCTGTAATCTTCAGTGGCATTTTACCCTAGCACAGTAGATGACTGGGCCTGAAATATTTTACTAAAAGGAAAATTCAGGTTTTCTGTGTACTAATTTATTACATACCAGCAAATAGAGTTTTATTTTTGTATTGTAAATTTTTGTAGAAAATAAAAAAACTTTGAATAAGTTCTTTATAATTTCACCAACCAATCTATTTTTTGCATCTCTCGGTTAAACAAGAAAATGGAATTTTAACATTCCACTAAAATATACCCTAAGGCAACAAGGTACTTTTTAAAACTTGTAAAATTCTGAGCACAGACACAGTGCTGATACTAATTTTAACATATCTAACTGCAGTGATTTTTGGTCATCTGCAAGTAGGAAAAATCTATATATAATTCAA
The DNA here is from genome assembly GCF_964106895.1 of Numenius arquata. Taxonomy (NCBI): domain Eukaryota; kingdom Metazoa; phylum Chordata; class Aves; order Charadriiformes; family Scolopacidae; genus Numenius; species Numenius arquata. The sequence goes on from NC_133577.1 coordinate 56,066,048, forward strand.
CTGATTTTATCAGAATGCTTGCAAGAGAATCCATCATCAGTTAAAGACAAATGAAAGCGTTTTTTATTTAGAGAAAGGAAGTGACTAAAGGTCTTGGAGGGAAACAGGAAGGGAGTTCCAGATAGCCTGAGCAAGTCAAATTAACAAGCAAGAGAAAAATACAGCTTTCCAATACTGAAACTATATGGCAAAACACCCTTTCTTTCAGCTCTTTAGAAAAATATTTTTACAATTCTTATATGAATGTTATCAACAAGTAGGAGTAATTAACAGGTATTCAGCAAGTTAGTTTACAAACTTAGTTTCCATGAGGTGTTGCATCTAGCAAGATGAGGAAGAAAAGCGTTCAGTATGTGAGAGAAGCACCAGTTAGTGTCTTTCTGAATTTCCAGGGCAGTGCTGACAATGGCTATCTACTGGTTGTATTTTTTTTCTTTCCACTGTCACCGTTGGCTTGATCTTACACAGAAGTAATATGATATCACAGTGTATTGTAAACTAGGAAAATAACTGTAGTAGGACAAATGCAATATTATCACTTCACAGCAGGATCAAACAGAAAAAAAAAAACATTTTGGTTTCAGATAGCAATTTAAAAAGATGGAGTTACAATTGTGGGGATGGTTGGATTTCTGTCCCTCCTTTTAAGATCAAAATACAATCCTCCAGGTTTCAAGCATCATGTCTTTATCTCTGGAAGGATAAAACACTGCAATTCTTTTGTTTTCAGATTATGCCTGTGCTGCAGTGCCTTCTTTGGTTTGTCTTCATTTGAACACCTGCTGTACTACTTTTCAAGATCAGTAATGCAATTTGTGACAAAATCACTGCTTAATTTATTAATACAAATGCAGCATATGGAGGGAAAGGTGTCAAAACAATAATACAGAGGGATTACCATTTCTTGATGGTAACTGAGTCAGGTTCAGCTTTATCAGAACTTTGTGTGGGGCCTGCCTTTCAGCCTGGTCCTCTGCAATAATTAACATTTTCTTGACTTTTTAAACCTTTTATGTTATGTGTTACGGGCACTTCCTATTCTGGAATTGTTTCTAACAACCCATAGGCTGGCTTAGGTGGAGCCAATTTTTCCACTTTTTTTTTTTTTTAATCCCCCCACCATCATCTTGATAAATCAAAACAATCTATTTCTACAGAAAATGTCCTAATAACCACATCAATATACAATTCCCTGATTCAGATCTGTCACAAAACATTCTTTAAAACTTCCTTCAGCCAGCCAGCTGGGTGTTGAGCCAGTCCATCTGCATAAATGAGAGTGGTTTAAGGACAGCTCTCAATTAGACTAACTGCCATGAGTGCAAAGTTGCCATTAGCTGTAGTTTTAAATTCCTACATCCATGTAATTTCTTCCTAGGCCACAACTTGGTCTATTTAAGCTTTCATTCAAAGGAACCAAAAAATTATGTTACAACAGTGAACAAGAATATATATATATTTTCTCACCATTAAAATATACCAGCATTTGAAGTGAATCAAAGCAACGACTGATAATACACAATGCTCTGCAGCAAATGAGACTGTGACTTGAGGAATTCACCTCACTAAAACTGCACAGGAATCCACTGTTAATTGGATTTTGGTTTGACTACTCTTTCCCTTGCAAAGAACCATTAGGTCTTAAAGGATGAAACACAGCTAAGATACCAATTTTACATCTTATAGACATTCAGGACCCTAAGCAGTGGGGTCCTTCCACACCCAAAGAAGAGGTTGTTTACACTGGAGACGAGACTTCTGTGTGATAACTTCATACATTTCCTGTAGCACTTCCATGTTCTTGGATAACCTCCTATCTAAATACTGACACCAGCAAAGTCTGCTTAACTTGTAAGACTAACTAGTTCCCAATAAGCAGGTAGTGTGGATTTAAAATAAATATTTTCCTTGAAGTCCTTTCCTCTCTACCCAGTCAGGGGGGTGAGGGTTGGACACTTTGAAGGAGCATGTAGTCAATAAGAAAAGTCCTTAATAAAGACTAAAGACTTACCCTTCATTCTTACAATGATGCAATATATTAAAACCAAAATTGAATCAAATGTTTCTATTCGCATGTTAATAAGAGTGTATTAGCAAAACAAAACCATGGAAATGTGGCAGAATGATGTACAGTAAACGATTTTTAATACCACTTTCTAAATTCATCAGGTCACTGTAGAAAATTTAAACATACAAGAATGTTAAGTCTTCTGAGTCTCTCTGTGAGCATTCCTAAACTTTTCTAAGGAATCAGAATGAATGGTGAAAATTTTTCAAATTATCCAGAATACAGGTAATTCCCCACTTCAGGTTTAATATTGCTACTCTTCAGCCTCCCCCCACTTTTAATAAATACAATTAAATTATTCATTTAGCAGTTTGGCCATAATACTTTACACTCGTGAGGAACCATAAGGACCAGCACCTTCACTGAACCTAGGCACAAAAAATCCATTCTCTATTATACCTCATTCAAACAGATCAAGGTACTATCAGAATTACTTTTTCTAATTCGTGTTCTCCCGTCTTTTCATTTAAACAGGAATGCTTAAAATCAATATCAAGTTTAGACCTCAGCATCCCTAAATCTATACCTATGAACGTGTCTAAATTAAAACTTTTCGGTCTTAATATTTAGCTTTTTTTTTTTTTTTTTTTTTAAGGTTTTATTGTAGTTCTGCTCTGGTTTATGTGAACATGCCACACACTGTAATTAAAGTAATGAACCAGCAATGCGTGTCCCTGTGTGTCTTGGGGTTCAATGGAGGGAAGAAAGTCCATTGATGCCCAGTACCTTTAAGGCCATTTGGACTGGCATATTTGTGACGTTCAATTCCCAGGGGGTGGAAGAAAGGAGAAAGTATTCATTACATCGCAAATTAGAGCACAGACAGAATAGTTGTACAAGTTACAGGTAGTTTTAGAGCAGGAGCAGAATTTGGATGGCATGTTCCACGCTCATGAGTATCTAACCTCTGTCTAAATCAGGAGTGCTCAACCTCTGATTTTTTAACTTGGAATGTACAAGTGACTGAGCTGAATTTGCTGAAAAAACAATTGAGGAAAACATGTTCCCTGTGTATTCAGGGGAAGATGCAGGTGGTAAAAATTGGTCTGGGAGCTCCACCGTTCTGATTTCAGATGCAGAGCAAGTGATGCCACTGTCTTGGTGACTGGAATTTTCAACTCCAACAGCAAGAATGACCTGTTGAAATCATGTTATTTTATCTACGTTATTTTAATATCTTTTTTTAAAACTCAGGAATCCATAAATGTTATAATAATTTTGGATTTAAATTGTTTTGCTTTTTTAAAGGAAAAGTGCATATAATTTAAATTATAAATCAATTTTTGCTCTTTTTATGCATTGTTATTTGTCCACTTAAGAAAGAAACAATCTGGTAACCAACATTCAGGGTTATTCCCTTGGCTGCCAAATATGCCCAAGGAGTGAACAGATTGAAAGTAGCAACATTTTCACCATTACTATAGAGAAGGCTGATGGCATTGCTACTGGGACTATAAAACTTGAATATACAAGCAAAGTTTACACTGGAAGCAACAGTACTGATTTTAAATCACATTTGAAAGGTACCAGCCCACCATCTTCTAGCACTTTACTCACTGCTTAATGACTTGTCCTTTGTAAATGCTTTTATTAGACTGCAGCAGCTGGAGTCTTCACTGAAGTTATGGTGGTGTTTTGGGGTTGCAGTGCATTTTTGACTTCCAAAGACAGAAGGAATGGCGGCTTTGGAAGACACCACCAAGGCTGTGACTGCTTCTTCTGTTTTATAAGCACTTAGGGAGCTCTTCCTTTTATCTGGGTCGGACAAAGATAGGACAGCTAAAAAAAATTTCAACACGCCTACCCTGGTTTCTCAGTATCGCATCAAGCTGATCATACCTGAAGCCCTTTATTTCCCTCACCTTTCCCCACATATCACACTCCAGCTTTTGAACACTTTGGACAATTTCAGTGAACTATGGTAGTGGCAGAAGATTCCTGATAGTTTTGTAAAAATCAGCAGCTGGATAAATTACAGAGAGCCAATGAGGTCTCCAGTGGAGAGGGAACCAGGAAAACTCAGTTGTTACCCCATTCCATCTGGGAGCAATCAGCTAGTATGTAGTTTTTACAAGAGTGTCTGTCTTTTACCAAGATGGCAAAACCAAAAAGGAGGATAAGAGAGATGTGAGAATGACTGAAGATATTCCAGAATAGAGATGCAATCAATATAAGACCTAAAGCTATAGGAAACCTGAATTTGCTAGTTTTACTGGTTTTGGAACTAGTTTCTGACTGTTGTAGGTAGGGATGTATATTAGGTGAGTCATGCCAGTAGAACTGTGGTGAAGGCTACCTAGGTGCAGCTACAGTTTTGGCAAGGACAGGAAAAAAAAAAAAAAGGAGGAAAAATAAATCCTGTAGGCTGGATTCTCTCTTGATATATCCTGTGGAAAGGAGCAGAAACAAAAGGAAAAGGTCTTGAAAAAATAGCACATGAAAAAGAAGTTACATAGGGCTACTTCATTCCCCAAAGAAAATTGAGGTCCAGGGCATGATGTTTGGCAGGTATCACTTATTCTAAGCTATTTTCAAATGCATTTTTTTCAGTGCAAATATAGTTTTTACTCTTTTCATTGTAACTTGTGAAAAACTAACATATTTCAGTAAAAACTGACTACTTGAATACCATGTAACATCTGCTCAAATTACTACTTCAGCACAGGCTATTAGCTAAGATTAACTGGTTTTCTTCCATCAGGTAGAATCAGGTTGCTAAATAATGCAAGTTTTAATGTATGAGCCTGGAAATGATGATAACTTGACCATATCCTGGGCAGAAATGCCTGGATAAATTGAAAAAAAAAAACCAAACAAAAAATCAGTTCGGCTTTAGAGGTAACTAGCTATATGTTATTGTTTTGTCATCCAAATCTTACTTTAAGCTTTAGAAAATTCAGAATTTAGAACTAGCAGTCTTTAAGATTTATCCAACTGAATTGATTCAATGGAATTCTTGTAAATTTTGCATCGTACTATCTCTGATGGACCACATTACAACCTTCCTGAATCTAATGTAGATAAACTAAGATGGCTAATATAGATGAGCTAAGATGGCAGGTGGTGTCTACCCTCAGAAACTTATTTCATTCTCCATTTCTCTTTGCTTGCAATTTTTATTTTTACCTAATCCCTATTTACTTAGATTTTTTATACATACTTATAGGCTGTCAATGAATTAATAGAATCATAGAACGGTTACAGTTGGAAGGGACCTTAAAGATCATCTAGTTCCATCCCCCCTGCCATGGGCAGTGACATATCGATTTTAATCATTCTTTCAGCACATTGTATTCCTGACAGTGTAAAACTGTAAGTATCCTATTAATAAAGAATGAAATTAAAACAACAGGCCTATGGGTTGCCATTTCAAATAAATTCTTTTAATGGTAAGAAGACAGCCTCCTTTTTCCTATTAGTTAAATCTATGAGCTCCTCTATTTAGCTCGGTAGCTGTCTGATCACAGGCCATATACAGGCAGTTTCTTCATACTTTGGCATGCTCATGTAACTGATGTCAGATGTACCTCTGATCACTCATGTGGTCTCTTTTCAGCACTTAGGCAAGTGCCATGCTTACCTTTTACTACTCATCTCAGATGAATCCTCAATTTGAGTCCAATTTTAGACAACTTATCTCACCAGATCATTACTGTCATCATGTTACTGCTCATCTGACCTAGTTTAGCCCTTCTTACAGCTTGAAGTTCATACAGATGTTTAGTAGTACCGAACTCTTTCTTTGAAGCAAAATACCCTGTATTTTTCTTCAAGAATATAACAGAAAGAAAGGCTGTGAGACACCAAGATGTATGTGCATTTTATACTAACTAAACATAATACTTCATCAAAACTTCTATCCTGGCTTTCCTGTGAAGTGGGTAATAGTTACTCTCTGCCCTGATCTTAGCGCATGGTTTTTTTTCTGTTTTTTTGTTTTTGTTTGTGGTTTCTTTTTTGTTGTTTTTTTTTGGTTGGTTTTTTTTTTGTGTGTTTGTTTATTTTTTTCCTTTTTTTTTTTTTTGTTTTTGTTTTTTTTTTCCCCCAAGTACATTTCCATTGCTGCCAAGGATGCTGAACTTGTAAAAGTAATTTATGTATCCCACTGTGGGATAAGAGGGAAGACAGATGGGAGCAGACAAAAAAGGATGCTAAAATGGACTAGACCTCCAGCTGCTGACACACAGAATAGAAAGATCAGCACTGGCAACTGGCACAATCTAAAACTATTAACTTCAGTTCCCTCAGACTAAAACAGCCCAGGACTGGTTAATTCTTACTTCTTCATGTAGCATCCATCTAACTGCAACCAAATATAAAGATAAACATATTATTCTTAAAAATAGGACAGGTAACATCTCCCATATTTTTCAGAAATAGTAAGTGCTATTTGAACTGCTTTAACAGTAAAATCAGGTGTCCCCTTATAAATACATAGTGTATGATACATGGGTGTTGTGGTTTGGCCTCAGACGGCAACAAAGGACCAGGGGGCAGCCGCTCGCTCAGATCGGGCCCCCACCGCCAGCGCGGCCGGGAGGGGAGAATGGGAAGAAAAAGGCAAAAACTCGTGGGTTGAGACAAAGGCAATTTAACAGAACAGCGAAGGGAGCAAGAAACAACAATAACACCGACAGAGGAATATACAACCACGAGTACGATACCACCGCTTGCCGACTACACGCGGGACGCCCCCCGACCGCTCCGCTCCCCCGGGGGATGACTTCCTCTTCCCCCCCCCCCCCGACTTCCTGCCCCTCCCCGTCCCCGGCCAGCTCCGGATACCCCCTGGGCATGGCTCCCGTGGGATGGAATACCTGTGTCCCTGCTAGGTCCTGGGGAGAATTAACCCTATCCCCGCCAGACCCAGGACAATGGGTTCAATTTTAGATCATTTTATGGCAACTGAATGACATTTAAATTTTTATTGCATTCCTAACAATATGTAATTTTTAAACACACTCTGTTAGGGATTTTATCTTCTTCTCTGCCTTGGAAATTTCAGTTCAGATTATGGATATTCCTTCAGCCTAATTATTTATGCATTCAAGGTTGTGTGTGGCATATATAGAAGCATAGAATGGTTCGGGTTGGAAGGGACCTTAAAGATCATCCAGTTCCAACCCCCCTGCCCTGGGCAGGGACACCTCCCACTGGCCCAGGTTGCTCAAAGCCCCATCCAGCCTGGCCTTGAACACCTCCGGGGATGGGGCAGCCACAGCTTCTCTGGGCAACCTGTTCCAGTGTCTCATCACCCTCACAGTAAAGAATTTTTTTCTAATATCTAAGTTTCCCCTTTTTCAGTTTAAAACCACTACCCCTCGTCCTATCGCTACACTCCCTCCCCATCTCTCCTATAGGCCCCCTTTAGGTACTGAAAGGCTATTATATAAAAGCATACGCAAAGTATGAACCAAAAAAGCAAAATAAGCTGTCTCTAGCCTGACTGGCTGTTTTAATTAGGTTCATGTTTACCCTATGGAGTACTTAGGCTTCCTGGTCAAGTACCAAGGCTCCCTGCATTGTGCAACGTACTGGCATGTTATGAAGTCAGTTCCTCCTACACACAGTTCATAAGCCACAATACAACAGGTGGATGAAAGACATGTTGCATGGGGGTGTTTTGGAAAAATGAGGTAACAACAAACCAAAGAGGTCAGTGGAAAAAGAGCAGTCAGTTTGCTCCCTACCATTATTGGTTAGTTGATTTCTCTTGCAGATGTTTTGGATTTTCTTGGATTTGAAAGATAGATCTAGAAGCAAGCAAGGAAATATATACATGCATTGAGGGGTTAAAAAAAAAAAGGGGGCGGGGCTAAAAAAATTGATCTTCAGTGAGCTAGGAATAGCATCCTGTACATCCTTAGATAGCATCCTGTATCCTTAGATACATAGGCAGACAAGAATATAACAGACAACAAATTCAGGCACTATACATTATATTATAGCTAATTGCATACACTTCTGTGAGTTCTCCTCAGTTGTAAGCTTCTAAGGCAACACTACACAATGTCCTATTTACAGAGCGTAACAGAATGAACCCATAACCCTGGTCACAGCCCCTGTATGATACATAGATATTATAAATACCTCCTGCCAGCATGGGTTTATGTTTTCCTTTTTCAATCAGATTTCTCCCGACTCCGCAGACAGGCCACACACGTCAGCTAGAAGCACTGCTGAACCCGGTGCTGGTAACCCACACTGCAAAAATTTTTAAGAATCATCATTTCCATGAAGTTAATGGCACAATATACAGAACAATTTAATTACAATTTATTCGGCTTCATGTTGGGCTTCATGTCAGCACAGGACTGATTTGTTTTAAAATCCTTTCTGAATACTGGCAACACACGGATGCATGGGATATGTGTAGGCGATATTTGTAGCCATGTCACCTGGGGCAACGTCACATGGGATTTGACAAGATAGGTGGGTTTGGGGTTTGGCAATACTTGAATAAGGAACCCACAAGATCACTGCAAGAGATAATGTTGAGTATTTGTGTTCTTAGTGCTGCTACATGGAAACTCTGACACTGCCATAAGCTGTGGGATACTTTTCCAAAAATAATGGCCATCTAAAATAGCAAGCATGAAGAATGGCAGGCTGTTCCTGTCTATGTGTCTGAATGAAGTAATTTTCTCAGGGAGAGCAACGCAATACTGAAGCTAGGAGTTTCAGGGCTTGTCAGCGATGGTTTGGTAGGGAAGAGTTTCAAATGGCAAATGAGAAAGGTGGGAATTTGTGCACAGAAACTGTGAATGACAGCTGAGCAAGTTCCTGGTGCTTTGCAGCCTGGATGGGAGGACAAGCCAAGCAGTGTCAGTCAGCAGCAGCTGGAAAAGAAAGAAAATAGGCAAAACAAAACGGAACTCTCATCCCTAAGTTTTTGAAAGAGAAGTCTGTGGTCAGACATGAGAGGGGTAGGAGAAAAAAAGAGTTAAATGAATCATGAGCCCAATATACAGAAATGGTAAAAGATGAAGAAAAGGAAAGGGCAAGAAATCCCCTTTTCTAGCACAAATAAAGATGAGGGAGAGAAATAGTGAAAAATGAAATTTCAGGTTACCTTGCTGCACTGAATGTATTAATATCTGGATTCGGTTCTGTTATTTGAAATGAAGACAGAAAAAAGGAAAGGGCATAAAATCCTCCTTACAAGCAGAGAAACTGATGAGGCACAAAGAATGAAAATCTAATTTCAAGTTACCTTGCTGCACTGGATGTATTTATAGTTTGACTCAGTTCTGTTATTTTAGATATACATTTAAGCCTGTATTCTTCTCTACTCTCCCTTCTCATTCAAAACTTATTTCTAATGACCAGTTTTTCACTCAGGTAAGTGCATGTTACTACAGTAAAATGCAGTTGTTTATGGATAGTTGAAGGCAAGAGGACTAAAATCTGGTGCAAGATGAGGCAGAAATTGAGAGGGAGTTGTTAGTGTTTTTAGTATGATGAGGATGGACTGTACAGCCTGACCTTCCATTCTGCTTGTTCTTATTATATAAAGATATTAAAATGGGAAGGTGTTACTCTAAGTTAGACAATATTCTGAAATAACTATGCATTCATTTAATGAATAATTAATCTATGTTTATGTATACCACTAGAATTAAACTTCTTGTAAACTATGAATTTGTCCTCAAATGACTATTAATCAAAAAAAAAACCCCACCCACAAATAAAAGCTGAAAAGACATTTGAGTGTATAATAATAAGCCAAACCTTTATTATTAATAAACCTTTAATGTAGTTAAAACATTTTAGAAGGATTCCACCTAAAACCTAGAAAGCACAGTAGAGCTGGGGAAAAAAAAAATCAAAAGGTACTCAAACTTGGAAATGAACAGTGCAAGAGATGCAACTATTTAACTCATCACTTCTTCAGTGGACATATGACTCCAGTATAGCCACTGCAAATCCAGAGACTGGTGCGACAGTCAGAAACACAAGTGAGCTAAACTGGCAAGAGTTTGGGAAAACAACATGAACCACAGCTAGTGAGGGGGGAGAAAGGACACTTAAAAAGAAGTTGGCATTGTTCTAACATAAATTTACCTGTATTAATGTAATCCTCAGTGCTTATGAGGGTTTGAAGTACCACAAGAACAGATCTGAAACCCTGCTGCATCAGTTTGAGAGCTGTGGATTGTGGACCACTTTCTGGGCAGCCCTGCAGAAATCATCTCTCCCTCCTTTCTCCAGAGGGAGCTTTTCTTCTACACAGCTCTGCAGTGTAAGGAGCACAACCTTATTCTAAGGATACCACAGCACTTTGTCGCAGCTTTATACATTTTCAAAAGATAACCGCAATGTGTGAAATCATGCAAATGTATATTTGCTTCAGGGAAAAGTGAAGTGACCCTTAATTTCTACCAATTTGGGTAAAGATTAGAGAGTTCATATTATGTATTTAAGAGAATTGTCACTAAAATCAGATCCAATCTTCTTATGCAAAGAGTTACAGGGTTAGATCCTCAGCTTGTATAGATTGAGGCTCCTTCACTGAAATCAACACACTGTTGGGAATTAGTGTTAGCTGAGAATCTGGCTTGCTACAGTTAGGCTTAAGTGGTTCAAAATTAACTAAATGAAATGTGGGCTACATGAAAAGCATGGTATCAGAAGATATCTCTGTGCAGAATAACACTCCAAACTAAAGTCTGATACCAAATTCACCATACATTCCAGAAACACAGAAGTGGATGGGACCATCTGACTCCCAAAGTCTGCCTTCACAATGTCTAGTCCAGAGAGGTCAAAAGATCATCCATTTTTAAAAAATGCTTCCCAATACCCTACTGCAAGCTTTCAGCACATAGCTAAGACCAAAAACTAGAATTTTTTTCTTTCTTTTTTTTTTTTTTTTTAATGAATGACAGTAGGCCTCTTCACAGAAAAACATTAGAAGTACTCTACCTCCAAAATGTGTTTCCTGTTACTGTCTCTAATGGCCTGCAGCAATCTTCCTCTTTATATTTGAAAAAAGCAAAACTGAACTTGGTTTGGTTTTACTGCTATTGTTCAAACTTGAGCCCATATTCCCACCACGCAATACAGTTTCTATTTGGGATGGTATGCAACACTGACACCAAAGAAATCAAGAAACAGGTTTTGTAGGACCATGCTGTGATTTCAGGCTGACAAAGAAAAATCCATAAAAGGGCTCCGCAAAGTCTAAAAAAAAAAATCAAGAAATGAAATCTTTAAAGTAATTGTTGTTTATTTTTTTTTTTTAAACTGCATACTAGGTTTTGTGTACCATGCATTTTTAATTATATCTGGCTTAACTATTAACTGTATCTTTGAAAATAAGTGAATGTTGCTACTCCTTGTATTTTTCAGAAATTAATGGAATGGGATGTACCCATAAAACAATTTTTAACTGCACCCATTTTCTTGTATCTACAGATTTCATCTAATCTTTGTGCTTGATTCTAAGCTGAAGATTCTCCTGAATAAAGTCCACATGTTTCTAAGAACAAGCAGTTCAGATATTTCTATTCTAGTTATCACCATACCACAAGAACTGAAATAGCATCAATTAAAATTGTCATTGACCTCTTACAGAGCACTGATATGAGTGCCGTTCTCCCTGTGTCCCAGCTGCTTTTTATACAACAGCGTATTTTATTTTCTCTGAACATCTGATAGAAAGATTAAACTGTCCAATGTTTCCAATTTAAAACAGTTTGTGTTCTACAGTGGATTTAACTACTTCATTAAATCACTGATTAAGGATCTCCTCACAGCACTATTTTCAGTTCTTTCCTTCAATCTGTAAATTTTTCACTTATGGATCTAATAAAATTATCAGGAAGCTTAAATTTTATTCATATGCCAAGTATCACAAAGATGTAATTAAAAATCATTACCACTATTCCATCTGCCACTGCTATGCACTGTCAGTGCACCTGACTCCTCTGTATGCAGTGTTAAGAAGTCTGCAAATTAATGCAATATAAACAGAGAAAATGTCCATGCTATCTAGATACAATTTAAACTCTGTATTTCTTTTGCAGCATCTCTTACTGCTCTTTCTCGAGCTTAGGAATCTCTGGTCCAGTGCACAACTAGTGTGCTTTCATGGGAGTGAAATATTTCTCCTTTGTTTTTGGGAATATTGCCAATACACTTCCTTGCCTCTTTGGATGCAACTGTTCTTCTTCATGTCTACGTTTTGTTCCATTTAGAGCAGCGTAATGTTAGACCCTTTCTGCTGATGTGTATGCATGCAGAATTAATAGACTTCATCTACTACAAAAAGATTTTGGCAGCAGACAGAGTAAGCATATAACTCTATTAGTGACTTAGTTACCCTGGTTGCCAGCCACATTCAATATTGGCCTCAAGGTGCTTCCCGTTGACCTTTAAAGCCTTGCAGAATCTCGACCCAAGTGCTTTCTCCAAGGCAGCAATTTCCTCACCTTCCTGAGTGCCAAACAGCTCACATGAATCCTCTCTGTCTCACCAGCAGGTATACAAATATGCCCTGCTAACTAGCAACTTGACTACACCTACTGTCTTTCTCCTGCAGAAATGTTCAACCCACTGTGATCACCAAAGTTACATATTGTATTCAAGATTTTTTTTCCCTTTCTGTTCCCTAAAATGCATTTTTGGCATCCAAAGTTACACTGAATTTCTTTTTTTTTATGTAAATTCTATATCTGGTTGTTATAAATTAAAATAGTCACTATTGGTCACACTCTTCCCATAACAATGTAATACTGAGCTTTAAGAAATAGGTAACAATAGGTGACTGATCCTGATGGCAGTTCATATTACTGGATGAAAAGATTAAAAATAGTGAGTGCTCTTTAGTATAAATCTGTCCACTTAATCTGCCTCTATTTCAATCCAGTAAAATTTTCAGTAAGTAAATCATGGTTGTATGCAATACGTAATTCAAGGACAACACCAATTCCTTATTCTTTTGACCCTTACATCCATGAATAAAACTGTAAGCACTCTGATTCACTTGTATACCAACTAACAAGTCTTGATTCTGCAGAGCTGGTATACCTGTGTGCCTCTTCATAGCCACAACCTGCCCTACCTAGTCTCCAAAACTGTGCTTAGTAGAGAAGTATTTGCTGGACTGGATCTAACAGCATGATTTATATTTTAAAAGTTTTTACTTTAAGAAAACTAGGTTATATTCTGAAAATAAAATACAATTTAAAACAATTTATAGCTAGCTTTTGCGGGGAGAGGTCTAGATTATGTTAAAGATCTGGCAGTTACCTGAATGTCCTTTCTGCCCTATGACCCCTTCAGCCTTAATGGCACTTAACTCAATACTGCCAAGAGTAACAAAACCCAACAAGTAACAGAGTTTGCATCTATAGTCATAAACGCATCTGCAAAAAAGTTATATGCGAATATGTAGTCACAATTGCATTTCAAAATACTATTTTAAGAACCAAACTCAAAATAACTGTCAAAATAATAATTGTCAAACAACAGTCAATAAATATGTTCACTATTTTTTTTTTCTTTTTTGTTTACTTTGCAGGGGTTTTGGACATCAGTTCTCTCACAAAAATGGTTTTCATAGATAAAAAATTTTAAGCTTCTTTTTAACCAGTCAATACTTCAGCTTCCCAGTAAAAGTTCAGCTTTTCCAAATACCACCTCTTGGGAAAAAACTTACAAACATTGTTTCCAGAGAAACACAGTTGTGTTCAAATGGAGGGCATAGCTTGTCTTTTTAAAATCCTTGTTATACTTAGCAAAGTACTGACAGAGGCCTGCATTACAGAAGACTTACTTCTGACCATTAAAATACAGCATAAAATGAGAAGGCTGATACTGGCCTCTTTTTATCTTACTGGAAAGTTTGGCTCAACTCCAATATTCTCCCACTTTACCTGTCTGGGATCATTTTCCTTGAGGTGTGTTTCCTAGTCTTATTCCATGTGCCAGAGCTTTCTGTGACAGTCACAGGTTAACATAAAGTGAATGTGACAAAACCTGCGAGTGATAACTTCGCTGTGATTGCTGCTACAGGTACACTGTCATTGCTACAAATAAGCAATCATTTTTATCGTAGTAAAAGAAGGTGTGGTTTAGTTTGCACTTGTCAGAGGGTCTGTAGGAATTTTCACAACAGAGAATCAACACTGCTTTTATTTTAGCAACAAGAGCTGTTCGAGTGATGGTATTTAAGGAATGAGGTCACATATTCAAGCTGTTTAGATACAACAGTGTTTGAAGATGTCAGTCAGGCTCCAAGTAGATGAAAAGTGCATCAGCTTATCAGTTGCGCATTTCTAGTGCTGGTGTGCTTCTCACAGTTAATAAAGCAAGGCATACAAAGTGAACTCCATCCTGGTACAGAAAGATGCTGCTGAAGCCCTTTACACTATATAGCACAGTTAGAAAATACAAATTACAAGATTTGATGCGTGTCTCTGAATGCCTACACTTCAGTGGTTCAAGAAAAAAATAAATGCAGTGTTCTTACCTGAATCTGTAATTTTAATCTGTATTAGGAAAGATTTCAGTAAGACAGATACTGTAGCAGGAAAACCTAGGAAACCAAACACATTTCAATGACTCTATTGGTGAAACTTATTCAGCAATGTGAAGTACTAATCTGACTTTATAACTTTATCCAGATATATTTAACTTACAGGGAAGACTTTGCCTGAGATTTTTGGCCAATGGTAGAATATATTTGAGTGTTCACATGCACCCATGTAAAGACCAAAGTCTACCCCTTTAAGTATCCCATTATGTAAAAAATTAGGTCAATGGCTGATATGGTCTGAAATTAGTTGGTATGACTGTAACCTCAGTAGAAATTTGCTTGATCACAACTAGATGTAAATTTGATATTTTTTAAAAAAGATCAACAAGTTGTTGATAGTAAAGTGGTCCAAATCTGATTTACCATATGCAATACAACTGAAATCAACAGGATAATAAACACTGATGCCAGATTTTATTTGGCCCACAACCTTTACAATAAATTTCTTTTCAAATGTAGTCAGTTTAAAAAAAATCTCCCTTTTCTAAATACACCTATCATGAATACATACATTCCTAAATACATCTTGCACAGACAAGTTTATCTGAAAAATTTAAATTTTATCTCACAACATACATAAATCCAATGTTTTTACACTCCTGTAAATTTCTTCTTAATGGTTAGTAAGTGATATGTCCTTTCTCAAAACACATTTTAAAAAGAGTATTTGCCACTGAAGTTTTTATAAATGTATTTCTGATATGTGTTTAAATTATCCTATCTGTTACAATGGAGCCAAAATTTAGTCATTGTAATAATTTCTCTGAAGAATTTATGCTGATCAACACTCCATGCTGAAAATATTTACATGCATGAGTTCAATAAAAGTATTCACATAAATAAAATAATTCACGTATATAAATATTGCAGACTTCATCCAAAAAGATGACAGCACTCAGTAAAAAAACCACTGGAATTGCCTTTAATACACACAGGATAAACAAAGCTGCCGGGCAGTGATGTATGTTAATTTTTTATGAAGCAGTCTATGCCAAATATATTTCCTCTGACATCATAAATGCAAAACAATTTATTTCCAGACCTTACACATCTAGCAGACACATTAGACTGTAGAAATTTACATCATTACAAAGATATCAAAAATGGGTCTTTGCACTGTTAAATATTTCAAGAAATCTTACTAAGTTTCTAGCTTTCCCTAAATTGTATGTTTCTGTTTGTGTATTGAAGCAACAAGATTGCAACAGCAATGAAAAATATTTTCAGCCTAGTTTGATTTATATTGCTTCTCATTTACACAGAAGCCAAGAATATTCAACAAGCCTCACCTGCAAATGTGAATTTTACTCAAGGAAGTAAGCAAGCCTTTACTGCTTAACACCAATACATAAGTGCATAAAGAATTAGCTCCAAAGAGAGGACCTGAATTTCAGGAATTAATTCTGAGAACTTGCTGAAATGCCTGCTCCCATTATTTTTGTACAGCCCCAAGGGACTGTAGAATTAGCCCTAGTACAATACTTAAGTATAATTGAAAGATATCACAACTTCAGACTTTCCCAAATGTGATCTTATTTAATATTTGTTCCATTAAAGAAGAAAAGAAGATGGATGGGTAAAAACCTTTAATAGGGATTTGATTCATAGCAGTCATGCACACTGCATGATATAGTCCTTCAATTCAAAACATTTTTCAAGCATTAAAAATATCAAGCAGTGAGTTAGGCAGAAAAGTATTTCACTAAATTCTGACCAAATAAAGTTAACAATCCAGTAATTACTGCTTTCCCACTTTTAACCCAGACAGCAACCATCTTAACTGTAAGATGTTTGGTATTTATCTCTAGACAGAAAAAAGAAATGTGGAATGTCCAACTGTAGAAATGATCAGTGAAAGTACTGCCATAGAAAGTGAAAATACTGAAGGGCGTAGCCAGTAGGTAAACTGAGATGGTTAAAACTGAATGTTTTGTTTGAAAAAAAAAATATTCACTCACATGACTAAAATTATTCTTGTTCATTTCCATGCTGTATCAATCATTCTTTGCGTTCTCTTCCCCCACAATAGTGGACGTAGATGACTTTTGTTCTTTCCTTGTTCCAAAATGAAATTAAAGCCTGTCTCAACAAGATGGATTTTTCTTTCAGGAACTTTCATCTTGCTCTTTTGGCACTGTTCATTGTCTCCTTTGTTTAGTCTGTGTATATAAGTCTATGTACCTGAACCTGCACCAAAACAAAATTATGACATAGGCTAAAAATAGAAAGCAAATTGTATCTGGTCCCCCTGTTGGAAGTACAATTTGGTTATATTCATTGAAAAGAAGGAAAACTTGTTGCTAACTACTGGAAATACCTTTCCAATGGACAAACCTGATTGAAAGATAGTTTCACTAGATAGTAAGCCATTGAACAGTCTCCCTGCTCTCCAAAGGCTCCCAGTGGAGCTCCCAGTGGTGGCTCCCAGCTCCTTCCTTTTGAACTCTCCCTATGGTGGAAGCTGATGCAGAGAGGCACAGAGCTCTTATTAAAGAGCATTTATATTAACATTGGTTCTACCCACAGATTTCAATCAGGAAGACCAACAATAGCAGTGAATTAGTCCTTCAGTTGACATAAGATGTCATGGCAACTTTTTTGGTTTGGGTTCTTTTGGGTTTGGTGTTTTGGGGTTTTTTTGTTTTTGTTTTTATTTTTTTTTACAATGAGTAAAACGAGCAGTACAACGAGCATCCATGTTGAGATATAACAGATTAGAGGTGACAATTGCTTAGTTTCTCAGTCATCCAAGATGCAGAATTGTATCAGTGCTGGAAATACAGGTTTCAAGTTGAAACTGGACTCCCTTATTATACAGCATCAAGGCTACATTAATAAGGATTCTGATAAGCATAATTTTTTTCAAAGTTTTTGACCAAAATTCTCTTGTCTATACAATACATTAAACATCTCAATAACCTCCCAAACAAATGAAACCCATCTTAAGGTGTTCATTAAGGAATTCTGAACCAAGGTAATTTACTTCCATTGTGTATTGTTTGTAGGGTACTAAGAGCATTTTACCACTTCATTATTTCATGATATAAAAAATGCTGGGTGATCTACCATGTTCAAATGTCTCATTTTATGGATGAACAAAAGCTATCACAGTTATTTTATATATCTGATTCAGAAAATCTGCCACTGCTTCTTACAGATGGAGTTCAAATAGAAATGAATGATTGAGTCTATTTCAGTTATTTACCAGATAAACTAGCAATTACAAGTGTATATAATTTTATGTTAATTGAAGGTACATTATAATTGTGCTACACGCTACACTTATTTTGCCCATGTTAATACACTTGTTTCTTGTCAAGAAACAGACTTACTAACTGTAAATGCAAGCAGAGCAAAGTCCGGAAGTGTGAGCCTGGAATAGCCTCTTCATTTCTCAATTTTTATTTGGTAAGCATGACACAACAGCTTTAAAAAGAAATATCCCAGACTGCAATGCGTTGTCATCTTTCAGTCAGCTATAGTATATATTACCTCACAAACCATTCTTCCTTTTGACGCAGCAGAGCCTTCTCCAGTTTGAGCTTTCACCAACATATCTCTAAGAATGGTGTCAGGGAACTGATTTAGCCCAGTCAGACAATAATGCTGAGCAACTCTGAGCCTCACTGGGAGTCACTTCAGCTGCTGTCACCTCTGAGTCATTACATTTTCTGAGGAAGTGGCCTTCTCTGCTGTCTCAAACTTTCTTTGCCACATCAATGCTGAAGTCAAAGTATGCTTGACAACTTCCTGCAATAAAACAAAAGGTCCAAATAAGGTCCTCAGGGGACAGAACAATAGCCAATCCGTAGCCATGAATTCTTAAATACTTCTGCCTTCTTTTAGTTCTTTTTCTTTACAAAGAAGGAATCAAATTCTTTTTTAAAATCATACACCCAAATCCTCAAAATGAAAACTTTCTAAAAGCAACTTCTGACCTCACTTCAACATGCTCTGCCTTCATTCTGTTTGGTCCACATCATCTTCCTTTTTTCCTCTATAGTATTTCCATCTTTCTATGCTTGTTTTCTTCAAATGTCTACTAATTTTTTAATGGTTTTTAAACAAAAACATGTTTTAGTTTTTTTATTTTGGGGAATAGTGAAAAAATTCACTGCTGAATAGTAAAGAGGACACACAGCTTTGAAATGATAGCAAATCTTTCCCCCAGACTTAGACTCCAGACCACCCCAACTCCAAGTTCAACAGCCATTAAATCTTCATAGCTTGACTTCACCATCTTACAGACACATACAAGGCACTATTCTATACTACAACATGCTTTACTGTTGTTTCTGGCTTACTTCTAGAGTAGTAGACAGCAGAATTCATTTTCTGTCTACTACTTACCTTCCTTTGTAAACATAAAATTTATCTCCATATGTTACCTAGTTAAAGCAAGTCAATTTATTGTTGAAGACTGTGGGTTTCTTATTCAGTGCCAAGAGAGATGAAAAGTCACACTGCTCTGTGCATATAGGTATGGCTTGGTGGAAAAGGGAAGGAAGGTAGGGAAGAATGACAACTCAAAGCTGTTTGACGCTTTCCTTCAAGTGTGGCCTACATATTGAAAGCAAGTGCTCTAGGAGGCCAATTCCAAACAATAGATATTTACAGATTTTGTTATTTTACAGGCAACAAGCCTTTGTGCAATCTATAAATACCTGTGTCTTCATGATTAGGTAAAATCACTCTATACTACATAAATTTTTACATGTCACTCATTCTATGTAGGCTGCCAACATTTACGTTCTTAAACCAATGAAGTCTTCAAACCACAAGCAGTAGCATCTGAATCCTTTCACAAAAAGGATATGCAAGCAAAAGCCAAGAAAACCTTTTTCAGCTCTGAAAATACTGAGACATACTCTGCAGAGTGCTGAAATGGCTTTTCTTTCTTAACCAACCTATGTAATGCCTTTGCAATACTGGCAAACTACAGATAAGCTTACTATAATAGCTCCTTTTTAAAACTTCACACACCTGTGAGAGTCCAAGTACCTGATTGGTGTTGTGTCACTTCAAGTTTTGGTCAAGAGAAACTCTCTCTCATTTGCACTGCTCTCAGAGTTTATGATCTCTTCACAAAACGAAATATATTTTTTTGGATTGAGTTTAAAACTGACAATAAGCTTATCACAAACTTAATAAATGTTAATGTTTTTGTTAAAACAAACCAAGATATCCCTCAGCTCTAAGAAACATGCCACATAAAATTGTCTCAAATATTTCAGATGTACTAAGCCAAAAACTGTAGTCTAAATTGTCTATACATTTACCCTTCTGTGAAAATAGGTTTCTCTTTTCCATCCTCCATTGTCCTTCACAAGTTTTCACCTGCCAAAGCACATTTTTAAAATCAGCACAGGGGCATTTTTTTTCCATTGATGCCCTGGTAGGAACCTCCAATTAAATAATCTCTGCATTCTCTCTTTCACCACAGTGTAGCAGCATAACCGTGCTGGGCTTTTGGAAGAAGTTGATGTCTACATCTGTTTGGGGACTCCATATACTTGGAAAAAAAGGCCACATATTTTCAGGTTCTTCAGCTTTGAAAAAAATACTTTCCTGTATAAAATGGTTTTCCTTTCCTACCGTATTGCAGGCCTTACAGCCTCACCAAAGTAAGGACTTACTGTCAATATGGACAGCATTTTTTTTTTCTAATGGAATTATAAAGGTTTCTTTATTTCTCTGGGGTTTTTTTCTTTTTTTTTTTTTTTTTTTTTCTTATACAGATAGCAGTATTCTCAGCTCATGAATCTTCCTCATTCTTTTTCAGGACTTCAGAAGTGAAATATTGACTCAACACACTTCATACAAACACTGTGATATTGTGTATGCCAAGCTCTCTGCAAATACAGTGCAAACATGGGACATCACGGAACTTACTCCACAGAGGTTTCCTTGAAGCTAGAATTACTTGCTAAGCCTGAAGGACAAACTAAAACTTTACATTTCTTAACTTATCAACAAAAAAAGCTGTTTGTTTTACATAGTTTAGATCATGAATATCTCGAAATCTGAAGCCTTCTAAAAATGTAGATGGTGGACTAAAAGAATGTAGAAAACATGAGCATTTTTGTAGTCTCTTCTCTCTCTGTGATGTTTACACAGCATGTTTGAGAATGCACCATTGTAGCTGTTTAAAGAGGAGCCAGGTAGTCATGATGGTTGCAAACAGAGCGTGGTAGGTCACGATGAGGCTAGCCATGTCTTGTTACTGCCTTGGGGATGAGCAGCGTTGAGGCATTTTTTTCCCATAGACACCCCAGATGGAATTCTCACTTGGTAACTGAAAGGACTCCTTGTTTCCTCTCAGTCTCTCACTGTTACAGTGCAAGAGCTGAGCACAAACCTTATAGATAGCAAGTAATCATCTAAAAAGACACCATGTTGATTTTCCCAGTGAAACATAGCAGCTACAGAAAATCCATTTACAGCCTGTCAAGGATGGGTGAAAGATGGAAAGGAAAATCAGAGAGGAGCTAATTCTTCATCTTTTTTCCTTTTTAGTCATTAGTCAGAGCCCATTAAGCCCAACTACAAGTCCCCTGTAGAAGACAGAAGACCGCTGCAGATATAACAGCAAATTCAAATGTGGGGAGACCCCTTGCAGTACTCTGTGCACTGCCACCTGCCTACCACCAGCTTACTGTTGCCAATGCTTCATTGCCATAAATATCTTCGATTAAGGATCTTGAGCCAGTTGTGCCCTCTTGGTTTGAGTCTTGCAATGAGTCACTGCAGCAATACAAATATAGCCAGTCCACTTCTCAACTTTTGGCTGAGAAAATGTTCTGTTTTTTCACCACGGGGACCAAATTTTGTTTTTTCAGCTATAATCCTGCAGTCTTAGCATTTCCTAGTTAGGCCTACACTTCTAAAAATCCAAGGGCAGAGCTGGCCCTTACTGGTTAAATGCTGGTGAACAGCTCAGAAAGGAATCCACAACTCAGCCTTGATTTTTTCATCCTCAGAGCTCATAAGGGGATGACAGGACAGAAAAAGTGGACAGAAAACAAAATGTTAAAGATACTACAGCATCAAATTCCAATGAATATTTTACTGAGAATAAATACAGAAATTCTACAAGAATTTACTCAATGTAGTACCAAAGCTACTTGCCTTTTCAAGGGTATGGAGAAGTATTCGGTAAGCCTTGAGTCAGGTGCTGCTAGTTAAGACTATACAATATAACAGTAATCCCAAGTGCTGTAATTTTAATACAATATTGACTGATGCTTTGGAACGTAATTCACAACTTAACGCTAGCTTTTTATTTACTGCTTAAGAATACGGCAGTCAAGTCTTCAGAAAAAAATCCTGACATAACATAGATTAGCTGCAGAAAGGTTACCTCTCAGGGCAGTAAATCTGGTGCCAAAAAGTAAGTTTGTTTTTGTGTGCATGGAAATAATGTGGCAAGCTCTTGTAGGCTGACTACAGATAGCTCCCTCTTTACATTCTGGACACACTCAGCTCTATACTGCATGAGCTGCTTTTGTTTACAGATGACAGAGTTTCTCAGCAATGTAAGAATGTGAAGTAGAAACAGTATGTGTCAGCAAGAACAAAGCAAAAAGTCAGTCTTGGTTTCCTTTGACTGTCTGGTAGTTTGCAATTTTCAGAGCTCGTCTCAGGTGCACTCCTGCTGCATACACAAAAGCCCAAAGAGAAAAGGGGAAATAAAGGGCATAAATACAAGTACATAGACAAAATGGTTCTGTTTCACACATAACTGCATAATACACACAAACAGATCTAGGTCCTAGTCTATATTATTGGGAAAATCTCAGATCTGATGCAGTTTTTGGTCTACTGGTAAGTAAAACTGCAACTTCTTAGCTTAGCTCTACTGTTGAACCCATCTGGATATTATGAGTGCTTTTGAGTAATCATACTAGTTTCATCTGACCCAGAGTGGGTAAGTTAAAAAGGGCTCTAACAATCAGTTTTAAAGTTCTGGGAATATGTATCTTCAGTTCTGATGTCACCATATTAATTAGCTTTTAAATGCAGCCCCCTAACTGTCACTGAGAGCTGCTTCTTCACCATCAGCAAAATTAATTATCCTTTGCATCAGGCCTCAAACTTATAGGCAATGAAGTGAACTACAAAAAAAATAGCCCAATGTAGCCAACAGCAAAGCACTCCCTGTCATTTACACAGCCTCTCTTCAGTCGAGGAGAAGCAAGAGCAGCCTTGAGACTCAGCACTTTTGGGCAGGTGCAGCAAGCTATCTAAACCATATTCACTTACCAGCTCTGGCTTTTTTTTGCAGAAGTTGAAACCATGTGGAAAACACCACCAACAAAAACTCCTCACCACTCAGTTCAATTTGTCCTCTAACAGCTTGTCTCAGGGAAGGTAAGAAAGTTCTGCTGGACACACTTCATGCCATCACAAAAGGAGTACAAAAGAAGGAAAGTCATGTGTCAGTTTCACTATTCCCAGCAGGCATATGTCCTGCATACTGTCAATCCATTCCTGAATATTTATATCACTACCAGTTAACAGACTGTGTTCTTTCACAAACTGCCAGCCAAAGTGCTTTCTCACAGTCAGGCAGCTGCTATTCTTCTATGTCCTTTCCAAGGGCTCAACTTCACAGTCACTAGATAAAGATCAGGCTAAACAATGGGAAAATTCACATGTTCTTAAGTCTCAAAAAAAGAGAGCAGATTCATCCACAGTCACAAGGATCAAGGGCACAAGAAGTAAACATTTTTTTTTTGATCCAAGATCTTTTGGAAAAGGAGTTGTATTAGGAGATTCTATAGAAATAGTAACATTTTGGTAGCTATGTCTATGAAGAGGGTGATTTGAGCATCGCAACAGAGATAACGTAGCTGGCCACATGCCTGCCAGCTTGAAGGGGTCAAACACTTTGCCCGATAGAGGAGGTGATGGATTTCAGAACAGTACAGGAACTGTAATTCAGCACTTCCAACACACTGGATGTCACCCTGATTGTTCATCTAGCATGTTTGCCTCATGACTAAAGAAACTGGGATAGAAATTCCTTTTGTCAGTGTCATTCTATTTTGTCATCTCTTAAATTACCATATGACCAGATGGGATGTGTCAAAGATTTAAATCTGCAGCATCTGCCTCACCCTTTCTTAGCAGGATGTGCAGAATATAACATTTTACTAGCAATATTTGAAGAAGTTATCTTGTAAAGAGAGTCACAGACCTATCCCATGACTCATTCATCAGACAAGGGCTAATTTAGCCTGCTTACAGTATGGTGCCAGAATCAACTTTTCAGAGTGCTTCATTTCCAAAACTCCCCTCTAATTGAGGCAATTTACTTCTCCAGGATAGTTCAATTTTATTTTAATAAACTGTCTTCTGAAATTGTTATGGAATTTCCTCATGCTCTGCAGAAGCAAGGTTCTCCTTAGTAATACCAAATACAAATCTTGTGATGTTAATTTTCATTCCTCTCCTAGGCTATCCACTGTTTTTGACAGTGGGCCAGACTCTAGGGCATTACCTCTCAAAGAAAATAAATTTTCAGATAAGCACATATTCATTTTCCTATTCTCTAACACGGTCCACAGACTCATGACAGTAGCATTTTCAGAGGAGTGTGACTCCAAGATGAAGACAGGATCATCTTTGACATGTCATCTTTGAACAAATAGAGATTATTTTACATACTCTTCTTTGTTCCCTGGATATTGGAGAACACATAATTTTACTAAAACTGCATGAGTAATATGAAGACTTTGAAATGCTCATACCATACAGTTCAAAGGAGGTTTCCTGTAGTTCCATTAAAAAAGAAAAGAATGAAAAACACAGCTCTTAGTATTTTTATCTCTACCGATCAAGCCTTGCTGCAGCTGGGCACACTGATTTACCCCTGCAAGCCAGTATTTCCTTCCACCGCAACCAGCTAGATCCCCTCTTCCAAGAGACAACAGAGAATTTCCTAGAAGAGGGAAGACTTATGGTTAGACCCTTCTGCACTACAAGTGTTCCAAGGACTCAGAGGCCATGTGCCTGGCATTCAAAGTGTTTCCACATCTGCTCGAGCAAGTTGGAATTCAGGTGCTGACAGATAACACCACCACTATGTTCTGTTAGGACTAGAGTTTTGTTCCTGTGTAACATCCAACTCTTTGGCTACCATCTTCTGTTATAAGGCCCAATATTTGCTAAACTTCATCCCCAGTCCAGGCCTATGATGGACTACCTGACAGCACGCATATGCACTGCCTATGAGCCATCCTACTGTATTCATATCTCAGCTCTCTATTTGCCTAGAACAATAAACAGAAAAAAGTGTTGAAAAAAAGAAAGTATTTTTTCCCCCTCCTTTTTTTTTTAAAGCCAATATTGTTAGCTGTCTTGGAATAGGCCCTGGGACCATGCTTATATCAAACAGTTACAATAAAAATTAAGAAAAGATAAGAGATAAATCAGCTACAGAGCAAACTGTGAGCCCTTCTTGAAGGTAGTAAAAATAAAAGTCTAGAATATAAACTTTTTTCCAGCTTCTGAAGCAAAAGCCAGAACGGGAATGAGCTCAACCTATGTGGTGGTGCAACCCCCACTTGAGGCAATTTGGAACTTGGAATGATCTCCCTCCCAACCTGGGCTGCAGAACAGCACAACGGACCAGAATGTAACATAATGGTCTGACATGAAAGGAAGAAAAGGCAGAGAGCAACAGACCAAGGGCACAGTAGTGTGACTAGTCCCCATGGCTCCTACCACTTGAAAATAGTAACTTTAATGGATCACTCCTGATACCATATGAATCATGGCCACAGAGGGGGGGATACCAGGACCACAAGATCTAGCAAGCTCTGGGGCTTGCATAACTTATTGTCTGAGTTGATCCAGAGCGGAAAAGTATCTGAAAAAGTCAACTGTCTCAGATCCTATTGTAAATAGCAATTCTAGTAAAGATCCTTTGAGCCCTTCTGGATTGCAGCAGGCTGTGGCCAGTAAATCTCCTGAGTTGAGATACCTCTCATGCTGACACCTTGAGGCCAAGGCAGTAGAAGACCCTTCTCAGGCCTTAACTACTGCCCTTTAAGGAATGCCGATGCATCATGAGTTATTTACCCTAAATCTGAGAAAGGGAAATTTTAACTATAGGCTAGTATCTCTCTCTCACCCACCTCTCCACCTATATGTTATGAGATACACATTAGCTTTACGGATGTGGATGCTCTTTTGTCCATCTGTTAATGTACAGGACCTAGATGTGGCACCTTTTGGCTCACTAGCATTATCTGCTATTAAGAAATTCCTGGTCAGAGACCTGTATATATATGTGTGCACACCCTTATATGTTTTGCTTACATGTATATGTATTAACCTGTGATTTGTACCTCTATTCAGACGTACATGTATTGATTTGGGATACCTTCTAGTAAGTTAGTGTGAATCTTGCCATCTTTGAATCTGTAACTAAGTTGCTGTTCAATTATTTTCTTTACTCACTTCATAAACCCCTAAAGTGGTTAATAATTAAGTGCTGCTAAAATTCAACCTCTCAATCTACCTTAGAATCATAGAATGGTTTGGGCTGGAAGGAACCTTGAAGATCATCAAGTTCCAACCCCCTGCCCTGGGCAGGGACACCTCCCACCAGACCAGGTTGCTCAAAGCCCCATCCAACCTGGCCTTGAACCCCTCCAGGGATGGGGCATCCACAACTTCTCTGGGCAACCTGAGGTCTCACCACCCTCACAGCAAAGAATTTCTTCCTGATATCTAATCTAAGTCTCCCCCTTTCGGTTTAAAACCATTACCCCTCGTCCTATCGCTACACTCCCTGATAAAGAGTTCCTCCCCATCTCTCCTGTAGACCCCCTTCAGGTACTGGAAGGCTGCTAATAGGTCTCTCTGGAGCCTTCTTTTCTCCAGGCTGAACAACCCCAACTCTCTCATCCTGTCCTCATAGGAGAGGTGCTCCAGCCCTCTGATCATCTTCGTGGCCTCCTCTGGACCTGTTCCAACAGGTCCATGTCTTTGCTGTGCTGAGGACTCCACAGTTGGATGCAGATACCTTAGATCATTAATAAATTTTGAATAGCTGCTAAATAAAAATCGTGTCAAATACCATCCACGACAATCTACTCCAATCACTGCTAGATGATGGATGACTTAACTCAAGTTGTAGCACTCCCTGAGGCTGCCAAGACTCAGAGGAGACAAAAACTGCTCCTGCAAATTCCAGCACAGGTCCACAGGCCAAGAAAGCTCTGCAAAGCTTGGTGTTTCCTTACTTAGGAAGCAGTCTGATGCACAGCGGATAGATATTACAGAAACTGTTAAACGGCCAGGTGAACTTTAACAGAATTGGAAAATGTTGGTTCAAAAAAGTATTGAAGCTGTAAAGATGCTTTGCCAAATTTGACTGTTAACTTCAGACTTGGTGATTAAAACGCCAGATTCCAACAATACTGTGTTTTCAAGCTCCCAGTTTCTGCATAAGCAGCAGTGCATTTTTTTTAGGGTTTTGGTTCTTTTATGCAAGCGAGACGTCTGTTATTCTGGTGCTACTGAAATGGAGAACAGTTTCTGAAAGCAAAAGAGGAAGAAAGCTGCAGTCACATGCAGTGTCACACAGATGAAGTCATACACTGGCATAACAGCAAGTGTTGTCAGCTGTCAAAGGCCATCTGTAGCTAGCAGACTTAAATTGTCATCCGGGAGAAAGATGCAAACAAACCTAATGGGAGATTGCATTATCCTCTCCCTGGCATTCAATCAAGTGAAGCTTTTTTCCTGAACAGATATAGAAAACAAGGACTACATTCTTTCATTTTCTTTTCTTCTTTTGTAAAAAGAAAATCATTGGGTTTTGGCAGCTGATGTATTTTCAAAATGACAGGAAAAATAGGAAGAACCAAAGAACTCCAGAACTGAAGAGTCACTTGTGAAATGTGGGTTGTGTAAACTCATTTGATGCTACAGGGAAAGAGGAATTGCTCCACTGTTTCCTCTGCAGAATGGACTCACAAACTTTTGATTTGAATCATTTTGGGGTAGCTATGTAAGCAATTTGACATTCTCAGTGCTTCCTCAGTTTTTGGGAGTAGGGGGAGTTACTTTCACAGTGCCAAACACAGTGTGCGAACTGCTGGAAAAGGGTACTAAATAAGAGATCCATTCCTTAGAGGAGGAAATGGATACACACTTAGAGATGTTGCATTAAGTGTTCCCAAGGGAAAGTATAGTGGTGGTTCCCAGTACACTTTGTGCATCCTCCAGCTTGTGTCAGATTTCCAAATCAACCTGCAATAGAAGACAGGAGATGTGCTCGGAGAGAGGGACTCATTCCACCATGTGTAGGCCCCAACGATGCAAGAAGGGAAATATTCCTATTCTGTATTCTAGGAAGAAAAAAAAATATGCTTGTTTGATTGGCTCTAGTGCAGGCAGGGGCCAAAGAAGAGGAGCACTGAAAACTGAAAAATGAGTCTTGGATTCTGTGCCTGGTACTGATGCAAATGAAGGTGAAACTATACAAATAGCAACACAAGCAGACCATTCATCACTCCTTCATTAGCAGCTTTTCATTGCAACACCACCACCAAAGAAAAAACCTTCCCTCTTTTTATGAGTAACTAAGAAGATTGAAAAGAAAGCCTAATTGGTGAGTGTACAGTGTGCACACTGTTTGTAAGATCATTTGTTATGCAAATCAGATAGCCCTGAATCCATAGGTGGTTAGTGTAATTTAATTTACACCATCTTTGTAAAACAGAGTAATACTGAGTATGTGATATGGAATCTCAGCTTATAGCAAAACAGTTGCCTGCTACGTACAGAAAAGCTTCTAACCACAGTGCTAAGCAAATACAATCTCTACATGCTTGATGAAATCAAGAACTTGTTACCTTGCACAGATTTACAGGAAAGGTCAGATTTCCATAAGAGATACAAATCTGCTAGCCTTGCTTACACACATGAACACAATTACTATTAGCAAAAAAAAAAAAATTACATTTTTTAAAAGTATTTTTGTTCCTGTGACAGAATAAAAGTCTTTCATATTCTATTCACTTGGACAATCTAACATTATGGTTGTATTTTCATATATGTGTATTACACTCTGGGCTCACAGAGCTCCATACACTACAGATACCTTCCACTCCCCACGAAAACAACTTGACTTCAGCTTCTTATAAACATGTGTCAAAATATTCCATGCCATTGGCTGAAAATTTTGGAAAGCTTTTCAGCAAGAAATGACTCAGCTGTTTCCAAGAAGTAAGTCAGAGAGAATAATACGCTGTCATGGCAATATTGAAAAAGAAATCTTAGGAAGATTGGGTTTTGAGTTGTTTTTTTTTATCTTGAAGAGCATGTAACTAGTAAGGTGCGCATTTTGTTGTCCCTGAAATAAATTTACATACAATCCTCAGAAAAATATGAACTCATATGTACGTTGTAGAGCTTCTTGAATTTGAAGCCACTAAATTTCTAGAGAACCCAATGTCTTCTACAACTCTGATGTAATCAGACTGTGCAAACACTAACCACTTGCAGAGTGTGAGCACCGGGGACTCAAAAGGACTTTCATCCTGATTCATTGCTGAATCCTGATGCTAGAGGGCCAGGCACTGAAAATGAGGTCAGGAACTCCCCTGTCCTGTTCACAGTAACCTCTTCATCAGTCAGTCAGCCTGGAGAAGGAAGCTGTTTTCCTCCAAGCACACATGGCACACATGGATTAATACAAAGATGTTACGAAGGAAACAAGTAGAATGGAATAAAATGTCTTGCCTGCACAGCCACAGACAGCTGATTATACCTATTAAAGATTCCACCTCTTAAAATAAAATAAAGCATTGGCAGGTTACCTACAAGGATTGCAGATGAGTACTTTGAGCAGCATAGCTTGTTTCTTAATTTCCTCTTCTTGTTCCAACTGTAATATTTGTAACGCTCACTCACTAAACTGTTGATCTATGGTATGATGATGCTAGGAAGATTTCTGTGCTCAGTTTCCAACTTTTAACGGTAGTGAGACAGAGAGAGAAAAGTGGAGGCTGTGTTCAGCCCAGACTCCCTGGAGGAGTGCCTTATAGCACGTTGGGATATTGGCTCTGGCTGACAGAGTAGCACTGATGCAATTCAAAGTATGCTTGCATGTCAGCTGAAACAGAGTGTTGCAGAAGTAGGAGTAAGTGAAATTAATAATTCAAAAAATAAAGTGCAAAAATACTAATAATCCATAAGTGATACGAAGGAATGCTTCAGAAAAAATAAAACAGCAGCCCAAGTATCATTAAATTCTGAGGAGGCATAAGGAGGAACAAAAGAAACTCAAGACAAAAAAGGATTAAGCCTTTGGAAACAGACCAAGAGCAAAGGATTCTTTGGATTTAAGGTCAGCCTTAGCCACTGGCTGCATTGCAGAAATCGTATCTAAACAGATTAGAATAAATGCAGATTTCAGCACTGTGGTGCCTGAGACTGAACAGTTGCCAGCCCTGTCCTTGATTTGATTTATGCTTAACTCTAGGCCAAGTCTGAATAGCACGTCCTCAAATCATGGCTGATCAGTAAGGATCTTTAATGCATGAGCTGCCCTATTACAAAATACAAATACAGATAACTGACAGTAGATGACAAACAAATTCACTGAGAAAAGGTGAATTTGAACATATGACACAGTATTAACTTATGCAGTGCATGCTTGTGTGCCAGGATCTTCAAGTCAGCTGGTAATATGGGTAAGCATATCTATTTCCCAGAATCAAGATCTAGTGGAATAAAGGTAGATGGAGGTTTGGTTATAGCTGGATGTTATCTGAGACATCTGTGCCAGACATAACAGCCACAGTAGCTACATAAAAATGACCAGGTTCAGAAATTCACAATTTGATCTTCCAAAATATTTTTGGTTTGGAAGGAACTAATTCCTTTCAATCAAAAGCTGGAGATACAAAAGAGCAGGAATCAAAATAGGGCAAACCACTTCAGGTGAGCTGTCCATGATGTTCTTAAAACATACATAGGTTCAAAAGGAGCGTTTTAATTCTAGCTAAAATTAACACAGCTGAAATTTGTTAACCTGGATTTATTTCAGTCTGCTTTTACATCTACATGGAAATAGTGCAGTCTAAAATGGACAGCTGCTGAACCTGTTTAAGCATGACTCAGAATGAAACATGAACTGCACATTAGGAAAACACAGTCCTTGCACTCGGATTTTACAGTCTCGGCTCTTGTTTGACTTCAAGAAGACTGTGCTTAGGCAATGGCCAACATGCAAGTGACCATATTGGGGCCTAAAAGGACACAAAGCAGGGCCAGGAACAAAGAAGCGTGGTGAATGATGGGGCGGTTTAGTTCAATTCCTCTACAATTTAAGTCCTTACAACCCGGAATTATATGCAGGGCGTAACATCTTTGTTTTGTAAAAAGCAGAGAAAGGAGAGATGATGAAGCCCTTGACCACCCTTCGGTGAAGTTCTGAGAAAGAGGACCAGTGAGGAACAGTAACCAGCTGATACAAGGCTTCAGATGGCCCGGATAGATGAAGGCCTGGGAAAAAATGAGTCAGTTTGGCTGTCTTTATTCTGAATGCTTGTTTTCATCTCAAACTACCACATGCCCTAAGTAAAGGAAATAGGATCTTACACATTTTCTCTGGAGGATCTACTCACCACCTTGCAGAGTATAGCACATATACACATGTACATGACCAAAGGTCACGAAAAGCATGTCTTTATAATTTCATATTGTTTCTATATGTAAAATCTTATCAACCTCAAAAATTGTGAGATTAATTTATTTCAAGTTTGCTTTGTTTTTCCTTTTTTAAATGAAGCTTACCCACATTTTGTAGAAGACTAGCAACAAGCAAGTTTTGAGGAATGAAATAAAAATGGTCACAAAGAAAACGAGTGAATATTTCTGACAGGCATTTCAACGTTAAAGAAGACTGTGAGAATCACATGGTCACATTTTCTCTTTGAATTAAGAGACACTGCTAAAGCCACATGCAAACATAACTGCATTTAAAACTGGATACCTAAATAAAATCCACAGATTAGATCGAGAGAATTAAAAACATTTTTTTCCTCATTCATCATTCTCAGGAATTTATTTTAGTAGTAACAAAAAAGAATTATTGCTATTTCAATACAGTTTCAACATTCTTTTAGAAGGAGAATGGAAATAAGCCGCGATCCCCTTTTACTTCAGCATGCTTTCTTTCCTAGTTGCTGATGCTAGGGCAGCCATTAAAAAAATTAAAGACATTCTACAAAAACTACTGGCTCCACCTAACATTTGTTATTCACAATTGATAAAGCTTTTTCTATAGCACACGTAACATTTTCCCTAGGAGAGAAAACCAGAACTAGACAGATCCTTATTGAAGCCTGAGATACAATGTACAGAAATCAAAACAAGCTTTAAACAAGCCCAGCTTGTTTGCCTGAGATCTGGAATCTCTTCAGCTAGCAGCAATCCTGAAGACATTCTGCCATGGGCAGAATATCCCTGTTTCTGGACAGTCGAGGTCAGGATCAGGTTGGATACCTCTAAATTACGTTGCAGTCTCCAGTGCAGACATGCCCTGAGGGAGAAAAACAGTGACTTGCTAAAGCCCATACACTGAGTCTACAGTCATCAGGACTATGTCAGGAATGCATCACCCCTTGTCTTGCTTTTCCTGTTTAAAAACAGGCTTTTCAGATGCTACAGCTCAAAAAAAAAAAAAAAAAAAGGCAAAAGAATAGCAACAGAAGTACACTGGTTTCAGTTCAGGGAGACTAACTGCAGTGAGACATCAACAGTTCTCATCAGCAACTCTTATTTTTATATCCTTAAAATAAAAAAAAGAACCTTTAGTTATTCTTTAAAAACCCTTGTGAAAGAACCAATAATGAGTACTGATGGATAATTTTTATCGCTGAGGAGCTCCTAGACAGTAGCTGAGATGATCTATCTGCAAACATATCCTTTTGACTGGATGTTAGTCTGCAAGAGGAAATGAATTTTAAAGCAAAGGCACAAAATGACAGTCATACCAATGCACCGAAAAGGAAGGCACAAAGAGAGTATCACCTCAGGTCCTTAAGGGCTTGCCATATGTGTGAGTTACCCAACAGTGCGATAGGAAAGCATGAGATATTTCTGGAAACTGAAATACTCCCATGTACTCCACTCCCCCATTTCCCTAACTAAGGAATAATTAATAATATACAATGCAGGAACAAAAATATGAGCCTTCTGTATTAATGACAAAAGTTATCATAGGGTAAATGGAAATTCCCTTAAGGGACAAAAAAAGAAAATCTCTATTCTGTCAAGAGGTCTGTCAACAGTGCGGTCAAAGACAGAATATATACCTGACATCCAGATTGAAAAAAAAACCCCAAACCTCCTTATCTACTAGCCTATGGAAAATTCAGAACTGGAAATGAACTTCAGAAATTAGGCTTATAATGGGATTCACATAGAACTTGAAACAGTCCCTAGATGTGAGGAAAGTTAAGATCCAAATGAAAACTTCTCTTTCAGGGCCACCTCTATGTCTGATGATATCTGTTATGCATGTGTATAGAATTATCCCATCCAGGAGTGCAGTAGTTCAAAAAGAAGCATGAACATCTCTTAGGGCGACGCTCAACCAGTTGAGAGTGCATCTTCTGTTTTTGGGAAGTGAGTTCAACGTCTGCCAACAACCTTGCCCGCAGGTAGAAATGCACAAGCAACTCTTGAAATTATCACGCCTGTGTTCCTTATATTCAATCTTTACATTAAAACCAACTAATAATTGGTTATATTATTTGTGACTAAAAATGAGACTAAGCCAAATGAATAAAAAGCAGCAAAATTTTAAACAAATTTCTGTTTATAGGTAAACTCTATTACATTCAGGTTAAATGAATCACAGATATAATTTTTTTATGGTCATATTGTGAATTATGAAATGCCTGGAAGCAAAGAGCCCAGTATCTATCTGTTTATTTTGAATGAACACAGTTTGCCAAAAGAAGAGGATGCCTTTGTCAGTGTATGCATGTACAATGTCAAGGACAGCAGTGCTTGGCACCTAATCTAGGTACTCTTATTTTATAATTACAAAGATTAAGACATATTTCTATTGGATCAATGCTGTCTTGGCACTAGAAAGATTTATTTTTCGAGTTTCTTCTGATGTAGGTGCAATTTTAAGTCTAATTTTACACAGGAGATAATGGCAACAGAGAAAAATCATGTCACTCAATTACCATCCACAGAAAACTTGACAGCGTAGTTCCATGTTAAACTTTGTTCTGTAAGCAAATATATTTACTCTGTATTTATCTCTGTCTTTATCCCAGGAGACATAAGCAGCTCAACAGGTATGTTTGGAAATTGCTGCTTGTTTGCATTCAAGGCTTCAGCGACTACAAACTGAGGCACCCAACTGGGCAATGCAGAGCTATGGCAGTCAGACCTTCTAAATTGTAAATATGTTTTAGACAAGGACATTTTCAGTCACAAGTATTATCAAGTCCAAGGCACAGCTTTTTACAGATAGTCCAAGCAACAAATATATCCACTGACTTCAGGGAAAGACATGCTTAGCACATCAAAGTGTCATGCTTAGAAAATGTTTCATTTTTTCTAGCAGCAAATCAAGATTGTATTTACTGCAGAGCGCTATTACAAAGGTTGCATAACATTAGCAGAGTGCTGTGAGCCTCAAATATGCCTTGTATTATTAAATATGTGACAGATGTACCTGCAGAGAAGTCATTAATTCTACTTTCTATTCCTGTTAGTCTAGAAATATTAGCATATAATTGTCAGTTTCTAAAATATTCTGGCAATTCTTTTTTTTAATGAGAAACTGTGTCAGCATTTATTTTGGAATATCAGATGAAGTCTGTTCTCTTGTATGCCCCTCAATTTAACTTCAATTACCTAACAAGAGATGTTAGAGCCTCAGCAAGGCGGCTTTGTGCAAGCCTTTACTGAGAAGAAATTTCACAGCTCCTACTTAAACCTAAATGAAGCAGCCTTCAGTATGACAAGAAAATCAGAATGGGCTAGTCTGAAAATGAAAATGCAAACTAATGCATGTGTGATACACAAACAGACTGTCCAGAAATACGACATATATTTTCAGATTGTACTGCAGTGCTCATCACGGAGCAAAAGGCTGAATGAAGCAGCAGCCAGCAATAGCATGCTGTAAGCACAGTTAGCTGTAACTGCAGTCTGATATAAAGAACGCCAAAGGAATTTACATATCTTCTATGCAAGTTGAAGTATGCTAGTTGAAGAAATACTGAATTTCTCTTCTGATGTTTTTTTTCCTCCCTTGGAAGTCTTGAGATCAGTTCATTCTACACAAAAACAAAGCCTGGGTATATAGTGTCAGACTGATAGCTGCGTACAAAAGCTCTGCAAAAATGCATACACCCATCTCAGTGACACAAACAGCTTGCATTCCCAAACACGGCTTCTTTAGTAAGAATGGGAGAAGACCATGTTGTTCTGTACAATAGCATATGGGAACCAGGAATTTATTGTATGTTTCCCAGAATGGCAGCATAGGGAACAAAATCTTCTATCAGCTTAGACCTCTCAGCCTGCCTCCTTAGCATCTGGTGACTTGTAAGCCTGACAAAGGAAGACTTAATTTATCCAAAAAGATATCAAAATATGGTTGTGCAAAGAAAGCACAGAAATATTTCTGCAAACTCTGCATAAGAATATCATCTGTGTATGAGAACCAAGACTATGAAAAGGAAATGTGCTTCAACTCTTTCATAATACCTAAAACATGGAGATTTGCAAGCATTACAACCCCGGCAAACAGCAAAGTTGAAAGTAAATACACTGGTGAACAGAACTCTGCAGGAAATAAATTGTTTAATTATTTAATTATTTTGAGAGGAAGGCAAAGAGAAGAGGCATAAATGAAATAAATGATTGGGAATGTAAATACTTGCATAGCATGGTATCATAAGTGTGGACAAGAGCACTGCAGAAATCATGATGCAGTTTTGCTGAGCTTTTTCCCACAGTATGCGATTATATGTTTAAAGGCTATATAATAACCAATGTACATAGAAGCAATGAAATAAATTTACATATGCACATCGAGGCAAATTTCCCTCTCTGCTCAGTCATGCATACATCATTTCTGATTATTATTTTTTTTTTTTTATTTCATTGTTCTGTTAATCTAGACAACAGGTCTGTGGTATCGAAGCTGAGGGTTGGCTTTGTTTATGGAAGAATAAGATAAACCACTATGCAGCAGAAGGCCTCTTCTAGTCACTCCAAAATCATTCACTACTCAAAGCGAGTGTCTTACAAGGTTTCTCTTCCAAGTATGCACAGGGAGTTGCAACACTTTGCATAGTATCTGAGATGTTTTACTGCTTCAGTTTTTCTTTTAATCCCTACTAAATTAAATCCCTACAACTGAGGGGCATGAAAGTGTTTGAGATCTGTTTATAAACAATATTGTAACTCTTAAGGCTCTAATACTATTTGTACTTTGAGAAACCAGACTAAATTGGTTTCTTGACTAATACCTGTGGAAAAAAAAATATGCATTTTTCTGTGAAACAAATAATGGTGCATAAGCGAACAGCATACTGCATTTCTGAACAACTACTAAATAAGGAAATAAATCTTACGAAAGGATTGCATTTCATTGTATTAAAATGTACCAGAACTCAAAAAAATTTTTTGACAAATCTGCGCTATGAAATTCTTATGTTTAGCACGTTTTTTGCCATTCTGAACTATATTCAGAATCAGCAATTTTTTAAAAGAGTACACATGGAAGAAAAGAG
This sequence comes from Numenius arquata, assembly GCF_964106895.1. NCBI lineage: Eukaryota > Metazoa > Chordata > Aves > Charadriiformes > Scolopacidae > Numenius > Numenius arquata. The sequence continues at coordinate 56,102,451 of NC_133577.1, forward strand.
GCAAAGAGATAAAGAGTCAATTAGTTTGACAGAAGCCACAGAATAAATGGAAAATATATACACCAGTTTTACACTTTCAATCCAATGTAAAACGTTCAGAACACACATAGATCATTAGCACATTACATGCTACAATACATTGACAATTAGGATTTTATCTGTAGGAATAATGAAGGGTATTCACACTACTCTCTCTCACAGTAAAGCTATTAGTAGTAATGGGACTAAATCCTAGTGTCACCTATAGCATAATGCTAAAAGGTTTAATAGACTATTTGGCAGGCAACACATATAATACATTCAGCTGCTAAAATTGTGACACTGACATTTTATCCTTCGGTACCAGTGTTCTTATATTTCCCTATATGTGTTGGATGGTGCAAGCACTCATTCTATTGGTTTCTATTTGGGCTGCACTACAATAGCCCTACTTCACAAAGAGAAATTTATTTCCCAGGAATATTTGTAATCTCTTGCTCTTAAAGGTTTAATTAAACTTTGTGCTTTATAGCAAAATTAACACATAATAATTACATACTTCTATTACTATCCTCCACACCCATCACCCAGAGAGTATAACAGAATAAATAAAAATGTGTGCACACAGTAGACATGTTATGGCCTCACTTCCTTCCCATTGAATTAATAAAGTTCTGAATTAATCTGGCAGAGAGCACCGCCCTAGAGAATGAATTGCCTAGAAGTAAAGTTTTTTATCTTGACAAGTTGGAATTACGGAAGAGTTTTAGTATTAATTTATGGGTCACAGCTTATTTCTAGTCCTACTGACATCTTAAGGCTTGTGGGATACATTGGGAAATGACATCTGAGTAGAATTGTGAAGTCAGGAAAGACTGGGCAGGGGGCAGGAAAAAAAAAAGCAGGCTGTAAATTGCATAAAAGTCTATGTAAATGCCATGCTTTTCCAAACCAGAAAAGGCCCAGGCAATTTTTTCATCCTTCACAATCAATAACCCAGAGCACTGTTCCCAGAGTTCTCTACTCCCTTAAGAATGCTTATCTAATCCATTTTTAATCCCTCTGTGTGTTTCACCTGAGCGCTGAGAGCAAGAGAATAAATCTCCGACATCTAGGCATCCCATCTTAGTCTCTCCAGTATCTATGAGAGTAAAGAAAGGCTTGAACATATTTTGTAAAGGATGACTAAGCAAAAGAAAATCATTCTTGACATATCATCACCATTACACGCATCCAAGCAATTACTTATTTGCAACTAACTGTCCTTCTGCAAGGATTTACAATGGTTTTATTTACCATATAAATTTTTTTCAGAGAAGTCACTACTCTTGAAGTGAAGCCACAACTGGAACACGGGATTTTTTTTCCTCCTGCCATAAGCATTGCCCTCTGGATTCCTGCAGTGTTTCTCTTCCCTGTCACTAGCACTTCAAAGCCACTTCTTGCCACAACCAACATCCAGTTAGTTTCAGTTCTTACACGTAGGAATGGGCAGCTCTCTACTTGATGCATTACTTGTTGTTTTATTTATTTAGGAAGACACATTATGTGGAACTTCTTAAGAGACGCCTGCAAAAAAACGTTAAGGTAATAAACCAAAGCAAATGATACCGGGTCCCAGTGACGCTGATCTGTGCACTCGATCGTCTTGGGCGCCATCTGCCGGCACTTTATTAATTGACACCTCTAATGACATTAAATGCCCAGGTCAAAGTCGAATGTTTTCTTCTTCAGTGGTGGAAGTGCGTTCACTCACAACTTCCAGCAAAGGTCTGGAACACTGATCTTTCTCGTCTTCCTCCACTCTCACTCATGGCAGCTAAAGGTGGGCCAGGAAAGCCTGCCCAGCGGGAGACATATATCCTTCCAGAGATAGAAAAACTCCAAGTAGGCAGTAGTTGGCCTTTCATTACAAGTCTGTGGTCTGCAGCCAGACACGCTGTCTCTTACACCCTTGCCCTAGAGGACAAAATTCAGCAATGCCAATCTCCATGCTCAGAAGTTTACTACCACCAACAGCATATCATCACAGCAGCCAAATGTGCCCCTTTTTGTCCGAGCTACTAAAATCTACAGTATATTCTATTTATACCACTCAACCCACTATATGTCTCACACATTTAGATAACAGTTGATCCTAAGCAACAAGAGGTTGTTCTTGACTATGAATATGACTGAGGTCATTCTGACCAGCAGCGAAGACTGTGATTCACCTTCTTAATAAGTGCTATAAGTGTGTTCCAAGATCTGGCTTCAAAACCCATTTCCTTGCAATGCAGAAACACATGGATTTGAAATTCCAATTCATGCCTATTCCTAGAATAGTCATACTCTCTATTTGCAGACAACACCACCACACAATGCTCTAGAAAGAACAAATTGGGTTTTTTGTACAGATCTCTGTCATTCAAATACCAATGGAATAAATACCTTTAAGAGTCAGTTATTCCCATAAGGCTCAAGGGAATTAAGCTTTATTCATGTATGATAAACAATCTAAATTTACAAATGTATAAATCAAGAAGGGAATTTTCAGATGCATTAGCTATCCCTCTTCAGACAATTCTCTTCATGCCTCAAAGGTTCTGGAATGAGGAAGAAATTCAGCTCTGAAATTCTCTGCCAAAGACACAATTTGGAAACATTAGCTAATGAAAAATACAAACAGGTTCCTAGGACACAACTATGAAGGCAAACTGAGTATATTGACTGTATTTTTTAATAGCTGGACATAGCAGAAGCAACTGTACAAAAATTAAACATTATCATACTTTTTTTTGACCAAAGGATTAACTGAATAACTAAAGCAACCACTGTAAGCATCTCAGCGTAAAGAGATTTAGACATGTGCAATTAATGAGGGATGTATAAATCCTTACGCATAAGGATTTATGACCATACCTGGTGCTGAAGGAAAATTCTGAATATAATCTCCCTATTCAAGCATTCCATGAGCAACTGCCAGTTCCTGACTGCCCATCAAATCCCAGTTTGGAATACAACTGTTGGGATCCAAATTCATGCAGTATTACTTGTCTGAGACTCTAATTAAAGACAGTGAACTGCTGCAGACTTAGGGAACGTAATGCTCGTTCAGCTGCCATGACGCAGCATGCCAATTCTGCATCGCTCATGTTCACACACAGAACATTTAGTAAATCAGAATACCTTTCTGGTGTTCTGGCCAATCCAGATTCAGATATTCCAAAGGCCAAACTATAATCTCCCACAAACATTTCCATTATATTCACAGTGTTAAGAAATATCTTCTCATAATCAGAATAATTTAACTATTCTGAAACTTCATTTCAGTGTTGATATGACTGTAAACAATTCTGTTGATTTTCTGAAATCCTATGTCTCCTTCTACTAAAAAGATTAGTGAAAAGGAATTATCCAGAAAAAAACCAACAAAACACAGGTATTAAAAGTGAAATGCAAAAAAGCTATACATCCATCAGCTGAAGGGCTACCGGATGGCAGACATTTCTATCTGAAAAATAAAGATATGCCTCCTTTGTGACATTTCATATATCCTTTTTACAAATTTGTGATTCTTTTATTGAGCATTCCCCACTGCACAGCCGTAAACATCTGCATTGCGTTTTTCACAGTTCAGAGATTGTCTGTACTTCCTTAAATTTCTGTTATCTTCTATCCTCTCCTTGTATTCTCTCCTGTTCTGTTTTTCTCCCGTCTGAAAATTCAGACACAATATTAAACTTTCTCCTTATCTTTCCTCCTTCCTCACTTCCATAGGGGTCTCCTCTTTCAACTCTACTTTCTGTGCAGCTTTTTGCTTCCTGTATGCGTTATACTGTCCCTCTCCACTCTTCCTGTTCTTGGCCCATCCATTCTTGGACTGATGAAAAGGGTATTTACATATCTGATCACTTGCATTTTTAGTGAATGATAATGCACATTCAATATACAAAATGGCAGCTTTCCATCCATGGGAGGCTCTGGATACTCTGCCATAAGATTTTGAATACAAATTAAGTGCCTTGCACCAATTAAGTGCACAGAATCACCACACCCTTTGTCAGCTCGTGCCTCCTGTACTTTGCAGTGCCATCTCAGGATGGAGGAGAGTGTTGCATTTTGAGGTGTGCTCCGTGATGACACGTTGCGTGTTTAGGTGTGTTAAAGCATGTTGCATGTTGAGGCATGTTGAGGCATGTTGTGTGTTGAGGCATGTTCAGTGTTGATGCGTGTCAAATGTTAAAGCTGGTTGCATTTTGAGGCATGTAAAAGCATGTTCCTTGATGAGGTGTGTTGTGTGATTAGGCATAATGTGTGTTGAGGAGTGTTAAAGCATGTTGTGTGTTGAGTCATGTGCAGTGTTGAAGTATGTTGTATGTGAGACATGTTAAAGCATTTGTGTGTTGAGGCATGTTGTGTGTTGATGCATGTTGCGTGTTGAGGTGTGTTAAAGTGTGTTGTTGTGTAAAACATTACGTGTTGAGGCATGTTAAAGCATGCTGTGTGTTGAGGCGTGCTGCCTGTTGAGAAGCATGCTGCGTGTCGAGGCGTGCTGCCTGTTGAGGCTTGTGTTTTGAGGTGCCTCAACATGCAATTTGCCTTAACATGCAACTTGCTTTAACACGTCTCAACACGCAATACACAACATGCCTCAACACTGAACATTTCTCAACATGCAACATGCTTTAAAACAGCTCAAAATGCGATGTGCCTTAACATATAACATGCCTCAACACACAACAGGCTTTCCTTGTTTAGCCATGTGCTGTGTTGAGATGTGTTGTGTGTTTAGGCGCGCTGTGTGTTGAGGTGTGTTAAAGCATGTTGCATGTTGAGTTGTGTAAAACATGTTATGTGTTGAGGCATGTTAAAGCATGTTGCGTGTTGAAAAGTGTTAAAGCATGTTGCATTTTGGAAAGTGTTAAAGCATGTTGCGTGTTGAGGCATGTTACCTGTTGAGGCTTGTGTTTTGAGGCACCTCAACATGCAATTTGCCTTAACATGCAACTGGCTTTAACACACGTCAACACGCAATACACAACACGCCTCAACACAACATTTCTCAACATGCAACATGCTTTAAAACAGCTCAAAATGCAATGTGCCTTAACATATAACACGCCTCAACACACAACATGCCTCAACATGGAACATGCCTCAACACACAACATGCTTTGACATGCCTCAAGATGCAACATGTTTTAACACGCCTCAACAGGCAACATGCTTTAACACACCTCAACGTGCAATGCTCCTATACAAAAAACCAAGCCTCAACACGGAACATGCCTCAACATGCAACATTCTTTCACATGCTTTCCTTGTTTAGCCATGTGCTGTGTTGAGATGTGTTGTGTGTTTAGGTGCACTGTGTGTTGAGGTGTGTTAAAGCATGTTGCCTGTTGAGGCATGTTCCACATTGAGGCATATTGTGCGTTGAGACATGTTGTATGTTAAGGCACATTTCATTTTGAGGTGTGTTAAAGCATGTTGTATGTTGAGGAATGTTGCATGTTGAGGGGTGTTAAAAGCATCTTCTGTATTAAAGCAAATTGTGTGTTGAGGCGCCTCAAAACACAAGCCTCAACATGAAACACACCTCAACAAGCAACATGCTTTAACATGCCTCAACAAGCAACATGCCTCAACACACATTGCGCCTCAACACGCAACACGCCTCCATATGCAACATGCTTTAACACGTGAAAACACATAAACACACCTCAACATGGAACATGCCTCAACACACAGCATCCTTTAACATGGCTCAACAAGCAACATGTTTAAACACCCCTCAACAAGCAACATGCTTCAACACGGAACATGCCTCAAAATGCAAACACACATCAACACAGAATATGCTTTAACATGCCTGAGCACACAATGCGCCTAAACACACAACACGCCTGAACACGGCTCATGGCTAAACATGGAAAGCATGTAAAAGCATGTTGTGTGTTGAGGTTTGTTAAAGCATGTTGCATGCTGAGGCATGTTAAAGCATGTTGCATGTTCATCCATGTGCCATGTTGACGCATGTTGTGTTCTGAGACGTGTTGCGTCTTGAGGAGTGTTGAGGAATATTGCATGTTGAGGTGTGTTGTGGGGTGTAAACCATGTTGCGTGTTTAAACGTGCCTCAACACACAATATGCATCAATATGGAACATTCCCCAACATACAACATGCTTTAACACATCTCAAAATGCAATGCACTTTAACATACAATATGTCTCAACATGCAACATGCCTCAACACGGAACATGTCTCAACAAGCGACATGCTTTGACATACCTCAAGATGCAACATGTGTTAACACATCTCAACAGGTAGCATGCTTTTAGACACCACAACACGCAACACAGCTCAACACGGAACATGCCTCAACAGGCAACATGTTTTAACACATCTCAACACGCAGCATGCTTTACCTCCTTTAAACACGCAACATGCTTTACACACCTCAACACGAAACATGCTTTAACATGCCTCAACACGCAACATGCGTCAACATGGAACACTCCTCAAAACGCAACATGTGTCAACACGGAACATGCTTTAACACACCTCAACACACAATGGCTAAAGACGGCACATGGCTAAAGACGGAAAACATGTTAAAGCATGTTGCATGTTGAAGCGTGTTGTGTGTTAAGGAGTGTTAAAGCATGTTGCATGTTGAGGCATGTTAAAATATGTTGCATCTTGCGGCATGTTCCCTGCTGAAATGTGTTGCGTGTTTAGTATGTTGAGGGTTGTTGTGTGTTAAAGCATGTTGCGTGTTCAGCCATGTGCCTTATTGAGGCATGTTGTGTTTTGAGGCGCATTGCGTCTTGAGGCGTGTTGAGGTGTGTTAAAACATGTTGCATGTTGAGGCATGTTGAGGCGTGTAAAGCATGTTGCATGTTGAAACGTGGTAAAGAATGTTCCATGTTGAGGCTTCTTGCGTGCTGGGGCATGTGTTGCATGTTGAGGCTTGTGTTTTGAGGCTCCTCAACACGCAATTTTCCTTAACACAGAACATGCTTCAACACACCTCAACACACAACATGCTTTAACACGCCTCAACACGGAATATTCCTCAACATACAGCATGCTTTAACACACCTCAAAATGCAATGTACCTTAACATATAACAAGCCTTAAAACGCAACATGCCTTAACTTGCAACATGCCTCAACATGTAACATGACTTAACATGCCTCAACACAAAAAAACCCTTAACACTTTTAAACACGCAACATGCTTTACACACTGCAACACACATCAACATGCAATGTGCTTTAACACGCCTCAAGACACAACGCGCCTCAACGCGTCAAATGTTTGAACATGCAACGTGCTTTAACATACCTCAACATACAATGTGCCTAAACACACAACGTGCCTCAACACGGAACATGGCTAAACATGGAAAGTATGTTAAAATGCATCGAGGCATGTTGCTTGTTGTGGCAAGTTCCATGTTAAAGCGTGTTGTGTGCTGAGGCATATTGTGTGTTGAGGCATGTTAAAGAATGTTTCATCTTGAGGCACATTGTTTAGGCATGTTTCAGCTTCAGGCATGTTAAAGCATGTTTTTTGTTGAGGTGTGTTAAGGCATGTTCCATGTTGACGTGTTTTGTGTTTTGAGGCATGTTCCGTGTTGACACATGTTGTGTGGTAAGGTGTGCTAAAACATGTTGCATGTTGAGGCATGTTAAAGCATGTTATGTGTTGAGGCATGTTCCTTGTTGAGGCATGTTGAGGCATTTTAAAGCATGTTGCGTGTTGAGGTGTGTTGAGGCATGTAAAGCATGTTGTGTGTTTAAACATGATAAAGCACGTTGCATGTTGAGGCATGTTGCTTGTTGAGGCACTTCAACACGCAATTTGCCTTAGCACAGAACATGCTTTAACACACCTCAACATGGAACATTCCTTAACATGCATACAACATGCTTTATCACACGTCAAAATGCAATGGGCCTTAACATACAACACACCTCAACAATCAACTTGCCTCAACACGCAACATGCCTCAACATGGAACATGGCTCAACACGCAACATGCTTCCACATGCCTCAAGACGCAACATCACAGAATCACAGAATCACAGAATCTTAGTGGTTGGAAGGGACCTTTGAGATCATCGAGTCCAACCACATTTAAACAAACAAACAAACAAACAAACAAACACACAAAAAGCACCCACCAACTAAACCCCACACCCACAACCTCACACACAACACCCCACCACAAACCAACAATCCCAGGCACTAGAGCATGCCCTGAAGAGCCATGTCTACACATTTCTTAAATACCTCCAGGGATGGTGACTCCACCACCTCCCTGGGCAGGCTGTTCTAGTGCCTGACCACTCTTTCAGTAAAGTAATTCTTCCTAATATCTAATCTAAACCTCCCTTGCCGCAGCTTCATACCATTAAACATGTGTTAACACACCTCAAAAGGCAACATGCTTTACACACCTCAACATGCAACATGCCTCGACTTGCAACATGAACATGATTTAACATGCCTCCACACGAAAATGCTTTAACACATCTAAACACACAACACACTTTAAAATGCAACATGCTTTAACACACCTCAACACACAACATGCCTCAACACGCAACATGCTTAAACATGCTTTCTGTGTTTAGCCATGTGCCATGTTGAGGCATGTTGTGTGTTTAGGCGCATGTTCCGTGTTGATGTGTGTTGAGTTTTGAGGCATGTTCTGAGTTGACGCATGTTGCGTGTTGAGGCATGTTAAAGCATGTTGTGTGCTGAGGCATGTTGCGTGTTGAGGAGTGTTGTGTTTGCCATCTTATTTGCCATCTGAGGCCAAACCACAACAGTCCTTTTTGCCACCCAACGTGGGGCACTCGGAGGGTTGAGATAATAACAAAATCTGACCAGAGCTCGTTAAAAATGAATTTGCTCTGTGCTTTTATTGTACCAGTTGAATAGCCACCGGTCACTATGTTGCTTGCTCTGTTCTTGTGGCTTGGCTATGCAAAGTCCTGCGTGGTTTAGGTACTCCCTGTGATGTTGTTTATCATCTCTGGGAGAGGGATTAGGACTATAATTTTGCTGTCCTGTGTAATATCAATTTATGATGTGATGACATCACTGGTCAGATGGTTATGGGGGGGTTGTTTATGTGGTATTGTTGTCACACCCAACCTATGGGGGAAACAGGGAGGGATACTTTCCCCAGCTCTCCCACCTCCCCTTTCTCCTTCAGGCCAGGTGTGACAGCTTTTGAGAATTTTGAATACCCTTGGGATGCTGAAACCAGCATGGTCCTTTTGTTTCCTGAATGTGCTTCAGGTCTTGTTTGGCGTCAAACAACTATTTAAGACTACCACCCAGAGATCTGCCCCGAGGCTGGATAGTCATGGGTGGCATGGGATGTGGGAGAATATGGACAGGTATCTAGAAAGCTTTTCACCTCCAATGGTTTGGGACTTCACCCCCAAATAGCTACAGGACCCTGATAAGGTGATAGAATATTTGAAAGGAAAATGTGGTGGCTATTCCAGAGAGTCACAGCTCACCACACTGTGCTGGGCCCTGGCCAGTATCCACCAGACACTGCTCAATATTGTGCAGCATCCTCAGGAGAGAGGGAAACCAGGCCAACAGGCAGTGTGGCTATTGCCACTTCTGCAGCAGACACTGCGGCTACTCCAATCCTAGGGGTGGACAGTTCAGCAGACACTGCGACTATTCCAACTGCTGTGGTGGACACAGCAGCAGACACTGCATCTACCTCAACCCCTGTGGCAGACACTGCGGCTACTCCAACCCCAGTGGCAGGCAATGTGGTTGCTCCAACCCCAGTGACAGGCACTGCAACTGAACCAGAAAACCAACCTGTGCCCGTATCAGTTGCGCCTATCCAGAAGAAGAAATACACGAAGAAGTCAGTTTGCTTACTGAGGGATGATGATGAACCAGGGTCATCACGAGAACAGGAGGAAGAGGCAGAACCAGAAATAGTCACCCGATCCCTATCCCTCAGCAAGCTGCAGGATATGCTAAAAGATTTCAGCCAACTTCCAGGTGAGAACATTGTCACCTGGCTGCTCCAGTGCTGGGATAATGGGGCCAGTAGCCTGAAATTAGAGGGTAGGGAAGCCAGGCAGCTGGGATCTCTGTCTAGGGAAGGGGGCATTGACAAGACAATTGGGAAAAAGACACAAGCCCTCAGCCTCTGGAGGCAACTCCTCTTAGGTGTGAGGGAAAGGTACCCCTTCAGTGAATATGTTGTATGTCACCCAAGCAAGTGGACCATCATGGAAAGAGGTATCCAGTACCTGAGGGAACTAGCCATGCGGGAGATGATTTATTATGACCTGGACGATGCACAGTTACCCACAGATCCTGATGAGATCCAATGCACAAGGTCCATGTGGCGGAAGTTTGTACAGAGTGCACCATTGTCATATGCCAACTCATTGGCAATGATGGAATGGAAACGTGAAGAGGGACCAACGGTGGATGAAGTGGCTGCCCGACTCCAGAGATATGAAGAAAGTCTCTCTTCCCCCTTTGTCTCAGCTGTGGAGAAACTGTCCCAGAAAGTCCAGCAACTTGAAGAGAGTATGTTCTATTGTGCACCTGTATGGGCCAGTATCTCAGCTATTAGGACCACACGGTTCTCCACTTAAGATAGAGAATACAGGGGGTACACACCACGAGGCACCCTGGTTCTACCTGCATGACCACAGAGAGGACATGAGGAAGTGGGATGGACAGCCTACGTCAATCCTACGGGCACGGGTGCAGGAGTTGCAAGGGAGAACAACCATGAAAGGGAAAGTACCATCCCAGTTTCCAGCGGGCAGTTCCCCAGAGTAGAAGGCCTGAGCTTACTTCCAATCCTCTTGAAGGAACTTCTAAGTCTTTTCTGCAAGAAGTGAATAACAGATACCATGACCAGGATTAGAGGGGCCCTGCCTCCAGCCAGGTGGGGGAAAGGGACAACAGGGTTTATTGGACTGTGTGGAATCAATGGCCTGGCACATCAGATCCACAGGAATATAAGGCTCTAGTAGACACAGGTACCCAGTGTACCCTAATACCATCAAGCTATAGAGGGCAGAACCCATTTGGATTTCTGGAGTGACAGGGGGATCCCAAGAGTTGACTGTACTGGAAACTGAAGTGAGCCTAACTGGGAATGAGTGGCAAAAGCATCCCATTGTGACTGGCCCAGATGCTCCGTGCATCCTTGGTATAGATTATCTCAGGAGAGGGTATTTTAAGGATCCAAAAGGGTACCGGTGGGCTTTTGGCATAACTGCCTTGGAGGCAGAGGAAGTTAAACAGTTGTCTACCTTGCCTGGTCTCTCAGAAGACCCTTCTGTTGTGGGGCTGTTGAGGTTGAAGAATAGGTGCTGATCGCCACTACAACAGTCCATTGACAGCAATATCGCACTCTGATCACCGAGACTCTCTGATCCCCATCCATAAGCTGATTTGTCAACTAGAGGTTCAAGGAGCGATCAGCAAGACTCACTCACCCTTTAACAGTCCCATATGGCCAGTGCAAAAATCTAATGGAGAGTGGAGGCTAACTGTGGACTATTGTGGCCTGAATGAAGTCACACCATCGCTGAGAGCTGTGGTGCCAGACATGTTAGAACTTCAATATGAACTAGAGCCCAAGGCAGCCAAGTGGTGTGCCACAATTGATATTGCTAATGCTTTCTTCTCAATCCCTCGGGCAGCGGAGTGCAGGCCCCAGTTTGCTTTCACTTGGAGGGGCATCCAGTACACCTGGAATCAACTGCCCCAGGGGTGGAAACACAGCCCCACCATTGGCCACAGACTGATCCAGACTGCACTGGAACAGGGTAAAGCTCTGGAACATCTGCAGTACATTGATGACATCATTGTATGGGGCAACACAGCAGAAGTTTTTGAGAAGGGGAATAAAATAATTCAAATCCTTCTGAAAGCTGGTTTTGCCATAAGACGAAGTAAGGTCAAGGGACCTGCACAGCAGATCCAGCTTTTAGGAATAAAATGGCAAGATGGACGCCGTCAGATCCCAATGGACGTGATCAATAAAAGAGCAGCTATGTCTCCACCAACTAGTAAAAAGGAAGCACAAGCTTTCTTAGGCATTGTGGGGTTTTGGAGGATGCATATCCCAGATTACAGTCTGATTGTATCGAGTGACCCAGAAGAAGAATGATTTTAAATGGGGTCCTGAGCACCGACAAGCTTTTGAACAAATTAAACAGGAAATAGTCCATGCAGTAGCTCTGGGGCCAATCCGGGCAGGACAAGATGTTAAAAATGTGCTCTACACCACAGCCGGGGAGAACGGCCCCACCTGGAGCCTCTGGCAGAGAGCGCCAGGGGAGACACACAGTCAACCCCTGGGGTTTTGGAGTCAGGGGTACAGAGGATCCGAAGCCCGCTATACTCCAACAGAAAAGAAGATACTGGCAGTGTATGAAGGGGTTCAAGCTGCTTCGGAAGTGGTTGGTACAGAAGCACAGCTCCTCTTAGCACCTCCACTGCCAGTGCTGGGCTGGATGTTCAAAGAAAGGGTCCCTGCCACACATCATGCAACGGATGCTACATGGAGTAAGTGGATTGCACTGATCAACACAGCGAACGCAAATGGGAAACCCTAGTCTCCCAGGAGTTCTAGAAGTGATTATGGACTGGCCAGAAGGCAAGGATTTTGGAATGTCACCGGAGGAGGAGGTGATGCGTGTGGAAGAGGTCCCACCCTATAATAATCTACCAGAAAATGAGAAGAAATATCACAGAATCACAGAATCTTCATGGTTGGAAGGGACCTTTGAGATCATCGAGTCCAACCATACACACACAAAAAAACCCCCAACAACCTCGGGCACTAGAGCATGTCCTGAAGTGCCACATGTCTACACGTTTCTTAAATACCTCCAGGGATGGTGACTCCACCACCTCCCTGGGCAGGCCGTTCCAGTGCCTGACCACCCTCTCAGTAAAGTAATTCTTCCTAATATCTAATCTAGACATCCCCTGCCACAACTTCAGACCATTTTCCTCTGGTCCTGTCATTATTCACTTGGGAGAAGAGGCCAACACCCACCTCTCTACAACCTCCTTTCAGGTAGTTGTAGAGGGCAATGAGGTCTCCCCTCAGCCTCCTCTTCTCGCTGCAAGCAAGCCAAGCAATTAAAGCCTCTTTGGTATGGAGGACAATGGCTGAAATACAAATATGGGAAGGCCTGACAGATCGATTATATTACACTCTCACAAACCCGTCTAGGCAAGCGCTATGTGCTCACAATGGTGGAAGCAACCACTGGATGGCTGGAAACATACCCTGTGCCCCATGCCACCGCCCGGAACACCATCCCAGGCCTTGAAAAGCAAGTCCTGTGGCAACATGGCACCCCACAGAGAACTGAGTCAGACAACAGGACTCATTTCTGAAACAGCCTCATTGACACCTGGGCCAAAGAGCAGTGTATTGAATGGGTCTATCACATTCCCTATCACACACCAGCCTCTGGGAAGAGAGAACGGTACAATGGACTGCTAAAAACTGCACTGAGAGCAATGCGTGGTGGGATTTTAGAACATTGGGATACACATTTAGCAAAGGCTACCTGGCTAGTTAACACCAGGGGATCTAGCAATCGAGCTGGCCCTGCCCAATTGAAACTTCCACGTACAGTGGAAGGCGATAAAGTCCCCGTAGTGCAGATGAAGAATATGTTGGGAAAGACCACCTGGGTTAGTCCTGCCTTGGGCAAAGGCAAACCCATCTGTGAGATTGCCTTTGCTCAAGGACCTGGGTGCACTTGGTGGGTGATGCGAAAGGATGGGGAAGTGTGATGTGTACCTCATGGGGATCTGATTTTGGGTAAGAACAGCCAATGGATTACATGGTATGATCTTAATTGCTAAATGACCCTGATGCTGTACATCCTCATTTGTCAGGGGAAGTAATAGCTTTTAACTGGAAACTGTAAGGTCTGGGCATGGCATAGATGGTATGGAATAAGGGGTGGATAATGTCCTGGTTCCGGGAGGGATAGGGTTAATTCCCCCCAGGCTCTAACAGGGACACAGGTATCCCATCCCATAGGAGCCAATCAATGAAACTGTATGATTGCTAAATGACCCTGCCACTGTACATCTTTCTGTAACTGCTATTGGTTGTACTATAGTAAGAATCACCCAAACTAATGATAGATGGACTCTGATGAAAAATCAAGTAAAGTGCAGCAGTGAAGGGATCAGAACTGACCTCAGCAGCTGGCACCCAGCAACTTCATTGAGATCGACATCTTCAACCCATGGATCATGGACGTGAGCTGTACCGGATACAACAGCTGCAAGCACCAGAAATACAGCATGTGACAGTCCAGCCCCCTCCCACACCATCTTGCATGCCCTGAGAGACTGTTCTAACAGATGGAGCCCAAAGTCATGGATTAAATGAACTCAACGGACATTTTAGAGTGATGGCCCACAGACTAAGGACATTATACCTGTATGGATATATAAGTACATATATATATATATATAAAAATAATATATATATATGTCAGGGGAAACTGATAGCATTTAATTGGAAACTGTAGGATCTGGGCATGGCATGGAATGGTATGGAATAAGGGGTGGATGATGTTCTGGGTCTGGCAGGGATAGGGTTAATTCTCCCCAGTATCTAGCAGGGACACAGGTATTCCATCCCATGTGAGCCATGCCCACGGGGTAGCAGGGAGCTAGCTGGGGAAGGGAAGGGAAAGGAAGTCACGGTGGTGGAGCAGAGTGGGCTGGGGTGTCCCAGGTCCAGCTGGCAAGTGCTGGTATCGTAACTGTGGTTGCGTATTCCTCTCTTAGTGTTATTTTTTTTTTCCTGTTCTCTTTGTTGTTCTGTTAAATTGCCTTTGTCTCAACCCACGAGTTTTGCCTTTTTCTTCCAATTCTCCCCTCACAGCCGTGGTGGCGGTGGGGGGTCCGCTCTGAGCGAGCGGCTGCCACCTGGTTCTTTGTTGCTGTCTGAGGCCAAACGATGACATTTCGCAAGCTCCGGCTGTTTGCACTGCTCTGGCCTTTCGACCAGGGCATCAGTCAATCACCCTCATATCTCCAGCATTACGATTAAACATCACCACTCTAGGTGGTAGAAATGTTAACCGGTTTGTACGACTCATTACTTAATAACTATCCTAAGCGGTGTGCAGAGAAGAGCTGGACTCGAAGAGGGCGTGCGGGGTCTGAAAAGCGCCCCTTCCCCCCACAGACCATCCCAGATATTGAGCTCAGGCGAGTGCGTGCCGGCCTCCTGAACTTCAGGGTCCGATGTGACCAGACCCTCTGCCTCCAGGGAGCCTCCCTGCAGCCCGCCCAGCCCCTGCTTTCCCCCACAGCCCCCAACGCCCTCCTGCTCCCCCTCTGCAAAATCAGCCAAAATGGCTTCTGCTCTTGGCCCCCAAACCACATCACTTAGTGCCCCTTTCTGAGCCCCAAAACCCAGCCGCTGAGCCTCTGCTCAAGTCCCCAAAATTCCAGACTCGACCCCTGCTCCTGAGCCCAAAGCCACACAACTCCTCTCTTGCTGAAGCCTCAAAACCAGCCACGCAAGCCCGTTTGCTAGCCCCGGGAGAGCAAGCACCTCCCCAGACACCTCAGCACCCCCCCGCAACGCCGTCTCCCCTTGGAGCCCCCTCAGGCCCCCCACCGCTGCTGGCCGTGTTCCCTGCGCCCCCCTGCCTTCCTCGACGCTGTCCACCTGTCTCGCGATGCTGTCCAGTGGCACCGCGACGCTGTCCGGCTGCCCGATGCTTTCTGCCCAGGCCAGGCCAGCCCGGGCCGGTCCGTGCTGCAGCCATTTTGTGCTGGCCGCCATTTTCCCCTGGTCCCCTCTGCTTCCAGAGCGCCTCGGCCCGCCCATGCCGTGCGCCCATTGGTCGCGGTCCCGGCGCCTGGCCCCATCATTAGGAACCACTGCACCATTGGACCGCCGCGCCGTCAATCTCCATCACGTCCCATGCCGGTGAGGCAGTCCGACCAATCAGAGCATGGCGAGTGATCTGACCAATTGGACCATGGGGTCACCATGCGAGGTCAGGGGTCAGCAGCTGGGGTCAGAAATCACCATGTGGGGCCAGGGGTCACTGGGGTCAAAAAATCACCATGCAAGGTCAAGGGTCACCATGGGGGGGGTCAGGGGTTACCATGGGGGGGTCAAAGGTCACTGTGTGTGGTGTATTATTTAGACTTATACATTAGACTCTTTACTCTTTACATTTAGACATCAGATTATCTATTTAGATTTATATATTAACACATACGAGATAGAACATCTAATTAGACTAGCGAGCTGTTTAGACATCTGTTTTGACACTTCAGTATCTCTTTATAAATAAATCTTTTAAAAATCTTTTCAGCGTCTAAACTCCTTTATATAATACAGAACCCTTAGAGATACGGGTTGTTATTTTGAACTCCTTTTATATACATAAAGGAATATTATTTTTCAATATACAGAAAACCGGGGGCTTTTTTCTGTCCTACCCAAGGAGGACGGACATCTGGCCAGCGGCACTGCCCGAGAGAGATGCTACTGGACTGCCAGGGAAACGTGCCATTGAAAGCCAGGCAGAAATCAAGTACTTCAGAGCACTCCCCCTAAAGAGCAGGGGAAAACCCTGTAACATTCAGTCGCCTTTTTTTTTTAAACACGTACAACAAATACCTAACTGTTTAAGTACACCTAATAAATAGTATACTAGAGCAATTTGGCAGTTGCAGTTCAAACAATGCAAATCAGGTTGTAAATTCTAAAAGGCAACTGCTCTGAATGAGAAACATTTCATTGAGAATCTCTTTCCGACTGATGTCAAAATTACACACTGTAGGTTATGGAAAAAGGACATTCTTAGAAGCCACAACCAAATGACTAGTGTCATTTAGTTCTGCAGTAGGAGAGCTCCCAGCCCCAGCCCTCCCTTCGACGATTTACCCTTTGGACTAATGCATGTCTAGTTTAATTGTGTTTGTTGATCTGATTTGGCAGTGAAGTTGCAATGGCTGCCATCAGCCAAACAGGTCAAACATCAGTACCTTTCCAGAAGGAAGCTGACACCGGACCCTGGAAGGTGGGACGTGATCCCAGCAGGGAACAGGCACAGGATACAGTCTCATAACCTGGCCACACGAGTGCTGATCTAACAGCAACGTGGGTATAGGAATATTTGTTCTGAACAACTCCCTGGTCATCAAGTTTCAGCTTCTCCCACCTGTTACTGAAGTAGGAATAGCAATGGGGAAGTGAGTAAATGTTGGAAAAATGTCACACCTAAAGTCTGGATTTTTTCTCCACTTTTTTGCTTCCTTGTAGTTGTCCTAAAAACCCAAAAAAGTTCATGAATAACCTATTATGCTATTGACACCAAACTCAGGAAAACATCTTACCCTTTCACAGTAATCCTGAAAAGAGGTTGCAGTAATCTATTTTCCAAAGACAAAGATAGGACACATTTTCCAAGTGTATCAGATTCATTTTCCAAACAGACCTACCTAGTTTTCCCCTCTCCTTTGCTTTTGCCCTTCTTGGTGTCCTCCGGATGTGCATTCTTTGACCACGTGGGGGTTTTGTCCCTGGTTGGTTTCAGGGAGCTGTGGGAGGCTTCCCATTTCCTTCCCCTCTCTCCTGTGGGACCCACTGTTTCTGAGACACTTCCGTGTCCATCTTTTCCTTCTCCCACAGGGACCTCACTGGTTTCTCCTGGGACATGTCTTATGGCCGCTGGGACCTTGGTGGTGGCCACGGGGATTCACAGATGGCCAGAGGGACCTTGCTGGTTGCCACCAGGACCTCACTGGCGGCCATGGGGACCTCGCTGGTAGCCACAGAGACATCACTGGTTGCCACAGAGACTCCCAGGTGGCCACGGGGACATCACTCGTGGTCATGGGGATCTCACTGGTGGCAACAGTAACCTTGCTGGAGGCCACAGGGACCCACAGTGGCCCAAGGGACCTTGCTGGTGGCTGCAGGGACCTCACAGGTTGCCATGATGAGCCATGGGGACCTCAATGGTGGTCAAGGGGACCTCACTGGTTGCCACGGGGACCTCTCTGTATTGCTTGGCTTTGTGGAATGCTCGTCCAGACACTTCGGTCCCTTTTTGGGGAGGGAAGGGGGTCTCCTGGGTCCCCTGGGGGGTGGCTTTGCTCCTGCCTCTTTCTCCCCTTCCCCTGTCAATCCACACCCCCACCCACCCCCAAAATTGGGGTGTCATCACGCCCCCATCCCTGCTGAAGTCTCTCCCACCAAAGAGGTGGTGGCTGCTGAGGGGGAGGGGGGGGGGGGGGCGAGTGGGGCAGGAACTCCAGAGCAGCTGCCCTCCCCTGGCCCCCCCACAAGCTAATGGGACACCCTCAAAATATTCCCACAACCCCCACAGGACCCCTAACCCCTCCAATCCCCAGTGTTCCACCAAGGTAGGGCCACCACAATCTATGGGACCTCCCCCCTTCCAATCTATGGGTCCCCTGAAATTTCCCCCCCTTCCCCAATTTCAGGACCCCCAAATTTGTCCCTCGCCCCCCCCCCCAGCAACGCCCAAATCTACAGGGACCCCCAATAGCCCCTGCCCTGTTCTATGCCCCCCCCCCCTTGCTGTACTTGCTCTGCTGCTCTGCGCCACCTCCGACCCTCTCCCACCTCTTCAAGGGACCCGGGCGTCTGGGTACCCCAGCCCCGGGGAGGGGGGAGTGGGGATTAAAGTGGGGCTTGGGACATGCCCAGGTGCCCCCAAGAAACCCACCCCCCCCCCACCCCCAAAGCCTGTGTGTGCCTCAGTTTCCCTTGTGTGTGTGTGTGTGCAATTGCTCCCCGGATCCCTGGATCCCCCCCCCCGGCCCGGCAGGCACTGTCGCGAAAGGGCCAGAAAGTGCAGCGGGGGGCGGGGCCGATGTGATGTGGCTGGGGCAAAGGGCGTGGTTACCCGCCCAAGGGGCGTGGTTGCGGCCGTGGCACCGTTTGGGTGGGAACAGCCATTAGCAGTCGCTTCGTGGCCCCGGGTGGAGGCGGCGGCTCCGCATCCTCGGGCTTGTCTGTCCCCGCAGCCTCCCGGGTCCCCCAGCGTCCTCTCACCCCCCGATACCTCCCCTCAAGGTCCCCCTCACACCCCCTGGGTCCCCTCAGTCCCCCCAGGTCCCCTCAGCCCCCCAAAGCTCTCTCAGCCCCCCAGGTACCCACAGCTCCTCCATGACCCTCCGGGGTCACCTCATCCCCCCAGTGTCTTCCTAGGTCCCCTCATCCCCCCAAAGCTCTCTCAGCCCCCCAAAGCTCTCTCAGCCCCCCAGGTACCCACAGCTCCTCCATGACCCCCCGGGGTCACCTCATCCCCCCAGTGTCTTCCTAGGTCCCCCCATCCCCCCAGTGTCTCCCTGGGCCCCCTCAGCCCCTCAATGTCCCCTCAGCCCCTCCGGGCACCCACAGCTCCTCAGTGTCCCCCCAGGTCCCCCTCAGCCCCTCCACAGCCCCCCACCAATGTCCCCTTAAACTCACTCTGGGTCCCTAATGTCCCCTCAAGTCCCCTCCCCCCCCCTTCAGTCCCCCAAATATCACCTCAGTCCCCACTGGGCCCCCTCAGCTCCCCCACAGCCCTGCCCCAAATGTCCTTTGAGCCCCATATGTCCACTTAGACCCTGCCAATAACCCCTCAGTACTGCCCATGTCCCCTCAACCCCTCCATGTCCCCCTAAACCCCTCTAGGTCCCCTCAGCCCCACCAAAAATGTCCCCATAGTCCTCCCCAGTGTCCCCTCAGCCCTATGGCAGGGATTAGGGCTCCCACACACACAGCAGAACCCCTAGGAGGTGTTATGGGGGGGGCACCCCTATAGACACACACCCCCCCCCAGTAATTAACAGCTGCTTTTAATTGAGGGGGGAGAGGATTATGGGAGTTTGGTCAAGTTTAGTGGAGGGGACTGGGGTGTCCAGGGGGGCACCCTGGACAACCCCCACCCTGCCTTTGGTGACACCTCTCAGGGGACCCAGGCATCCGGGAGCACTGACTCAGGTGAGCAGGACAGGGGGGACCCAGGGGTCCAGGATCCCCAAGTCCCCATAGGGTGCCTCCCCCATAGGTGCCAGTCTTCCCCCTCCCCACCCATTAGGGTACTCCCTCAAACCCCTGTAGGAGCTAGCCCCCCACCCCCCTTACCCTGTTGGGTGCCTGCCCCAATGGGTGCCCCCCTCTCAGGGTGTCCCCACCCCATGGGTTCCCCACAAGATGTCCCCCCTAGCCCTCCCTCTCTCCTCCTCCCAGCCCTGCCATCATGCTCCTGCTGGCCCTCAGCACCCTCAGCCCCCTACGCTTTTCTCCTCACGTTGACCTGCACCATCTACGCCATCAAAGCCTGGGGGGTCCTCGAGGCCTTCAACAAGGTCAAACCCATCGGCTTCACCATGTACACCACCTGCATCCTCTGGTTGGCCTTCAGCCCCATCTTCTTCAGCACCGCCCAGTTGGCCAAGAGGGTGAGGACATCTCGGGGACCAACTGAGGAGATGGAAGAGGTGGGATTTTGGAGGGACACAGGAGGTTGGGGAGACACAGGAGGTCAGAGATGGGTGTCTATGGGGGAAGTCAAAGGGTTTGGAGGGACCCAGGAGGTGAGGGAGGTGGGATCTGGGGGGGACCCAGGAGGTTTGGGGGGACAAAGGAGGTTGGGGACAGGCAGGAGATGGGTGTCCTCTGAGACACAGGAGTTTGGGGGGACCCGGGAGATTGGGGAGATGGGATTTGGGGGTGGATCCAAGAGGTTGGAGACTGGGGTCTATGGGGGGAGACTGGGGTCTATGGGGGAAATGGGTGACTATGGGGGAATCCAAGAGTTTGGGAGGACCCAGGAGGTTGGGGAGAAGGGTGTTTGGGGGTCCCAGGCATTCAGGGAGAACCCAGGAGGTTTGGGAGGACCCAAGAGATTGGTGAGTTGGATTGTGGCCCCTCACACACCATCCCCCACCTCAGCCCCCTCCCCCACCCCACAAACCCTTGTGCAAGGCCTTGTGCTAATCTTTGCATGAGCCCTTGTGCACAAACCCTCATGCAGCAGCACCCACCCCCCTCTGAGCTCTCCCACCCCTCCAGCCCCCTTTGTACCCATCCAGTCCCCCCTGTACCCCTCCCCAAAACAATCCCCCCGAGGAACCCTTGTGTGAATCCTCGTGGAAATCCTAGTGTGAATCCTGACTCGAGACTCTGTGCCAAACCTCTCACCCCCCTCCCCACCCCCAAAATCCCCTCTCAATCCCCTCCCCCATCCCCCCCAGCTCCCCAGCCCCCTACCACAGGCCCTCGTGGAAATCCTCGTTCAAACCCTTGTGCAAAACCACCTCATAGGACACCCATCCCCCACCACTCAAATTCCCCCTCAAGCCCCTCCCCCACACCTCCAACCCCCAGCCCTGGATGCACCCTTGTGCGAGCCCTCAGATGAGGCCTTGTGCGAATCCTCGTGCAAATACTAATGTGAGTCCTGTCAGGCGCCACCATCCCCCTCCTTCCCCCCAACCTCCCAAATCTCTCTCTCCCCACCCCCAGATCTCCTCAGCCTCTCATGAACCCTTGTGTGAACCCTCGTGCAAATGCTCACGTCCCATTGTCCACCCCCTCCCCACCTCCCAAATCCCTCCCAACCCCTCCCCCACCCTCCAACCCCCCCAAACCCTCCTGCTAACACCCACGCCAGCCCCCACCTACACGCCTTCCCCCCCCCAACAGCCCCTCCCCCACCCCAGCCCCGTGTGAACCCTTGTGCAAACCATCATGCAAGGACTTTTTTTTGTTTTTCATTTTTTTTTTTTTTTCATTGGTTGGACTAGATGATCTTAAAAGGTCCCTTCCAACCTCTGTGATTCTGTGATTCTGTGACTTGTGCGAACCCTCGCGAACCCTCATCCACCCCCTTCCCCCCACCCTCCAAATCACTCTCAAACCCCTCCCTCACCCTCCAGCCCCCTACGAACCCTTGTGTGAATCCTTGTGCGAATCCTTGTGCAAAGTGTCGTCTGAGGCCCCTCCCACGCCAGCACCCACTTCCTGCCCCCTCCCCCACCCCCAAGCACCCCGCCCAAACCCTCCAGCAAATCCTTGTGCGAGGCCTCATGCAAAAGCCCAACCCCACGCTGTCATCCTTCTACAAACCCTTGTGCAAGGTCTCGTGGGAGCTGCCTCCTGCACCATCCCTTGCCCCACTCGCCCCCTCTCCACCCCAAATATTCTCTTTCCCCACTGCCCCCCCAAACCCCCAGCCACCTACAAACTCTTGGGTGAATCCTTGTGCAAGGCCTCGGGCAAATTCTCATGTGAGTCCTCGTGCAAAATCTCACGCCCCGCCATCCAACCCCCTTCTCCCAGTCCCCAAATCAACCCTAACCCCTTCCCCTGCCCCCCCCCCCCCAACGACCCTCATGCGAGGCCTGATCAGAATCCCGGTGTGAACCCTTGTGTGAGAACCCCTCGTGCCTACCACCCCCCCCTTACACTGCAAATCCGCCCTGCACCCCTCCCCCAGCCCCCACCGAACCCTGATGCAAATCCTCCTGTGAGTCTCCTCATGCACCAACCGCCACCCCCACCTGCCTTCCCCCACTCCCCATATCATTCCTCAGCCCCTCCCCCACCCTTCCAAACTCCCCTGTGAACCCTCCTGTGAACCCCTGTGCAAGGCCTCGTGCGAATCCTTGTGCAAAATCCCCTCAAGTGCCACCATCCCCCCTCCCCCACCCTCTCACCCCACGAACCCTCATGCGACCCATCGTGCGAACACTCTCGTCCCATCATCCACCCCCTCCCCACCCTCCAGATCCCCTGTCAACCCCTTCCCCTGTCCCCCCTAGCTTCCCAGCCCCCTACCACAAGCCCTCCTGGAAATTCTCGTTCAAACCCTCGTGCAAAAACATCTCGTAGGACACCCATCCCCCGCCCCTCAAATCCCCCCTCAAGCCCCTCCCGAACCACCCCAATATTCCCCACAAAACCTCGTGTGAATCCTTGTGCAAGCCCCCTCGTGTGCCACCCTGCTAAATCTCCCCTCAAACCCCTCCCCCACACCTCCAACCCTCTCCATCCCCCCATGAACCCTCGTGCAAAACCCCATTGCACAACATCCACCCCCCTTCCCCATGCCTAAGTCTCCCCTTCAGATCCCTCCCCCACATGAACCCCTGTGTGAGCCCTCATACGATGCCTTGTGCAAATCCCCGTGAAATACTAATGTGAGCCCTGTTGTGTGACACCATCCCCCTCCCTTTCCCCTCTCCCACCCCCAAATCTCCCCACCTGCCTACAAACCCTCATGTGAACCCTCATGTAAACACTCATGCAAATCCTCGTGCAAGGCCTTGTGAGAATGGTCATGTACCATCATCCACCTCCTTCCCCCATCCTCTACCCCCAAACCGCTCCCAACCTCTCCCCCACCCTGCAACCCCCCATGAACCCTCCTGCAACCCTCCGTTGTAGCCCCCCTACCTCCCTTCCCCCTCCCCCAACAGCCCCTCCCCTGAACCACCAGCCCATGAAACCTTCGTGCAAGACATCATATGAATTCTTGTGCCAATCCTTGGTGAGCCCCCAGCTCCAGCCCCACCCCTCCCAGTGCATCCACCAGCCCCACCCCTCCCCCACCTCCCAAATCCCTCCTCAACCCCCCCATCCCCCTCAGCGCCCTACAAACCTTCCTGCACCTTCCTCCCCACCCCCCTACCAACCCACCTGGGAACAACTTGTGCAAGGCCTTGTCTTAATCCTGGTGCAAATCCTCATGTGAGCCCCCTTTCACCCCACCCCACAGCTCCTCCACCCCTCAATACACCCCCCAAAACTTTTTGCAAATCCTTGTGTGAGGCCTTGTGCAAAATCCCAACCCCACACCATCATTCACGCTATGAACCATTGTGCAAGGTCTCTTGTGAACTCCTGCCCCACCCCCCATTCCCCATCACCCTCTCCCCATCTCTCACCCCTGCAACAGCCTCCAGATCCCTACAAACTCTCGTGCGAGTCCTCTTGCACCGCCTTGTGCAAATTCTTGTGCAAGTCCTTGTACCAAATCCCCTGTACCATCCCCCCTCCCCCACCTCCCATCCCTCCAGCCTTGTGCAAACCCTCCCGGAAAAGCTCCTCATGTGCCACCCCCACCTCCCTCCCGCACCTCCCAACCCCCAAACCCCCCTTTAACCCTCCTCCCTCACCCCTTCTCCTCCCCCCCTGCCCTACAAACCCTCGTGCAAAATCCCCTTGCACAAAATCCAAAATCCACCCCCCTCCGCCATCCCCTAACCCCCACAGCTCCCCCCAACCCTGATCTGCCATCCCCTGACAAACCCTCATGCAAACTATTGTGCAAGGCCTCACGCAAATCATCAAGTGAATCTTTGTGGGAGCCCTTGTGCAAACACCCCCATGCACCACCATCCATCCCCCTGAATACGCAATGTGCCTCAACACACAACATGCCTCAACATGCAACAAACCTCAACATGAAACATGCCTACACACCAAACACACCTCAACACAGAACGTGCTTTAACATGCCTCAGCACAGAACATGCTTTAATGTGCCTCAACACAAAAGACGCCTCAACACGGAACATGCTTTAACATGCTTTCTGTGTTTAGCCACGTGCCATGTTGAGGAGTGTTCCGTGTTGAGGTGTGTTGCATGTTGAGGCATGTTGCATGTTTAGGTGTTTTATGTGTTGAGGTGTTTTAAAGCATGTTTAGCCATGTGTTGTGTTATAGTGTGTTGCATTTTGAGGCATGTTAAAGCATGTGGCCTTTAGAGCATGTTGTGTGTTGAGGCATATTTATTGAAGTGCATAGCATGTTGAGGTGTGTTACAGCATGTTGTGTCTTAAGGCATGTTTTGTGTTGACGCATGTTGCGTGTTGAGGCGGGTTGTGTGTTGAGGCTTGTGTTTTGAGGCACCTCAACATGCAATTTGCTCTAACACGGAACATGCTTTAATGCGCCTCAACACGCAACTTGCTTTAACACATCTCAACACATAACACTCCTCAACATGGAACATGCCTCAACACACAACACTCCTTAACACAAAACATGCCTCAACAGGCAACATGCTTTAACACGCCTCAACATGCAATGCACTTTAACACACAACACGCTTTAACAACAACATGCCTCAACACACAACATGCTTTAACGTGCTTTAGCCATGTGCTGTGTTGAGGCATGTTGTGTTTTGAGGTGCGTTAAAGCATGTTCCATATTGACGCATGTTGCATTTTGAGGCATGTTCTGTATTGAGGTGTGTTGCGTTTTGAGGAATGTTCCGTGTTGACACATGTTGTGCGTTAAATTGTGTTAAAGCATGTTGCGTGTTGAGGCGTGTTGTGTGTTTAGGTGCATTGCATGTTAAGGTGTGTTACAGCATGTGGCATGTTAAGTCGTATTAAAGCATGTTCCGTGTTGACGTGTGTTGCGTTTTGAGGCATGTTGCATGTTGAGGCGTGTTAAAGCATGTTGCGTGTTTAACCATGTTCCTTGTTGAGGGTTGCTGCATGCTGGGGCATGTTGGATGTTGAAGCAGGTTAAAGCATGTTGCATGTTGAGGCACGTTGTGGTTTTAGGCATATTTTGTGTTGTGGCGTGGATGTTGTCTGTTGAGGCATGTTCCCTGTTGACGCATGTTGCATATTTAGGCATATTGTGTGTTGAGGCATCTTGTGCGCTGAGGTGTGTGTTAAAGTATGTTCTGTGTTGAGGTGTGTGAAGCATTTTGCGTGTTTAAACATGTTAGAGCATGTTGCATGTTACACCATGTTGCATGTTGAGGCTTTTTGTGTGCTGGGGCTCATTGCATGTTGAGGCATGTTAAAGCATATTGTGTGTTGGGGCGTGTTGAGGCTTGTGTTTAGAGGCACATCAACACACAATTTGACTTAACACAGAACACGTTTAACACACCTCAATACATAACACACAACATGCCTCAACACGGAACATTCCTCAACATACAACATGCTTTAACACATCTCAAAATGCAATGTGCCTTAACATACAACATGCCTCAACATACAACGCAGCTCAACATGCAACACGCCTCAACATGGAACATGCCTCAACATGCAACATACTTTAACTTGCTTTCTGTGTGTAGCCATGTTCCTTGTTGACACATGTTACGTTTTGAGGTGTGTTCTGTTTTGATGCGTATTGCATGTTGAGACGTGTTAAAACATATTACATGTTGAGGTGTGTTAAAGCATGTTGTGTGTTGAGTCATGTTGCATGTTGAGGAGTGTTGTGTGTTTTAGGCATGTTGTGTGTTAAGATGTATTAAAGCATGTTGCATGTTGAGTTGTGTTAAAGCATGTTCTGTGTTAAAGCATGTTCTGTGTTGACGCATGTTCTGTATTGAGGCGTGCTCTGTGTTGACGCATGTTGCGTGTTGAGACATGTTAAAACATGTTACATGTTGAGGCATGTTACAGCATGTTCAGTGTTGAGGCGTTGTTGCGTCAAGAGGCAAAATAGTTTTGGCAGAAAATAAACCCCCTTGCGTTCTAACACTCCTCACCGAGGTGGGAGGCTAGGGGTGGCTGGGTTTAAATTCTGAGTGATGCCCAATGCACCACTATCAGTCCAGTCATGTTTAATATATTTAACTATCACGAGCCCAGATACACTAATAGTGGACTGCACCTTCAGTCTAGTTGTGCTCATGAACTAGCATGGCCGCACTCCAGTGTTTGGTCACGTTCAATGAGAAACTGAAACAGCTAGCTACTTAAGCAGTGCAGTTTATTTCAGCAACAGATATACAGGTTCTTATGGTTTGCTGGTGATAAATACACTATCTGCCAAGCACGTGCGAGTTAAAATATTGTTAATGGTACAGAGCATGTGACAAAGTTATAAACAATACAGCCTGGCTATAAATGTAACAGGTAACCCTCTAGAGAGATTTCTAAGTTTCCCGAGGAAGCACTCGGCACAGTCTAAGTCTTACCCACAGGCGTCCCTATGGGGGGGAAGAAAGGCTCAGCCCCTCGACTGGTCCCGGGAGTCAAAGACAGTCCGTGATGGGGTCCTCCCTAACCTGTTCAGGATGGTGTCTTCCCTAGCATCCCCCCTTTCTTGGGCTATTTTTATACTATTTTTTACCTTCAAGGTGGAGTTTGAGTGACCCTAGTCGTAAATACCTTTATTATGATTGGTGTAAAATTCTCTCACCTCGCATTTAAAGGTATAGTTTACGAAAAATTCAGGGCGCAGACTCAAGGAGGAGTGGTCGCACCTTGGAGGCGGGTAGCCTTTGGGCTGGAGGTGTGTTTTGGTATTATAATGACATTATAATGAGCAAAGTTCGCACAAAGGACAGCATTTCATCAAAATTTGACAGACTGTTGGCTCAGGGTAGCAAGCATGCCGCTTCTCAGTTTCATAGGATCACCTTGTTCCCATTCTGCTGTATAATCACAGAGCTTGGCCGTGGAATCTTCACTCCACTCCATCCTCCGTGGTGCTTTTGCAAGCAATATTGTTCAGGGAGTCATAGATGTAGCGGATTCCTTGCATACCAGCTGCTGCTGTGTTCCACCCTGGAAATGTCTTGATTTTATATCTTTCCTTAATGTGTGAACAATGCTATATTTTTAATATAATTTTATTTTAGGAATTATTCCACGTTATCCACCCCGTGACTATAGTCACTCAAGCTCCACAATATTCCAAACTGATTGGGAATATCACAGATTCTCTTGTGGTGAGGGTTGTCAAGTACAAATATATCTTGTGGAGCTATCAAGTGAGTTAAATTCTTCATCATAATCTAAAGTCTAACATACAAAGCGATTGTCAAAGCAAAGCACAATTCAGTGGGTATTAACAAAACAACAACAGGGTGGAACATCTTGTTAAAGATTCCTGTAGTTGTTGGCAACCATCCAAAAAGAGTGTCCCACCATTCATGTTCTCCATCTTTCTTGACTTTTTCCAACACTCGGCATATCTCCTCGTCATCGTGATGGGCAGTAATCAGTCTTTTGTCCATTTTCTTGGGCTTCTTTCAACAGTTGCTTCAAGTTATTATGTTATAGCAGCTTCTTCACCAATGTAATGTTCATCCCAATAGGGGTAAATAATAAATCATGAATCAGCATATAGTTAAACTGTAGCAATTGATAAGATATGACAGGAGCTGAATAATTGAAGTCACATCCAACAACGTTAGTAAAGTTACAAGTACAAAGATTTGAGTGATTATTCATATCTACCACTATGTTATCTATGAACACAAAACTACAGGGAGATCTCATGCAGACACACCCTTTCCCAATATATACAAGCACAGTTTCTGGAGTTTCATCAGGATGTATCTCAAAATGACAAACATTTTGGTCGGTGTCAAGACAAATGCCTTGTGCCTTGAGGGTATTACTCTCACAAATGAATCCTTGTTGATCTCATGTGACGCATGCGTCAACATCAACAGTTTGCCATTTATTCTTATGTTGTTGTGCCCACACCCTATGCTCTGTTGGATAGAGTATGGCTCCTTGGTGATTCAACCCCAGTGCAATGATTTGGTATATGGTATATACCGAAGCATTGAGTATTGTTAAGACAAAAGCAGTGGCTTTGCTCTCAGTGGGATCGTAGGTGAAATTAACCAGGTACCACCAGGACAGAAATTTCTTTTCAAACTCAATTGCATTATC
Source organism: Numenius arquata (assembly GCF_964106895.1). Taxonomy (NCBI): domain Eukaryota; kingdom Metazoa; phylum Chordata; class Aves; order Charadriiformes; family Scolopacidae; genus Numenius; species Numenius arquata. Next base: position 56,131,139 of record NC_133577.1, read on the forward strand.
CCATATTACTTTTTGAATTCAGGTGGGCAAGGTGCCTTCTTCACCTTCCGTGTCATCGATTGCATCGACAGTTGGGCTTGGATACAACTAAGAGCCAAAGAAATATTGTTTTGGGCCATATCAAGTGCATTTGTGATCAGATGGTGGTCTTTTTCAGTTGTTTCTTCCCACTGAGGTAATATATTGGATAAAAGCCATTGGTAGTTCCCCAAGGCTGATAAAGAAGACTGTAGGGGATGTGTGAACTTGTTTAGATCAGCAGTGGTTGTGACTAGTTTGTGGTCAAGTACTTCAGCATCTATACTATTTAGGACTTCCAATCCTGTTCCTAAGATACCAGTCACATCTCTCTTCAGTCGTTGTGAAGAGGTCAGGGTTCATCTATGCAACCATGCATAAGACATACCTAGGAATGGCGAGCATGTAGGGGTCGGGCAGGTTCCCGGCGGCACGCCAAGGGGCGGGGGGAGAGATGCAGTGGGGCTGGGTGGGCCCCAGGCAAAACCCCGAGGGGCGGGGAAAGGGGTGCAGCGGGGTCGGGCAGTTGTCCAGCGGCACTCCACGGGGTGGGGGGGAGGGACACAGCGAGGTCAAGCGGGTGCCTGGCGGCGCACCGAGGGGCTGGGGGAGGGACACGAAGGGGGCGGGCAGGTGACCGGGGTTCCCCTAGTGGTGGGGGGAGGGGCACAGTGGGGTCGGCTGGTTGTTCAGTGGCACACTGAGGGGTGGAGGGAGGGGAGCAGCGGGGTCAGGCGGGTGCCCGGCTACACGCCGAGGGGCGGGGAGAGAGATGGGCAGGGTCAGGTGTGCACCCGGTGGCACCCGGAGGGGCGGGGAAACAGGCGGGTGGGGTTGGGTAGGAACCCGGCTTCACTCCGAAGGGCGTGGGAAAGGCGCAGGCGAGTTGGGAGGGCGCCCTGCAGCACAGTGAAGGGTGAGGAGATTGGACTGGAGGGCTAAGGCGAGAGCCAGGGAGCACACCAAGGGGCGGGGGAAGAGGCACCGTGGGGTCGGGCGGGCACCCGGCGGCACCCCGATGGGCGTGGGAAAGGCATGGGCGGGGGGGGGTGGGCGCACGGCGGCACAGGGAGGGGTGGGGAGATTGGACTGGAAGGGTAAGTCGAGCACCCAGCGGCACCCTGAGGGGTGGGGGGAGGGGCGTGAAGGTGTCGGGTAGGCACCTGGGGGGCCGGGTGAGGGGCGCGGCAAGGATGGACGGGCGCACAGCGATACTCCAAGTGGGCACGGTGGGGGTGCAGCGGGGTCAAGCGAGCGCCTGGAGGCACCCTGAAAGGAACAGGGAGGGGCGCAGGCAGGTCGGGCGGCCAACAAGCGGCACTCGAGGGGCAGGGTGTGGGCACGGCGGGGTCTGGCAGGCACCTGGCGGCACTCTGACTGGTGGAGGCGGGGCGTGGACCAGTCAGACGGGCGCCGGGCAGCGCACCGAGAGGCGGGATGAGGGTGCGTCGGGGTTGGGCGGACGTGCAGTGGCACCTGGAGCCGCACGGTGGTAGCGCGGTGAGCTCGGGAGAGCGCCTGGCGAGACTCCGAGGAGCGGAGTGAAGGAGCAGCGTGGTCAGGCGGCCGTGCCGCGGCTCACTGAGGCACACGGTGGTAGTGCAGCGAGCTCAGACAGTGCCCGGTGGCACCCTGAAGAGCGGGGTGAGGGCATGGGCGGGTCGGACGAGGACTCGTTGGCACCCCAAGGGGCAGGGGGAGCGGCGCGGGGAGGTCGGATGGGCACCCGTCAGCACTCCGAGGGGTGTGTTAAGGCTTGGCGGGGTCTGGCGGGCGTCCCGCGTCCCCGAGGGGCGGGATGAGGGTGCATCAGTGTCGGGCGGACGCGCAGCGGCGCACAGTGGTAGCGCAGCGGTATAGGGATAGCGCCCGGTGACACCTTGAGGAGCAGGGTAAAGGAGTGGCGTGGTCGGTCAGACGCGCCGCGGCAACCGGAGGCGCACGGTGGAAGCACGACGAGCTCGGGAGAGCACCCGGCGGCAACCCGAGGAGTGGAGTGAAGGAGCGGCGTGGTCAGGCGGACGCATGTCAGCACCACGAGGCGAACGGTGGTAGCACAGCGAGCTTGGGATAGCGCCCTTTGGCACCCCGAGGGGTGGGATGAGGGTGCGTCGGGGTCGGGCGGATGTGTAGGGGCACCTGGAGGTGCACTGTGGTAGCGCGGGTACCTCGGGAGAGCGCCTGGCAGAGCCCTGAGGAGCGGGGTGAAGGAGCGGCATGATCAGGCGGCCGCGCCACGGCTCAATGAGGTGCACGGTGGTAGCGTGGCGAGCTTGGACAGTGTCCGGTGGCACCCTGAAGAGGTGGGTGAGGGCACGGGCGGGTCAGACTTGTCGGCACCCCAAGGGGTGGGGGGAGTGGTGCGGTCAGGTTGGACGGGCGCCCGTTGGCAGTCCAAGGGGTGGGTTAAGGCTTGGCGGGGTTGAGCGGGCGCCCAGCTGTCCCCGAGGGGCGGGATGAGGGTGCATCTGTGTTGGGCGGAAGCGCAGCGGCACCCGGAGGTGCACGGTGGTAGCGCGGCGATATCGGGAGAGCACCCAGTGGCACCCCGAGGAGCAGGATGAATGAGCAGCATGATCGAGCGGACATGCCGCGGCACCCGGAGGCGCACGGTGGTAGCGCGACGAGCTCGGACAGTGCCCATCGGCACCCCGAAGAGCACGGTGAGGGTGCGTCGGGGTCGAGAGGATGCGCAGCGACACCCGGAGGTGCACGGTGGTAGCGCGGTGAGCTCGGGAGAGCGCCCAACGACACCCCGAGGAGCGGAGTGAAGGAGCGGCGTGACCGGGCGGACTAGCCGCGGCTCACGGAGGATCAAGGTAGTAGGGCGGCGAGCTCGGGAGAGTGCCCAGCAGCACTTTGCCGAGCGGGGTGTATATACGGCGCGGTTGGGAGGCAAGCTGCGACACCCGGAGGAGCACGGTAGTAGCGCGGCGAGCTCGGGAGAGCCCCGCAGCACCCCGAAGAGCGGGGTGAAGGATCGGCGTGGTCGGGAGGATGCGCAGCGACACCCGGAGGCGCAGGGTGGTAGCGCGGCGATCTCGGGAGAGCGCCCGGCGGCACCCTGAGGAGCAGGGTGAAGGATTGTCGTTTTCGAGCGGACGTGCTTTGGCTCTGGAGGTGCACGGTAGTAGCGCGGCGAGCTCAAACAGTGTCCGTTGGCATTCCGAAGAGCGAGGTGAGGGTGCGTCGGGGTTGGGAGGCCACGCGGCGAAACCCGGAAGCGCAGGGTGGTAGCGCGGCAAGCTCGGACAGTATTCGGCATCACCCCGAGGAGCGGGTTGAGGGCACGTGGGGGTCGGACGAGGACTCGTCGGCACCACAAGGGGCGGTGGGAGCGGGTTGGGCAGGTCAGACGGGCACCTGTCGGCACCCGCAGGGGCGGGATGAGGGTGCGTCGGGGTCGGGAGGATGCACAGCGACACCCAGAGTCGCAGGGTGATTGCGTGGTGAGCTTGGGAGAGCACCTGGCGGCACCCCGAGGAGCGGGGTGAAGGAGCGGCCATATCGGGAGAGCACTCGGCGGCACTCGGAGGCGCATGATGGTAGCGCAGCGAGCTCGGGAGAGCGCCCGGCGGCACCTCGATGAGCAGGTTGAGCGTGTGTCGGGTCGGGAGGACGCGCAGCGGCATCTGGAGGCGCAGGGTGGTAGCGTGGCAAGCTCGGGAGAGCGACCGGCAGCATCCCGATGAGCGGGATGAGGGTGCGTCGGGTCGGGAGGACGCGCAGTGACACCCAGAGGCGCAGGGTGGTAGCGCGACGAGCTCGGGAGAGCGCCCGACGACACCCCGAGAAGCGGAGTGAAGGAGCAGAGTGACCGGGCGGACTCGCCGCGGCTCACGGAGGAGCAAGGTAGTAGGGCGGCGAGCTCGGGAGAGCCCCGCAGAACCCTGAAGAGTGTGGTGAAGGATCGGCATAGTCGGGAGGACGCGCAGCGACACCCGGAGGCGCACGCTGGTACAGCGGCGAGCTTGGACAGTGCCCGGCGGCACCACGAAGAGCGCGGTGAGGGCACGGGCGAGTCAGACGAGGACTCGTCGGCATCCCAAAGGGTGGGGGGAGCAGCTCGGGCAGGTGGGACGTGCACCCGTCGGCATCCCGAGGGGTGGGTTAAGGCTTGGTGGGATTGGGTTGGCGCCCGTCGGCACCCGGAGGGGCGGGATGAGGGTGCGTTGGGGTCGGGAGGACGCGCAGCGACACCTGGCGTTGCACGATGGTAGCGCTGGGAGCTTGGAAGTGCGCCTGATGACACCCCGAGGAGCGGAATGAAGGAGCGGCGTGATCGGGAGACCACTCGGCGACAACCCTACGCTTGGGGTAAAGGAGCGGCAATATCGGGACAGTGTTCAGCGACACCCCGACGCGCGCGGTGAATAAGCGGCGATATCGGGAGAGCGCCTTGCGGCACCCTGCCGAGAGGGATGAGCGTGAGTCAGGTGGGGGGACGCGCAGCAGCACCTGGAGGTGCAAGGTGGTAGCGCGGAGAGCTCGGGACAGTGCCTGGTGGCACTCCGACGCGCGGTGTGAAAGAGTGGCGATACCAGGAGAGCGCCCGGCGGCACCCTGCCAAGAGGGATGAGCGTGAGTCAGGTCGGACTAACGCGCAGCGGCACCCGGACACGCAGGGTGGTAGCGCGGAGAGCTCGAGACAGTGCCCGGCAGCACTCCGATGCGCGGTGTAAAGAAGTGGCGATATCGGGAGAGCGCCCGGCGGCACTCGGAGGCGCATGGTGGTAGTGCGGCGAGCTCGGAGGAGCGCCCGGCAGCACCCCGAGGAGCGGAATGAGCGTGCGTCGGGTCAGGCGGACACGCAGCGGCACCCGGAGGCGCACGGTGGTAGCGCGTCGATATCGGGAGAGTGCCCGGCGGCACCCCGAGGAGCGGGATGAAGGAGAAACCATATCAGGAGAGTGCTCGGCGGCACCCCGATGAGCGAGATGAGCGTGCGTCGGGACGGGAGTAGGCGCAGTGACACCCGGAGGCGCAGACTGGTAGCGCGGTGAGGTCCTGAGAGCGCCCGGCGGCACCCTGCCGAGCGGGATGTATATACGGCATGGTCGGGAGGCGCGCTGCGAAACCCGGAGGAGCACGGTAGGAGTGCGGCGGGTGCCATGTTGTGGGTGCCAGGCCAGGACGTTTGGAATTTTTGTAGGCTGGTGCTGGGAAAAAGTGACAAAAAGATTGTTTTGAGGACAGAGTGTCCAGGAAAGCCCGCAGCCCCAAAGTCTGGGGGGCAATGCAAGTAGTTCCCAGAGACCTTGAAAGAAAGCAGGAAATGTTCTGGCTGCAACATGGGTTGCGGCTTCAGCTCCTGACTTTTGGAATTTTTGGAGGCTGGTGCTGGGAAAAAGTGAAAAAAAAGGTGCTTTTGAGGACAGAGTGGCCAGGAAAGCCCGCAGCCCCCAAGTCTGGCTGGCAATGCAAGTAGTTCCCAGAGACCTTGAAAGAAAGCAAGAGTTGTTCTCGCTGCCATCTTGGTTGTGGGAGCCAGGCCAGGACGTTAGGAACTTTTGGAGGCCGGTGCTGGGAAAAAGTGAAAAAAAGGTGCTTTTGAGGATATAGTGGCCAGGAAAGCCCGCAGCCCCCAAGTCTGGGTGGCAATGCAAGTAGTTCCCAGAGACGTTCATAAAAAGCAAGAGTTGTTCTGGCTGCCACCTTGGGTGCGGGAGTCAGCTCCTGACTTTTGGAACTTTTGTAGGCTGGTGCTGGGAAAAAGTGACAAAAAGGTGCTTTTGAGGATAGAGTGGCCAGGAAAGCCCACAGCCCCAAAGTCTGGCTGGCAATGCAAGTAGTTCCCAGAGACCTTGAAAAAAAGCAAGAGGTATTCTGGCTGCCACCTTGGGTGTGGGAGTCAGCTCCTGACATTCGGCATTTTTGGAGGGCAATGCTGGGAAAAAGTGAAAAAAAGGTGCTTTTGAGGAGAGAGTGGCCAGGAAAGCCCGCAGCCCCAAAGTCTGGCTGGCAATGCAAGTAGTTCCCAGAGGCGTTCATAAAAAGCAAGAGGTGTTCTGGCTGCCACCTTGGCTGTGGGAGTCAGCTCCGGACGTTTGGAATTTTAATGGGCCGGTGCTGAAAGAAGGTTTAGAAAAAAGATGGTTTTGAGGATAGAGTGGCCAGGAAAGCCCGCAGCCCCAAAGTCTGGGTGGCAATGCAAGTAGTTCCCATAGATGTTCAAAACAAGCAGGATGAGTTCTGGCTTCCACCTGGGTTGTGGGAGTCAGCTCTGACATTCGGCATTTTTGGAGGCCGGAGCTGGGAAAAAGTGAGAAAAAAGGTGCTTTTGAGGAGAGAGTGGCCAGAAAAGCCCACAGCCCCAAAGTCTGGGTGGCAATGCAAGTAGTTCCCAGAGGCATTCATAAAAAGCAAGAGGTGTTCTGGCTGCCACCTTGGCTGTAGGAGCCAGGCCAGGACGTTCGGCATATTGGAGGCCGGTGCTGGGAAAAAGTGAGAAAAAGGTGCTTTTGAGGATCGAGTGGCCAGGAAAGCCCGCAGCCCCAAAGTCTGGGTGGCAATGCAAGTAGTTCCCAGAGACCTTGAAAGAAAGCAAGACTTGGTCTGGCTGCGACCTTGGGTGCGAGAGTCAGCTCCTGACGGTCGGCATTTTGAGTAGCCTTCTCGGAGCATACTCGGCATCTGAGTAACATTCTCTAAGATATCCTGCTTCAGGAGGGGAGTTAGACTAGATGATCTATATGGTCCCTTCCAACTCCAAAAAAAAAAATCAGTGAAATTCAGTGAATTCAGTGAAATTTTTGGAGGCCGGTGTTGGGAAAAAGTGAAAAAAAGGTGGTTTTGAGGATCGAGTGGCCAGGAAAGCCCGCAGCCCCAAAGTCTGGGTGGCAATGCAAGTAGTTCCCAGAGGCATTCATAAAAAGCAAGACTTGGTCTGGCTGCGACCTTGGGTGCAAGAGTCAGCTCCTGACGGTCGGCATTTTGAGTAGCCTTCTCGGAGCATACTCGGCATCTGAGTAACACTCTCTAAGCAATCCTGCTTCAGGAGGGGAGTTGGACTAGATGATCTATATGGTCCCTTCCAACTCCAAAAAAAAAATCAGTGAAATTCAGTGAATTCAGTGAAATTTTTGGAGGCCGGTGCTGGGAAAAAGTGAAAAAAAGGTGCTTTTGAGGATAGAGTGGCCAGGAAAGCCCGCAGCCTCAAAGTCTGGCTGGCAATGCAAGTAGTTCCCAGAGGCGTTCATAAAAAGCAAGAGTTGTTCTGGCTGCCACCTTGGCTGTGGGGGTCAGCTCCGGACATTCGGCATATTGGAGGCCGGTGCTGGGAAAAAGTGAAAAAAAGGTGCTTTTGAGGATAGGGTGGCCAGGAAAGCCCGCAGCCCCAAAGTCTGGCTGGCAATGCAAGTAGTTCCCAGAGGCGTTCATAAAAAGCAAGAGTTGTTCTGGCTGCCACCCTTGGCTGTGGGAACACGGCCAGGATGTTCGGCATATTGGAGGCCGGTGCTGGGAAAAAGTGAGAAAAAAGGTGCTTTTGAGGATAGAGTTGCCAGGAAAGCCCGCAGCCCCAAAGTCTGGGTGGCAATGCAAGTAGTTCCCAGAGACCTTGAAAGAAAGCAAGAGTTGTTCTGGCTGCCACCTTGGGTGTGGGAGCAAGGCCAGGACGTTCGGCATATTGGAGGCCGGTGCTGGGAAAAAGTGAAAAAAAGGTAGTTTAGAGGATAGAGTTGCCAGGAAAGCCCGCAGCCCCCAAGTCTGGGTGGCAATGCAAGTAGTTCCCAGAGGCGTTCATAAAAAGCAAGACTTGGTCTGGCTGCGACCTTGGGTGCGAGAGTCAGCTCCTGACGTTTGGAATTTTAATGGGCCGGTGCTGAAAGAATGTTTAGAAAAAAGATGGTTTTGAGGATAGAGTGGCCAGGAAAGCCCGCAGCCCCAAAGTCTGGGTGGCAATGCAAGTAGTTCCCCGAGGCATTCATAAAAAGCAAGAGTTGTTCTGGCTGCCAACTTGGGTGTGGGAGCCAGGCCAGGACGTTCTGCATTTGTGGAGGCTGGTGCTGGGAAAAAGTGAAAAAAAGGTGCTTTTGAGGATCGAGTGGCCAGGAAAGCCCGCAGCCCCCAAGTGTGGGTGGCAATGCAAGTAGTTCCCAGAGGCGTTCATAAAAATCAAGAGTTGTTCTGGCTGCCACCTTGGGTGTGGGAGTCAGCTCCGGACGTTTGGAATTTTAATGGGCCGGTGCTGAAAGAATGTTTAGAAAAAAGATGGTTTTGAGGATCGAGTGGCCAGGAAAGCCCGCAGCCCCCAAGTGTGGGTGGCAATGCAAGTAGTTCCCAGAGGCGTTCAAAACAAGCAGGAGGTGTTCTGACTTCCACCTTGGCTTTGGGGGTCAGCTCCGGACGTTCGGCATATTGGAGGCCGGTGCTGGGAAAAAGTGAAAAAAAGGTGCTTTTGAGGATAGGGTGGCCAGGAAAGCCCGCAGCCCCAAAGTCTGGGTGGCAATGCAAGTAGTTCCCAGAGACCTTGAAAGAAAGCTGGAGTTGTTATGGCTGCCAACTTGGGTGTGGGAGCAAGGCCAGGACGTTAGGAATTTTTGGAGGCCGGTGCTGGGAAAAAGTGAAAAAAAGATGCTTTTGAGGATAGAGTTGCCAGGAAAGCCCGCAGCCCCCAAGTCTGGGTGGCAATGCAAGTAGGTCCCAGAGGCATTCATAAAAAGCAAGACTTGGTCTGACTGCGACCTTGGGTGCAAGAGTCAGCTCCTGACGGTCGGCATTTTGAGTAGCCTTCTCGGAGCATACTCGGCATCTGAGTAACATTCTCTAAGCAATCCTGCTTCAGCAGGGGAGTTGGACTAGATGATCTATATGGTCCCTTCCAACTCCAAAAAAAAAATCAGTGAAATTCAGTGCATTCAGTGAAATTTTTGGAGGCCGGTGCTGGGAAAAAGTGAAAAAAAGGTGCTTTTGAGGATCGAGTGGCCAGAAAAGCCCGCAGCCCCAAAGTCTGGGTGGCAATGCAAGTAGTTCCCAGAGACCGTGAAAGAAAGCAAGAGTTGTTCTCGCTGCCTCCTTGCTTGTAGGACTCAGCTCCGGACGTTCGGCATTTTTGGAGGCCGGTGCTGGGAAAAAGTGAGAAAAAAGGTGCTTTTGAGGATAGAGTGGCCAGGAAAGCACGCAGCCCCAAAGTCTGGGTGGTAATGCAAGTAGTTCCCAGAGGCATTCATAAAAAGCAAGAGTTGTTCTGGCTGCCAATTGGGTGTGGGAGCCAGGACAGGACGTTCGGCATTTTTGGAGGCTGGTGCTGGGAAAAAGTGAAAAAAAGGTGCTTTTGAGGATCGAGTGGCCAGGAAAGCCCGCAGCCCCCAAGTCTGGGTGGCAATGCAAGTAGTTCCCAGAGACCGTGAAAGAAAGCAAGAGTTGTTCTCGCTGCCTCCTTGCTTGTAGGACTCAGCTCCGGACGTTCGGCATTTTTGGAGGCCGGTGCTGGGAAAAAGTGAAAAAAAGGTGCTTTTGAGGATAGAGTGGCCAGGAAAGCACGCAGCCCCAAAGTCTGGGTGGTAATGCAAGTAGTTCCCAGAGGCATTCATAAAAAGCAAGAGTTGTTCTGGCTGCCAATTGGGTGTGGGAGCCAGGACAGGACGTTCGGCATTTTTGGAGGCTGGTGCTGGGAAAAAGTGAAAAAAAGGTGCTTTTGAGGATCGAGTGGCCAGGAAAGCCCGCAGCCCCCAAGTCTGGGTGGCAATGCAAGTAGTTCCCAGAGGCATTCATAAAAAGCAAGAGGTGTTCTGGCTGCCACCTTGGCTGTAGGAGCCAGGCCAGGACGTTCGGCATATTGGAGGCCGGTGCTGGGAAAAAGTGAAAAAAAGGTGCTTTTGAGGATCGAGTGGCCAGGAAAGCCCGCAGCCCCAAAGTCTGGGTGGCAATGCAAGTAGTTCCCAGAGACCTTGAAAGAAAGCAAGACTTGGTCTGGCTGCGACCTTGGGTGCGAGAGTCAGCTCCTGACGGTCGGCATTTTGAGTAGCCTTCTCGGAGCATACTCGGCATCTGAGTAACATTCTCTAAGCAATCCTGCTTCAGGAGGGGAGTTGGACTCGATGATCTATATGGTCCCTTCCAACTCCAAAAAAAAAATCAGTGAAATTCAGTGACTTCAGTGAAATTTTTGGAGGCCGGTGCTGGGAAAAAGTGAAAAAAAGATGGTTTTGAGGATAGAGTGGCCAGGAAAGCCCGCAGCCGCAAAGTCTGGCTGGCAATGCAAGTAGTTCCCAGAGGCGTTCATAAAAAGCAAGAGTTGTTCTGGCTGCCAACTCGGGTGTGGGAGCCAGGCCAGGACGTTCTGCATTTTTGGAGGCTGGTGCTGGGAAAAAGTGAAAAAAAGGTGCTTTTGAGGATCGAGTGGCCAGGAAAGCCCGCAGCCCCCAAGTCTGGGTGGCAATGCAAGTAGTTCCCAGAGGCGTTCATAAAAAGCAAGGGTTGTTCTGGCTGCCACCTTGGGTGTGGGAGTCAGCTCCTGACGTTTGGAATTTTAATGGGCCGGTGCTGAAAGAAGGTTTAGAAAAAAGATGGTTTTGAGGATCGAGTGGCCAGGAAAGCCCGCAGCCCCCAAGTGTGGGTGGCAATGCAAGTAGTTCCCAGAGGCGTTCAAAACAAGCAGGAGGTGTTTTGGCTTCCACCTTGGCTGTGGTAGTCAGCTCTGACATTCGGCATTTTTGGAGGCCGGTGCTGGGAAAAAGTGAAAAAAAGGTGCTTTTGAGGATCGAGTGGCCAGGAAAGCCCGCAGCCCCAAAGTCTGGGTGGCAATGCAAGTAGTTCCCAGAGGCGTTCATAAAAATCAAGAGTTTTTCTGGCTGCCACCTTGGGTGTGGGAGTCAGCTCCTGATGTTTGGAATTTTAATGGGCCGGTGCTGAAAGAATGTTTAGAAAAAAGATGGTTTTGAGGATAGAGTGGCCAGGAAAGCCCGCAGCCCCCAAGTGTGGGTGGCAATGCAAGTAGTTCCCAGAGGCGTTCAAAACAAGCAGGAGGTGTTCTGGCTTCCACCTGGGTTGTGGGAGTCAGCTCTGACATTCGGCATTTTTGGAGGCCGGTGCTGGGAAAAAGTGAGAAAAAAGGTGCTTTTGAGGATCGAGTGGCCAGGAAAGCCCGCAGCCCCCAAGTCTGGGTGGCAATGCAAGTAGTTCCCAGAGGCGTTCATAAAAAGCAAGACTTGGTCTGGCTGCGACCTTGGGTGCAAGAGTCAGCTCCTGACGGTCGGCATTTTGAGTAGCCTTCTCGGAGCATACTCGGCATCTGAGTAACATTCTCTAAGCAATCCTGCTTCAGCAGGGGAGTTGGACTAGATGATCTATATGGTCCCTTCCAACTCCAAAAAAAAAATCAGTGAAATTCAGTGAATTCAGTGAAATTTTTGGAGGCCGGTGCTGGGAAAAAGTGAAAAAAAGGTGCTTTTGAGGATAGAGTGGCCAGGAAAGCACGCAGCCCCAAAGTCTGGGTGGTAATGCAAGTAGTTCCCAGAGGCATTCATAAAAAGCAAGAGTTGTTCTGGCTGCCAATTGGGTGTGGGAGCCAGGACAGGACGTTCGGCATTTTTGGAGGCTGGTGCTGGGAAAAAGTGAAAAAAAGGTGCTTTTGAGGATCGAGTGGCCAGGAAAGCCCGCAGCCCCCAAGTCTGGGTGGCAATGCAAGTAGTTCCCAGAGGCATTCATAAAAAGCAAGAGGTGTTCTGGCTGCCACCTTGGCTGTAGGAGCCAGGCCAGGACGTTCGGCATATTGGAGGCCGGTGCTGGGAAAAAGTGAAAAAAAGGTGCTTTTGAGGATAGAGTGGCCAGGAAAGCCCGCAGCCGCAAAGTCTTGGTGGCAATGCAAGTAGTTCCCAGAGACCTTGAAAGAAAGCAAGACTTGGTCTGGCTGCGACCTTGGGTGCGAGAGTCAGCTCCTGACGGTCGGCATTTTGAGTAGCCTTCTCGGAGCATACTCGGCATCTGAGTAACATTCTCTAAGCAATCCTGCTTCAGCAGGGGAGTTGGACTAGATGATCTATATGGTCCCTTCCAACTCCAAAAAAAAAATCAGTGAAATTCAGTGAATTCAGTGAAATTTTTGGAGGCCGGTGCTGGGAAAAAGTGAAAAAAAGATGGTTTTGAGGATAGAGTGGCCAGGAAAGCCCGCAGCCGCAAAGTCTGGCTGGCAATGCAAGTAGTTCCCAGAGGCGTTCATAAAAAGCAAGAGTTGTTCTGGCTGCCTCCTTGCTTGTAGGACTCAGCTCCGGACGTTCGGCATTTTTGGAGGCCGGTGCTGGGAAAAAGTGAAAAAAAGGTGCTTTTGAGGATCGAGTGGCCAGGAAAGCCCGCAGCCCCAAAGTCTGGGTGGTAATGCAAGTAGTTCCCAGAGGCAATCATAAAAAGCAAGAGTTGTTCTGGCTGCCAACTCGGGTGTGGGAGCCAGGCCAGGACGTTCTGCATTTTTGGAGGCTGGTGCTGGGAAAAAGTGAAAAAAAGGTGCTTTTGAGGATCGAGTGGCCAGGAAAGCCCGCAGCCCCCAAGTCTGGGTGGCAATGCAAGTAGTTCCCAGACGCGTTCATAAAAAGCAAGGGTTGTTCTGGCTGCCACCTTGGGTGTGGGAGTCAGCTCCGGACGTTTGGAATTTTAATGGGCCGGTGCTGAAAGAATGTTTAGAAAAAAGATGGTTTTGAGGATCGAGTGGCCAGGAAAGCCCGCAGCCCCCAAGTGTGGGTGGCAATGCAAGTAGTTCCCAGAGGCGTTCATAAAAAGCAAGACTTGGTCTGGCTGCGACCTTGGGTGCAAGAGTCAGCTCCTGACGGTCGGCATTTTGAGTAGCCTTCTCGGAGCATACTCGGCATCTGAGTAACATTCTCTAAGCAATCCTGCTTCAGCAGGGGAGTTGGACTAGATGATCTATATGGTCCCTTCCAACTCCAAAAAAAAAATCAGTGAAATTCAGTGCATTCAGTGAAATTTTTGGAGGCCGGTGCTGGGAAAAAGTGAAAAAAAGGTGCTTTTGAGGATAGAGTGGCCAGGAAAGCCCGCAGCCCCAAAGTCTGGGTGGCAATGCAAGTAGTTCCCAGAGACCTTGAAAGAAAGCAAGAGTTGTTCTGGCTGCCACCTTGGGTGTGGGAGCAAGGCCAGGACGTTAGGAATTTTTGGAGGCCGGTGCTGGGAAAAAGTGAAAAAAAGGTAGTTTAGAGGATAGAGTTGCCAGGAAAGCCCGCAGCCCCCAAGTCTGGGTGGCAATGCAAGTAGTTCCCAGAGGCGTTCATAAAAAGCAAGACTTGGTCTGGCTGCGACCTTGGGTGCGAGAGTCAGCTCCTGACGTTTGGAATTTTAATGGGCCGGTGCTGAAAGAAGGTTTAGAAAAAAGATGGTTTTGAGGATAGAGTGGCCAGGAAAGCCCGCAGCCCCAAAGTCTGGGTGGCAATGCAAGTAGTTCCCCGAGGCATTCATAAAAAGCAAGAGTTGTTCTGGCTGCCAACTTGGGTGTGGGAGCCAGGCCAGGACGTTCTGCATTTTTGGAGGCTGGTGCTGGGAAAAAGTGAAAAAAAGGTGCTTTTGAGGAGAGAGTGGCCAGGAAAGCCCGCAGCCCCAAAGTCTGGGTGGCAATGCAAGTAGTTCCCAGAGGCGTTCATAAAAAGCAAGAGGTGTTCTGGCTGCCACCTTGGCTGTGGGAGTCAGCTCCGGACGTTTGGAATTTTAATGGGCCGGTGCTGAAAGAAGGTTTAGAAAAAAGATGGTTTTGAGGATAGAGTGGCCAGGAAAGCCCGCAGCCCCAAAGTCTGGGTGGCAAAGCAAGTAGTTCCCATAGATGTTCAAAACAAGCAGGATGAGTTCTGGCTTCCACCTGGGTTGTGGGAGTCAGCTCTGACATTCGGCATTTTTGGAGGCCGGAGCTGTGAAAAAGTGAGAAAAAAGGTGCTTTTGAGGAGAGAGTGGCCAGAAAAGCCCACAGCCCCAAAGTCTGGGTGGCAATGCAAGTAGTTCCCAGAGGCATTCATAAAAAGCAAGAGGTGTTCTGGCTGCCACCTTGGCTGTAGGAGCCAGGCCAGGACGTTCGGCATATTGGAGGCCGGTGCTGGGAAAAAGTGAGAAAAAGGTGCTTTTGAGGATCGAGTGGCCAGGAAAGCCCGCAGCCCCAAAGTCTGGGTGGCAATGCAAGTAGTTCCCAGAGACCTTGAAAGAAAGCAAGACTTGGTCTGGCTGCGACCTTGGGTGCGAGAGTCAGCTCCTGACGGTCGGCATTTTGAGTAGCCTTCTCGGAGCATACTCGGCATCTGAGTAACATTCTCTAAGATATCCTGCTTCAGGAGGGGAGTTGGACTAGATGATCTATATGGTCCCTTCCAACTCCAAAAAAAAAATCAGTGAAATTCAGTGAATTCAGTGAAATTTTTGGAGGCCGGTGTTGGGAAAAAGTGAAAAAAAGGTGGTTTTGAGGATCGAGTGGCCAGGAAAGCCCGCAGCCCTAAAGTCTGGGTGGCAATGCAAGTAGTTCCCAGAGGCATTCATAAAAAGCAAGACTTGGTCTGGCTGCGACCTTGGGTGCAAGAGTCAGCTCCTGACGGTCGGCATTTTGAGTAGCCTTCTCGGAGCATACTCGGCATCTGAGTAACATTCTCTAAGCAATCCTGCTTCAGGAGGGGAGTTGGACTAGATGATCTATATGGTCCCTTCCAACTCCAAAAAAAAAATCAGTGAAATTCAGTGAATTCAGTGAAATTTTTGGAGGCCGGTGCTGGGAAAAAGTGAAAAAAAGGTGCTTTTGAGGATAGAGTGGCCAGGAAAGCCCGCAGCCTCAAAGTCTGGCTGGCAATGCAAGTAGTTCCCAGAGGCGTTCATAAAAAGCAAGAGTTGTTCTGGCTGCCACCTTGGCTGTGGGGGTCAGCTCCGGACATTCGGCATATTGGAGGCCGGTGCTGGGAAAAAGTGAAAAAAAGTTGCTTTTGAGGATAGGGTGGCCAGGAAAGCCCGCAGCCCCAAAGTCTGGGTGGCAATGCAAGTAGTTCCCAGAGGCGTTCATAAAAAGCAAGAGTTGTTCTGGCTGCCACCCTTGGCTGTGGGAACACGGCCAGGATGTTCGGCATATTGGAGGCCGGTGCTGGGAAAAAGTGAGAAAAAAGGTGCTTTTGAGGATAGAGTTGCCAGGAAAGCCCGCAGCCCCAAAGTCTGGGTGGCAATGCAAGTAGTTCCCAGAGACCTTGAAAGAAAGCAAGAGTTGTTCTGGCTGCCACCTTGGGTGTGGGAGCAAGGCCAGGACGTTAGGAATTTTTGGAGGCCGGTGCTGGGAAAAAGTGAAAAAAAGGTAGTTTAGAGGATAGAGTTGCCAGGAAAGCCCGCAGCCCCCAAGTCTGGGTGGCAATGCAAGTAGTTCCCAGAGGCGTTCATAAAAAGCAAGACTTGGTCTGGCTGCGACCTTGGGTGCGAGAGTCAGCTCCTGACGTTTGGAATTTTAATGGGCCGGTGCTGAAAGAATGTTTAGAAAAAAGATGGTTTTGAGGATAGAGTGGCCAGGAAAGCCCGCAGCCCCAAAGTCTGGGTGGCAATGCAAGTAGTTCCCCGAGGCATTCATAAAAAGCAAGAGTTGTTCTGGCTGCCAACTTGGGTGTGGGAGCCAGGCCAGGACGTTCTGCATTTTTGGAGGCTGGTGCTGGGAAAAAGTGAAAAAAAGGTGCTTTTGAGGATCGAGTGGCCAGGAAAGCCCGCAGCCCCCAAGTCTGGGTGGCAATGCAAGTAGTTCCCAGAGGCGTTCATAAAAATCAAGAGTTGTTCTGGCTGCCACCTTGGGTGTGGGAGTCAGCTCCGGACGTTTGGAATTTTAATGGGCCGGTGCTGAAAGAATGTTTAGAAAAAAGATGGTTTTGAGGATCGAGTGGCCAGGAAAGCCCGCAGCCCCCAAGTGTGGGTGGCAATGCAAGTAGTTCCCAGAGGCGTTCAAAACAAGCAGGAGGTGTTCTGACTTCCACCTTGGCTTTGGGGGTCAGCTCCGGACGTTCGGCATATTGGAGGCCGGTGCTGGGAAAAAGTGAAAAAAAGGTGCTTTTGAGGATAGGGTGGCCAGGAAAGCCCGCAGCCCCAAAGTCTGGGTGGCAATGCAAGTAGTTCCCAGAGACCTTGAAAGAAAGCTGGAGTTGTTATGGCTGCCAACTTGGGTGTGGGAGCAAGGCCAGGACGTTAGGAATTTTTGGAGGCCGGTGCTGGGAAAAAGTGAAAAAAAGATGCTTTTGAGGATAGAGTTGCCAGGAAAGCCCGCAGCCCCCAAGTCTGGGTGGCAATGCAAGTAGGTCCCAGAGGCATTCATAAAAAGCAAGACTTGGTCTGACTGCGACCTTGGGTGCAAGAGTCAGCTCCTGACGGTCGGCATTTTGAGTAGCCTTCTCGGAGCATACTCGGCATCTGAGTAACATTCTCTAAGCAATCCTGCTTCAGCAGGGGAGTTGGACTAGATGATCTATATGGTCCCTTCCAACTCCAAAAAAAAAATCAGTGAAATTCAGTGCATTCAGTGAAATTTTTGGAGGCCGGTGCTGGGAAAAAGTGAAAAAAAGGTGCTTTTGAGGATCGAGTGGCCAGAAAAGCCCGCAGCCCCAAAGTCTGGGTGGCAATGCAAGTAGTTCCCAGAGACCGTGAAAGAAAGCAAGAGTTGTTCTCGCTGCCTCCTTGCTTGTAGGACTCAGCTCCGGACGTTCGGCATTTTTGGAGGCCGGTGCTGGGAAAAAGTGAAAAAAAGGTGCTTTTGAGGATCGAGTGGCCAGGAAAGCCCGCAGCCCCCAAGTCTGGGTGGCAATGCAAGTAGTTCCCAGAGGCATTCATAAAAAGCAAGAGGTGTTCTGGCTGCCACCTTGGCTGTAGGAGCCAGGCCAGGACGTTCTGCATTTTTGGAGGCTGGTGCTGGGAAAAAGTGAAAAAAAGGTGCTTTTGAGGATCGAGTGGCCAGGAAAGCCCGCAGCCCCCAAGTCTGGGTGGCAATGCAAGTAGTTCCCAGAGGCGTTCATAAAAAGCAAGGGTTGTTCTGGCTGCCTCCTTGCTTGTAGGACTCAGCTCCGGACGTTCGGCATTTTTGGAGGCCGGTGCTGGGAAAAAGTGAAAAAAAGGTGCTTTTGAGGATCGAGTGGCCAGGAAAGCCCGCAGCCCCAAAGTCTGGGTGGTAATGCAAGTAGTTCCCAGAGGCAATCATAAAAAGCAAGAGTTGTTCTGGCTGCCAACTCGGGTGTGGGAGCCAGGCCAGGACGTTCTGCATTTTTGGAGGCTGGTGCTGGGAAAAAGTGAAAAAAAGGTGCTTTTGAGGATCGAGTGGCCAGGAAAGCCCGCAGCCCCCAAGTCTGGGTGGCAATGCAAGTAGTTCCCAGACGCGTTCATAAAAAGCAAGGGTTGTTCTGGCTGCCACCTTGGGTGTGGGAGTCAGCTCCGGACGTTTGGAATTTTAATGGGCCGGTGCTGAAAGAATGTTTAGAAAAAAGATGGTTTTGAGGATCGAGTGGCCAGGAAAGCCCGCAGCCCCCAAGTGTGGGTGGCAATGCAAGTAGTTCCCAGAGGCGTTCAAAACAAGCAGGAGGTGTTTTGGCTTCCACCTTGGCTGTGGTAGTCAGCTCTGACATTCGGCATTTTTGGAGGCCGGTGCTGGGAAAAAGTGAAAAAAAGGTGCTTTTGAGGATCGAGTGGCCAGGAAAGCCCGCAGCCCCAAAGTCTGGGTGGCAATGCAAGTAGTTCCCAGAGGCGTTCATAAAAATCAAGAGTTTTTCTGGATGCCACCTTGGGTGTGGGAGTCAGCTCCTGATGTTTGGAATTTTAATGGGCCGGTGCTGAAAGAATGTTTAGAAAAAAGATGGTTTTGAGGATCGAGTGGCCAGGAAAGCCCGCAGCCCCCAAGTGTGGGTGGCAATGCAAGTAGTTCCCAGAGGCGTTCAAAACAAGCAGGAGGTGTTCTGGCTTCCACCTGGGTTGTGGGAGTCAGCTCTGACATTCGGCATTTTTGGAGGCCGGTGCTGGGAAAAAGTGAGAAAAAAGGTGCTTTTGAGGATCGAGTGGCCAGGAAAGCCCGCAGCCCCCAAGTCTGGGTGGCAATGCAAGTAGTTCCCAGAGGCGTTCATAAAAAGCAAGACTTGGTCTGGCTGCGACCTTGGGTGCAAGAGTCAGCTCCTGACGGTCGGCATTTTGAGTAGCCTTCTCGGAGCATACTCGGCATCTGAGTAACATTCTCTAAGCAATCCTGCTTCAGCAGGGGAGTTGGACTAGATGATCTATATGGTCCCTTCCAACTCCAAAAAAAAAATCAGTGAAATTCAGTGCATTCAGTGAAATTTTTGGAGGCCGGTGCTGGGAAAAAGTGAAAAAAAGGTGCTTTTGAGGATAGAGTGGCCAGGAAAGCCCGCAGCCCCAAAGTCTGGGTGGCAATGCAAGTAGTTCCCAGAGACCTTGAAAGAAAGCAAGAGTTGTTCTGGCTGCCACCTTGGGTGTGGGAGCAAGGCCAGGACGTTAGGAATTTTTGGAGGCCGGTGCTGGGAAAAAGTGAAAAAAAGGTAGTTTAGAGGATAGAGTTGCCAGGAAAGCCCGCAGCCCCCAAGTCTGGGTGGCAATGCAAGTAGTTCCCAGAGGCGTTCATAAAAAGCAAGACTTGGTCTGGCTGCGACCTTGGGTGCGAGAGTCAGCTCCTGACGTTTGGAATTTTAATGGGCCGGTGCTGAAAGAATGTTTAGAAAAAAGATGGTTTTGAGGATAGAGTGGCCAGGAAAGCCCGCAGCCCCAAAGTCTGGGTGGCAATGCAAGTAGTTCCCCGAGGCATTCATAAAAAGCAGGAGTTGTTCTGGCTGCCAACTTGGGTGTGGGAGCCAGGCCAGGACGTTCTGCATTTTTGGAGGCTGGTGCTGGGAAAAAGTGAAAAAAAGGTGCTTTTGAGGATCGAGTGGCCAGGAAAGCCCGCAGCCCCCAAGTGTGGGTGGCAATGCAAGTAGTTCCCAGAGGCGTTCATAAAAATCAAGAGTTGTTCTGGCTGCCACCTTGGGTGTGGGAGTCAGCTCCGGACGTTTGGAATTTTAATGGGCCGGTGCTGAAAGAATGTTTAGAAAAAAGATGGTTTTGAGGATCGAGTGGCCAGGAAAGCCCGCAGCCCCCAAGTGTGGGTGGCAATGCAAGTAGTTCCCAGAGGCGTTCAAAACAAGCAGGAGGTGTTCTGACTTCCACCTTGGCTTTGGGGGTCAGCTCCGGACGTTCGGCATATTGGAGGCCGGTGCTGGGAAAAAGTGAAAAAAAGGTGCTTTTGAGGATAGGGTGGCCAGGAAAGCCCGCAGCCCCAAAGTCTGGGTGGCAATGCAAGTAGTTCCCAGAGACCTTGAAAGAAAGCTGGAGTTGTTATGGCTGCCAACTTGGGTGTGGGAGCAAGGCCAGGACGTTAGGAATTTTTGGAGGCCGGTGCTGGGAAAAAGTGAAAAAAAGATGCTTTTGAGGATAGAGTTGCCAGGAAAGCCCGCAGCCCCAAAGTCTGGGTGGCAATGCAAGTAGGTCCCAGAGGCATTCATAAAAAGCAAGACTTGGTCTGACTGCGACCTTGGGTGCAAGAGTCAGCTCCTGACGGTCGGCATTTTGAGTAGCCTTCTCGGAGCATACTCGGCATCTGAGTAACATTCTCTAAGCAATCCTGCTTCAGCAGGGGAGTTGGACTAGATGATCTATATGGTCCCTTCCAACTCCAAAAAAAAAATCAGTGAAATTCAGTGCATTCAGTGAAATTTTTGGAGGCCGGTGGTGGGAAAAAGTGAAAAAAAGGTGCTTTTGAGGATCGAGTGGCCAGAAAAGCCCGCAGCCCCAAAGTCTGGGTGGCAATGCAAGTAGTTCCCAGAGACCGTGAAAGAAAGCAAGAGTTGTTCTCGCTGCCTCCTTGCTTGTAGGACTCAGCTCCGGACGTTCGGCATTTTTGGAGGCCGGTGCTGGGAAAAAGTGAGAAAAAAGGTGCTTTTGAGGATAGAGTGGCCAGGAAAGCACGCAGCCCCAAAGTCTGGGTGGTAATGCAAGTAGTTCCCAGAGGCATTCATAAAAAGCAAGAGTTGTTCTGGCTGCCAATTGGGTGTGGGAGCCAGGACAGGACGTTCGGCATTTTTGGAGGCTGGTGCTGGGAAAAAGTGAAAAAAAGGTGCTTTTGAGGATCGAGTGGCCAGGAAAGCCCGCAGCCCCCAAGTCTGGGTGGCAATGCAAGTAGTTCCCAGAGGCATTCATAAAAAGCAAGAGGTGTTCTGGCTGCCACCTTGGCTGTAGGAGCCAGGCCAGGACGTTCGGCATATTGGAGGCCGGTGCTGGGAAAAAGTGAAAAAAAGGTGCTTTTGAGGATCGAGTGGCCAGGAAAGCCCGCAGCCCCCAAGTCTGGGTGGCAATGCAAGTAGTTCCCAGAGACCTTGAAAGAAAGCAAGACTTGGTCTGGCTGCGACCTTGGGTGCGAGAGTCAGCTCCTGACGGTCGGCATTTTGAGTAGCCTTCTCGGAGCATACTCGGCATCTGAGTAACATTCTCTAAGCAATCCTGCTTCAGCAGGGGAGTTGGACTAGATGATCTATATGGTCCCTTCCAACTCCAAAAAAAAAATCAGTGAAATTCAGTGACTTCAGTGAAATTTTTGGAGGCCGGTGCTGGGAAAAAGTGAAAAAAAGATGGTTTTGAGGATAGAGTGGCCAGGAAAGCCCGCAGCCGCAAAGTCTGGCTGGCAATGCAAGTAGTTCCCAGAGGCGTTCATAAAAAGCAAGAGTTGTTCTGGCTGCCTCCTTGCTTGTAGGACTCAGCTCCGGACGTTCGGCATTTTTGGAGGCCGGTGCTGGGAAAAAGTGAAAAAAAGGTGCTTTTGAGGATCGAGTGGCCAGGAAAGCCCGCAGCCCCAAAGTCTGGGTGGTAATGCAAGTAGTTCCCAGAGGCAATCATAAAAAGCAAGAGTTGTTCTGGCTGCCAACTCGGGTGTGGGAGCCAGGCCAGGACGTTCTGCATTTTTGGAGGCTGGTGCTGGGAAAAAGTGAAAAAAAGGTGCTTTTGAGGATCGAGTGGCCAGGAAAGCCCGCAGCCCCCAAGTCTGGGTGGCAATGCAAGTAGTTCCCAGACGCGTTCATAAAAAGCAAGGGTTGTTCTGGCTGCCACCTTGGGTGTGGGAGTCAGCTCCGGACGTTTGGAATTTTAATGGGCCGGTGCTGAAAGAATGTTTAGAAAAAAGATGGTTTTGAGGATCGAGTGGCCAGGAAAGCCCGCAGCCCCCAAGTGTGGGTGGCAATGCAAGTAGTTCCCAGAGGCGTTCAAAACAAGCAGGAGGTGTTTTGGCTTCCACCTTGGCTGTGGTAGTCAGCTCTGACATTCGGCATTTTTGGAGGCCGGTGCTGGGAAAAAGTGAAAAAAAGGTGCTTTTGAGGATCGAGTGGCCAGGAAAGCCCGCAGCCCCAAAGTCTGGGTGGCAATGCAAGTAGTTCCCAGAGGCGTTCATAAAAATCAAGAGTTTTTCTGGATGCCACCTTGGGTGTGGGAGTCAGCTCCTGATGTTTGGAATTTTAATGGGCCGGTGCTGAAAGAATGTTTAGAAAAAAGATGGTTTTGAGGATCGAGTGGCCAGGAAAGCCCGCAGCCCCCAAGTGTGGGTGGCAATGCAAGTAGTTCCCAGAGGCGTTCAAAACAAGCAGGAGGTGTTCTGGCTTCCACCTGGGTTGTGGGAGTCAGCTCTGACATTCGGCATTTTTGGAGGCCGGTGCTGGGAAAAAGTGAGAAAAAAGGTGCTTTTGAGGATCGAGTGGCCAGGAAAGCCCGCAGCCCCCAAGTCTGGGTGGCAATGCAAGTAGTTCCCAGAGGCGTTCATAAAAAGCAAGACTTGGTCTGGCTGCGACCTTGGGTGCAAGAGTCAGCTCCTGACGGTCGGCATTTTGAGTAGCCTTCTCGGAGCATACTCGGCATCTGAGTAACATTCTCTAAGCAATCCTGCTTCAGCAGGGGAGTTGGACTAGATGATCTATATGGTCCCTTCCAACTCCAAAAAAAAAATCAGTGAAATTCAGTGCATTCAGTGAAATTTTTGGAGGCTGGTGCTGGGAAAAAGTGAAAAAAAGGTGCTTTTGAGGATCGAGTGGCCAGGAAAGCCCGCAGCCCCCAAGTCTGGGTGGCAATGCAAGTAGTTCCCAGAGACCTTGAAAGAAAGCAAGAGTTGTTCTGGCTGCCACCTTGGGTGTGGGAGCAAGGCCAGGACGTTAGGAATTTTTGGAGGCCGGTGCTGGGAAAAAGTGAAAAAAAGGTAGTTTAGAGGATAGAGTTGCCAGGAAAGCCCGCAGCCCCCAAGTCTGGGTGGCAATGCAAGTAGTTCCCAGAGGCGTTCATAAAAAGCAAGACTTGGTCTGGCTGCGACCTTGGGTGCGAGAGTCAGCTCCTGACGTTTGGAATTTTAATGGGCCGGTGCTGAAAGAATGTTTAGAAAAAAGATGGTTTTGAGGATAGAGTGGCCAGGAAAGCCCGCAGCCCCAAAGTCTGGGTGGCAATGCAAGTAGTTCCCCGAGGCATTCATAAAAAGCAAGAGTTGTTCTGGCTGCCAACTTGGGTGTGGGAGCCAGGCCAGGACGTTCTGCATTTTTGGAGGCTGGTGCTGGGAAAAAGTGAAAAAAAGGTGCTTTTGAGGATCGAGTGGCCAGGAAAGCCCGCAGCCCCCAAGTGTGGGTGGCAATGCAAGTAGTTCCCAGAGGCGTTCATAAAAATCAAGAGTTGTTCTGGCTGCCACCTTGGGTGTGGGAGTCAGCTCCGGACGTTTGGAATTTTAATGGGCCGGTGCTGAAAGAATGTTTAGAAAAAAGATGGTTTTGAGGATCGAGTGGCCAGGAAAGCCCGCAGCCCCCAAGTGTGGGTGGCAATGCAAGTAGTTCCCAGAGGCGTTCAAAACAAGCAGGAGGTGTTCTGACTTCCACCTTGGCTTTGGGGGTCAGCTCCGGACGTTCGGCATATTGGAGGCCGGTGCTGGGAAAAAGTGAAAAAAAGATGCTTTTGAGGATAGAGTTGCCAGGAAAGCCCGCAGCCCCAAAGTCTGGGTGGCAATGCAAGTAGGTCCCAGAGGCATTCATAAAAAGCAAGACTTGGTCTGACTGCGACCTTGGGTGCAAGAGTCAGCTCCTGACGGTCGGCATTTTGAGTAGCCTTCTCGGAGCATACTCGGCATCTGAGTAACATTCTCTAAGCAATCCTGCTTCAGCAGGGGAGTTGGACTAGATGATCTATATGGTCCCTTCCAACTCCAAAAAAAAAATCAGTGAAATTCAGTGCATTCAGTGAAATTTTTGGAGGCCGGTGGTGGGAAAAAGTGAAAAAAAGGTGCTTTTGAGGATCGAGTGGCCAGAAAAGCCCGCAGCCCCAAAGTCTGGGTGGCAATGCAAGTAGTTCCCAGAGACCGTGAAAGAAAGCAAGAGTTGTTCTCGCTGCCTCCTTGCTTGTAGGACTCAGCTCCGGACGTTCGGCATTTTTGGAGGCCGGTGCTGGGAAAAAGTGAGAAAAAAGGTGCTTTTGAGGATAGAGTGGCCAGGAAAGCACGCAGCCCCAAAGTCTGGGTGGTAATGCAAGTAGTTCCCAGAGGCATTCATAAAAAGCAAGAGTTGTTCTGGCTGCCAATTGGGTGTGGGAGCCAGGACAGGACGTTCGGCATTTTTGGAGGCTGGTGCTGGGAAAAAGTGAAAAAAAGGTGCTTTTGAGGATCGAGTGGCCAGGAAAGCCCGCAGCCCCCAAGTCTGGGTGGCAATGCAAGTAGTTCCCAGAGGCATTCATAAAAAGCAAGAGGTGTTCTGGCTGCCACCTTGGCTGTAGGAGCCAGGCCAGGACGTTCGGCATATTGGAGGCCGGTGCTGGGAAAAAGTGAAAAAAAGGTGCTTTTGAGGATCGAGTGGCCAGGAAAGCCCGCAGCCCCCAAGTCTGGGTGGCAATGCAAGTAGTTCCCAGAGACCTTGAAAGAAAGCAAGACTTGGTCTGGCTGCGACCTTGGGTGCGAGAGTCAGCTCCTGACGGTCGGCATTTTGAGTAGCCTTCTCGGAGCATACTCGGCATCTGAGTAACATTCTCTAAGCAATCCTGCTTCAGCAGGGGAGTTGGACTAGATGATCTATATGGTCCCTTCCAACTCCAAAAAAAAAATCAGTGAAATTCAGTGACTTCAGTGAAATTTTTGGAGGCCGGTGCTGGGAAAAAGTGAAAAAAAGATGGTTTTGAGGATAGAGTGGCCAGGAAAGCCCGCAGCCGCAAAGTCTGGCTGGCAATGCAAGTAGTTCCCAGAGGCGTTCATAAAAAGCAAGAGTTGTTCTGGCTGCCTCCTTGCTTGTAGGACTCAGCTCCGGACGTTCGGCATTTTTGGAGGCCGGTGCTGGGAAAAAGTGAAAAAAAGGTGCTTTTGAGGATCGAGTGGCCAGGAAAGCCCGCAGCCCCAAAGTCTGGGTGGTAATGCAAGTAGTTCCCAGAGGCAATCATAAAAAGCAAGAGTTGTTCTGGCTGCCAACTCGGGTGTGGGAGCCAGGCCAGGACGTTCTGCATTTTTGGAGGCTGGTGCTGGGAAAAAGTGAAAAAAAGGTGCTTTTGAGGATCGAGTGGCCAGGAAAGCCCGCAGCCCCCAAGTCTGGGTGGCAATGCAAGTAGTTCCCAGACGCGTTCATAAAAAGCAAGGGTTGTTCTGGCTGCCACCTTGGGTGTGGGAGTCAGCTCCGGACGTTTGGAATTTTAATGGGCCGGTGCTGAAAGAATGTTTAGAAAAAAGATGGTTTTGAGGATCGAGTGGCCAGGAAAGCCCGCAGCCCCCAAGTGTGGGTGGCAATGCAAGTAGTTCCCAGAGGCGTTCAAAACAAGCAGGAGGTGTTTTGGCTTCCACCTTGGCTGTGGTAGTCAGCTCTGACATTCGGCATTTTTGGAGGCCGGTGCTGGGAAAAAGTGAAAAAAAGGTGCTTTTGAGGATCGAGTGGCCAGGAAAGCCCGCAGCCCCAAAGTCTGGGTGGCAATGCAAGTAGTTCCCAGAGGCGTTCATAAAAATCAAGAGTTTTTCTGGATGCCACCTTGGGTGTGGGAGTCAGCTCCTGATGTTTGGAATTTTAATGGGCCGGTGCTGAAAGAATGTTTAGAAAAAAGATGGTTTTGAGGATCGAGTGGCCAGGAAAGCCCGCAGCCCCCAAGTGTGGGTGGCAATGCAAGTAGTTCCCAGAGGCGTTCAAAACAAGCAGGAGGTGTTCTGGCTTCCACCTGGGTTGTGGGAGTCAGCTCTGACATTCGGCATTTTTGGAGGCCGGTGCTGGGAAAAAGTGAGAAAAAAGGTGCTTTTGAGGATCGAGTGGCCAGGAAAGCCCGCAGCCCCCAAGTCTGGGTGGCAATGCAAGTAGTTCCCAGAGGCGTTCATAAAAAGCAAGACTTGGTCTGGCTGCGACCTTGGGTGCAAGAGTCAGCTCCTGACGGTCGGCATTTTGAGTAGCCTTCTCGGAGCATACTCGGCATCTGAGTAACATTCTCTAAGCAATCCTGCTTCAGCAGGGGAGTTGGACTAGATGATCTATATGGTCCCTTCCAACTCCAAAAAAAAAATCAGTGAAATTCAGTGCATTCAGTGAAATTTTTGGAGGCCGGTGCTGGGAAAAAGTGAAAAAAAGGTGCTTTTGAGGATCGAGTGGCCAGGAAAGCCCGCAGCCCCAAAGTCTGGGTGGCAATGCAAGTAGTTCCCAGAGACCTTGAAAGAAAGCAAGAGTTGTTCTCGCTGCCTCCTTGCTTGTAGGACTCAGCTCCGGACGTTCGGCATTTTTGGAGGCCGGTGCTGGGAAAAAGTGAGAAAAAAGGTGCTTTTGAGGATCGAGTGGCCAGGAAAGCCCGCAGCCCCCAAGTCTGGGTGGTAATGCAAGTAGTTCCCAGAGGCATTCATAAAAAGCAAGAGGTGTTCTGGCTGCAACCTTGGCTGTAGGAGCCAGGCCAGGACGTTCGGCATATTGGAGGCCGGTGCTGGGAAAAAGTGAGAAAAAGGTGCTTTTGAGGATCGAGTGGCCAGGAAAGCCCGCAGCCCCAAAGTCTGGGTGGCAATGCAAGTAGTTCCCAGAGACCTTGAAAGAAAGCAAGACTTGGTCTGGCTGCGACCTTGGGTGCGAGAGTCAGCTCCTGACGGTCGGCATTTTGAGTAGCCTTCTCGGAGCATACTCGGCATCTGAGTAACATTCTCTAAGCAATCCTGCTTCAGGAGGGGAGTTGGACTCGATGATCTATATGGTCCCTTCCAACTCCAAAAAAAAAATCAGTGAAATTCAGTGACTTCAGTGAAATTTTTGGAGGCCGGTGCTGGGAAAAAGTGAAAAAAAGATGGTTTTGAGGATAGAGTGGCCAGGAAAGCCCGCAGCCGCAAAGTCTGGCTGGCAATGCAAGTAGTTCCCAGAGGCGTTCATAAAAAGCAAGAGTTGTTCTGGCTGCCTCCTTGCTTGTAGGACTCAGCTCCGGACGTTCGGCATTTTTGGAGGCCGGTGCTGGGAAAAAGTGAAAAAAAGGTGCTTTTGAGGATAGAGTGGCCAGGAAAGCCCGCAGCCCCAAAGTCTGGGTGGTAATGCAAGTAGTTCCCAGAGGCAATCATAAAAAGCAAGAGTTGTTCTGGCTGCCAACTCGGGTGTGGGAGCCAGGCCAGGACGTTCTGCATTTTTGGAGGCTGGTGCTGGGAAAAAGTGAAAAAAAGGTGCTTTTGAGGATCGAGTGGCCAGGAAAGCCCGCAGCCCCCAAGTCTGGGTGGCAATGCAAGTAGTTCCCAGAGGCGTTCATAAAAAGCAAGGGTTGTTCTGGCTGCCACCTTGGGTGTGGGAGTCAGCTCCGGACGTTTGGAATTTTAATGGGCCGGTGCTGAAAGAAGGTTTAGAAAAAAGATGGTTTTGAGGATCGAGTGGCCAGGAAAGCCCGCAGCCCCCAAGTGTGGGTGGCAATGCAAGTAGTTCCCAGAGGCGTTCAAAACAAGCAGGAGGTGTTTTGGCTTCCACCTTGGCTGTGGTAGTCAGCTCTGACATTCGGCATTTTTGGAGGCCGGTGCTGGGAAAAAGTGAAAAAAAGGTGCTTTTGAGGATCGAGTGGCCAGGAAAGCCCGCAGCCCCAAAGTCTGGGTGGCAATGCAAGTAGTTCCCAGAGGCGTTCATAAAAATCAAGAGTTTTTCTGGCTGCCACCTTGGGTGTGGGAGTCAGCTCCTGATGTTTGGAATTTTAATGGGCCGGTGCTGAAAGAATGTTTAGAAAAAAGATGGTTTTGAGGATAGAGTGGCCAGGAAAGCCCGCAGCCCCCAAGTGTGGGTGGCAATGCAAGTAGTTCCCAGAGGCGTTCAAAACAAGCAGGAGGTGTTCTGGCTTCCACCTGGGTTGTGGGAGTCAGCTCTGACATTCGGCATTTTTGGAGGCCGGTGCTGGGAAAAAGTGAGAAAAAAAGGTGCTTTTGAGGATCGAGTGGCCAGGAAAGCCCGCAGCCCCCAAGTCTGGGTGGCAATGCAAGTAGTTCCCAGAGGCGTTCATAAAAAGCAAGACTTGGTCTGGCTGCGACCTTGGGTGCAAGAGTCAGCTCCTGACGGTCGGCATTTTGAGTAGCCTTCTCGGAGCATACTCGGCATCTGAGTAACATTCTCTAAGCAATCCTGCTTCAGCAGGGGAGTTGGACTAGATGATCTATATGGTCCCTTCCAACTCCAAAAAAAAAATCAGTGAAATTCAGTGCATTCAGTGAAATTTTTGGAGGCCGGTGCTGGGAAAAAGTGAAAAAAAGGTGCTTTTGAGGATCGAGTGGCCAGGAAAGCCCGCAGCCCCAAAGTCTGGGTGGCAATGCAAGTAGTTCCCAGAGACCTTGAAAGAAAGCAAGAGTTGTTCTCGCTGCCTCCTTGCTTGTAGGACTCAGCTCCGGACGTTCGGCATTTTTGGAGGCCGGTGCTGGGAAAAAGTGAGAAAAAAGGTGCTTTTGAGGATCGAGTGGCCAGGAAAGCCCGCAGCCCCCAAGTCTGGGTGGTAATGCAAGTAGTTCCCAGAGGCATTCATAAAAAGCAAGAGGTGTTCTGGCTGCAACCTTGGCTGTAGGAGCCAGGCCAGGACGTTCGGCATATTGGAGGCCGGTGCTGGGAAAAAGTGAGAAAAAGGTGCTTTTGAGGATCGAGTGGCCAGGAAAGCCCGCAGCCCCAAAGTCTGGGTGGCAATGCAAGTAGTTCCCAGAGACCTTGAAAGAAAGCAAGACTTGGTCTGGCTGCGACCTTGGGTGCGAGAGTCAGCTCCTGACGGTCGGCATTTTGAGTAGCCTTCTCGGAGCATACTCGGCATCTGAGTAACATTCTCTAAGCAATCCTGCTTCAGGAGGGGAGTTGGACTCGATGATCTATATGGTCCCTTCCAACTCCAAAAAAAAAATCAGTGAAATTCAGTGAATTCAGTGAAATTTTTGTAGGCCGGTGCTGGGAAAAAGTGAAAAAAAGGTGCTTTTGAGTATAGAGTGGCCAGGAAAGCCCGCAGCCCCAAAGTCTGGGTGGCAATGCAAGTAGTTCCCAGAGGCGTTCATAAAAAGCAAGAGTTGTTCTCGCTGCCTCCTTGCTTGTAGGACTCAGCTCCGGACGTTCGGCATTTTTGGAGGCCGGTGCTGGGAAAAAGTGAGAAAAAAGGTGCTTTTGAGGATAGAGTGGCCAGGAAAGCCCGCAGCCCCAAAGTCTGGGTGGTAATGCAAGTAGTTCCCAGAGGCATTCATAAAAAGCAAGAGTTGTTCTGGCTGCCAACTCGGGTGTGGGAGCCAGGCCAGGACGTTCGGCATTTTTGGAGGCTGGTGCTGGGAAAAAGTGAAAAAAAGGTGCTTTTGAGGATCGAGTGGCCAGGAAAGCCCGCAGCCCCCAAGTCTGGGTGGCAATGCAAGTAGTTCCCAGAGGCGTTCATAAAAAGCAAGGGTTGTTCTGGCTGCCACCTTGGGTGTGGGAGTCAGCTCCGGACGTTTGGAATTTTAATGGGCCGGTGCTGAAAGAAGGTTTAGAAAAAAGATGGTTTTGAGGATCGAGTGGCCAGGAAAGCCCGCAGCCCCCAAGTCTGGGTGGCAATGCAAGTAGTTCCCAGAGGCGTTCATAAAAAGCAAGAGTTGTTCTGGCTGCCACCTTGGCTGTGGGGGGTCAGCTCCGGACGTTCGGCATATTGGAGGCCGGTGCTGGGAAAAAGTGAGAAAAAAGTTGCTTTTGAGGATCGAGTGGCCAGGAAAGCCCGCAGCCCCCAAGTGTGGGTGGCAATGCAAGTAGTTCCCAGAGGCGTTCAAAACAAGCAGGAGGTGTTCTGACTTCCACCTTGGCTGTGGTAGTCAGCTCTGACATTCGGCATTTTTGGAGGCCGGTGCTGGGAAAAATGAGAAAAAAGGTGCTTTTGAGGATATAGTGGCCAGGAAAGCCCGCAGCCCCCAAGTCTGGGTGGCAATGCAAGTAGTTCCCAGAGGCGTTCATAAAAAGCAAGGGTTGTTCTGGCTGCCACCTTGGGTGTGGGAGTCAGCTCCGGACGTTTGGAATTTTAATGGGCCGGTGCTGAAAGAAGGTTTAGAAAAAAGATGGTTTTGAGGATAGAGTGGCCAGGAAAGCCCGCAGCCCCCAAGTGTGGGTGGCAATGCAAGTAGTTCCCAGAGGCGTTCAAAACAAGCAGGAGGTGTTCTGACTTCCACCTTGGCTGTGGGGGTCAGCTCCGGACGTTCGGCATATTGGAGGCCGGTGCTGGGAAAAAGTGAAAAAAAGGTGCTTTTGAGGATAGGGTGGCCAGGAAA
This sequence comes from Numenius arquata, assembly GCF_964106895.1. Classification (NCBI taxonomy): domain Eukaryota; kingdom Metazoa; phylum Chordata; class Aves; order Charadriiformes; family Scolopacidae; genus Numenius; species Numenius arquata. The sequence continues at coordinate 56,160,834 of NC_133577.1, forward strand.
GCCCGCAGCCCCCAAGTCTGGGTGGCAATGCAAGTAGTTCCCAGAGACCTTGAAAGAAAGCTGGAGTTGTTATGGCTGCCAACTTGGGTGTGGGAGCAAGGCCAGGACGTTAGGAATTTTTGGAGGCCGGTGCTGGGAAAAAGTGAAAAAAAGATGCTTTTGAGGATAGAGTTGCCAGGAAAGCCCGCAGCCCCAAAGTCTGGGTGGCAATGCAAGTAGGTCCCAGAGGCATTCATAAAAAGCAAGACTTGGTCTGGCTGCGACCTTGGGTGCAAGAGTCAGCTCCTGACGGTCGGCATTTTGAGTAGCCTTCTCGGAGCATACTCGGCATCTGAGTAACATTCTCTAAGCAATCCTGCTTCAGGAGGGGAGTTGGACTAGATGATCTATATGGTCCCTTCCAACTCCAAAAAAAAAATCAGTGAAATTCAGTGAATTCAGTGAAATTTTTGGAGGCCGGTGCTGGGAAAAAGTGAAAAAAAGGTGCTTTTGAGGATAGAGTGGCCAGGAAAGCCCGCAGCCCCAAAGTCTGGCTGGCAATGCAAGTAGTTCCCAGAGGCGTTCATAAAAAGCAAGAGTTGTTCTGGCTGCCACCTTGGCTGTGGGGGTCAGCTCCGGACATTCGGCATATTGGAGGCCGGTGCTGGGAAAAAGTGAAAAAAAGGTGCTTTTGAGGATAGGGTGGCCAGAAAAACCCGCAGCCCCAAAGTCTGGGTGGCAATGCAAGTAGTTCCCAGAGACCTTGAAAGAAAGCAAGAGTTGTTCTGGCTGCCACCTTGGGTGTGGGAGCCAGGCCAGGACGTTAGGAATTTTTGGAGGCCGGTGCTGGGAAAAAGTGAGAAAAAGGTGCTTTTGAGGATCTAGTGGCCAGGAAAGCCCGCAGCCCCAAAGTCTCGGTGGCAATGCAAGTAGTTCCCAGAGACCTTGAAAGAAAGCAAGACTTGGTCTGGCTGCGACCTTGGGTGCGAGAGTCAGCTCCTGACGGTCGGCATTTTGAGTAGCCTTCTCGGAGCATACTCGGCATCTGAGTAACATTCTCTAAGCAATCCTGCTTCAGCAGGGGAGTTGGACTAGATGATCTATATGGTCCCTTCCAACTCCAAAAAAAAAATCAGTGAAATTCAGTGAATTCAGTGAAATTTTTGGAGGCCGGTGCTGGGAAAAAGTGAAAAAAAGGTGCTTTTGAGGATAGAGTGGCCAGGAAAGCCCGCAGCCCCAAAGTCTGGGTGGCAATGCAAGTAGTTCCCAGAGACCTTGAAAGAAAGCAAGAGTTGTTCTGATTGCCACCTTGGGTGTGGGAGCAAGGCCAGGACGTTAGGAATTTTTGGAGGCCGGTGCTGGGAAAAAGTGAAAAAAAGATGCTTTTGAGGATAGAGTTGCCAGGAAAGCCCGCAGCCCCCAAGTCTGGGTGGCAATGCAAGTAGTTCCCAGAGGCGTTCATAAAAATCAAGAGTTGTTCTGGCTGCGACCTTGGGTGCAAGAGTCAGCTCCTGACGGTCGGCATTTTGAGTAGCCTTCTCGGAGCATACTCGGCATCTGAGTAACATTCTCTAAGCAATCCTGCTTCAGCAGGGGAGTTGGACTAGATGATCTATATGGTCCCTTCCAACTCCAAAAAAAAAATCAGTGAAATTCAGTGAATTCAGTGAAATTTTTGGAGGCCGGTGCTGGGAAAAAGTGAAAAAAAGGTGCTTTTGAGGATCGAGTGGCCAGAAAAGCCCGCAGCCCCAAAGTCTGGCTGGCAATGCAAGTAGTTCCCAGAGACCTTGAAAGAAAGCAAGAGTTGTTCTCGCTGCCTCCTTGCTTGTAGGACTCAGCTCCGGACGTTCGGCATTTTTGGAGGCCGGTGCTGGGAAAAAGTGAGAAAAAAGGTGCTTTTGAGGATCGAGTGGCCAGGAAAGCCCGCAGCCCCAAAGTCTGGGTGGCAATGCAAGTAGTTCCCAGAGGCGTTCATAAAAATCAAGAGTTGTTCTGGCTGCCACCTTGGGTGTGGGAGTCAGCTCCGGACGTTTGGAATTTTAATGGGCCGGTGCTGAAAGAATGTTTAGAAAAAAGATGGTTTTGAGGATCGAGTGGCCAGGAAAGCCCGCAGCCCCCAAGTGTGGGTGGCAATGCAAGTAGTTCCCAGAGGCGTTCAAAACAAGCAGGAGGTGTTCTGACTTCCACCTTGGCTTTGGGGGTCAGCTCCGGACGTTCGGCATATTGGAGGCCGGTGCTGGGAAAAAGTGAAAAAAAGGTGCTTTTGAGGATAGGGTGGCCAGGAAAGCCCGCAGCCCCAAAGTCTGGGTGGCAATGCAAGTAGTTCCCAGAGACCTTGAAAGAAAGCTGGAGTTGTTATGGCTGCCAACTTGGGTGTGGGAGCAAGGCCAGGACGTTAGGAATTTTTGGAGGCCGGTGCTGGGAAAAAGTGAAAAAAAGATGCTTTTGAGGATAGAGTTGCCAGGAAAGCCCGCAGCCCCAAAGTCTGGGTGGCAATGCAAGTAGGTCCCAGAGGCATTCATAAAAAGCAAGACTTGGTCTGACTGCGACCTTGGGTGCAAGAGTCAGCTCCTGACGGTCGGCATTTTGAGTAGCCTTCTCGGAGCATACTCGGCATCTGAGTAACATTCTCTAAGCAATCCTGCTTCAGCAGGGGAGTTGGACTAGATGATCTATATGGTCCCTTCCAACTCCAAAAAAAAAATCAGTGAAATTCAGTGCATTCAGTGAAATTTTTGGAGGCCGGTGGTGGGAAAAAGTGAAAAAAAGGTGCTTTTGAGGATAGAGTGGCCAGAAAAGCCCGCAGCCCCAAAGTCTGGGTGGCAATGCAAGTAGTTCCCAGAGACCTTGAAAGAAAGCAAGAGTTGTTCTCGCTGCCTCCTTGCTTGTAGGACTCAGCTCCGGACGTTCGGCATTTTTGGAGGCCGGTGCTGGGAAAAAGTGAGAAAAAAGGTGCTTTTGAGGATAGAGTGGCCAGGAAAGCACGCAGCCCCAAAGTCTGGGTGGTAATGCAAGTAGTTCCCAGAGGCATTCATAAAAAGCAAGAGTTGTTCTGGCTGCCAATTGGGTGTGGGAGCCAGGACAGGACGTTCGGCATTTTTGGAGGCTGGTGCTGGGAAAAAGTGAAAAAAAGGTGCTTTTGAGGATCGAGTGGCCAGGAAAGCCCGCAGCCCCCAAGTCTGGGTGGCAATGCAAGTAGTTCCCAGAGGCATTCATAAAAAGCAAGAGGTGTTCTGGCTGCCACCTTGGCTGTAGGAGCCAGGCCAGGACGTTCGGCATATTGGAGGCCGGTGCTGGGAAAAAGTGAAAAAAAGGTGCTTTTGAGGATCGAGTGGCCAGGAAAGCCCGCAGCCCCCAAGTCTGGGTGGCAATGCAAGTAGTTCCCAGAGACCTTGAAAGAAAGCAAGACTTGGTCTGGCTGCGACCTTGGGTGCGAGAGTCAGCTCCTGACGGTCGGCATTTTGAGTAGCCTTCTCGGAGCATACTCGGCATCTGAGTAACATTCTCTAAGCAATCCTGCTTCAGCAGGGGAGTTGGACTAGATGATCTATATGGTCCCTTCCAACTCCAAAAAAAAAATCAGTGAAATTCAGTGACTTCAGTGAAATTTTTGGAGGCCGGTGCTGGGAAAAAGTGAAAAAAAGATGGTTTTGAGGATAGAGTGGCCAGGAAAGCCCGCAGCCGCAAAGTCTGGCTGGCAATGCAAGTAGTTCCCAGAGGCGTTCATAAAAAGCAAGAGTTGTTCTGGCTGCCTCCTTGCTTGTAGGACTCAGCTCCGGACGTTCGGCATTTTTGGAGGCCGGTGCTGGGAAAAAGTGAAAAAAAGGTGCTTTTGAGGATAGAGTGGCCAGGAAAGCCCGCAGCCCCAAAGTCTGGGTGGTAATGCAAGTAGTTCCCAGAGGCAATCATAAAAAGCAAGAGTTGTTCTGGCTGCCAACTCGGGTGTGGGAGCCAGGCCAGGACGTTCTGCATTTTTGGAGGCTGGTGCTGGGAAAAAGTGAAAAAAAGGTGCTTTTGAGGATCGAGTGGCCAGGAAAGCCCGCAGCCCCCAAGTCTGGGTGGCAATGCAAGTAGTTCCCAGAGGCGTTCATAAAAAGCAAGGGTTGTTCTGGCTGCCACCTTGGGTGTGGGAGTCAGCTCCGGACGTTTGGAATTTTAATGGGCCGGTGCTGAAAGAAGGTTTAGAAAAAAGATGGTTTTGAGGATCGAGTGGCCAGGAAAGCCCGCAGCCCCCAAGTGTGGGTGGCAATGCAAGTAGTTCCCAGAGGCGTTCAAAACAAGCAGGAGGTGTTTTGGCTTCCACCTTGGCTGTGGTAGTCAGCTCTGACATTCGGCATTTTTGGAGGCCGGTGCTGGGAAAAAGTGAAAAAAAGGTGCTTTTGAGGATCGAGTGGCCAGGAAAGCCCGCAGCCCCCAAGTCTGGGTGGCAATGCAAGTAGTTCCCAGAGGCGTTCATAAAAATCAAGAGTTTTTCTGGCTGCCACCTTGGGTGTGGGAGTCAGCTCCTGATGTTTGGAATTTTAATGGGCCGGTGCTGAAAGAATGTTTAGAAAAAAGATGGTTTTGAGGATAGAGTGGCCAGGAAAGCCCGCAGCCCCCAAGTGTGGGTGGCAATGCAAGTAGTTCCCAGAGGCGTTCAAAACAAGCAGGAGGTGTTCTGGCTTCCACCTGGGTTGTGGGAGTCAGCTCTGACATTCGGCATTTTTGGAGGCCGGTGCTGGGAAAAAGTGAGAAAAAAGGTGCTTTTGAGGATCGAGTGGCCAGGAAAGCCCGCAGCCCCCAAGTCTGGGTGGCAATGCAAGTAGTTCCCAGAGGCGTTCATAAAAAGCAAGACTTGGTCTGGCTGCGACCTTGGGTGCAAGAGTCAGCTCCTGACGGTCGGCATTTTGAGTAGCCTTCTCGGAGCATACTCGGCATCTGAGTAACATTCTCTAAGCAATCCTGCTTCAGCAGGGGAGTTGGACTAGATGATCTATATGGTCCCTTCCAACTCCAAAAAAAAAATCAGTGAAATTCAGTGCATTCAGTGAAATTTTTGGAGGCCGGTGCTGGGAAAAAGTGAAAAAAAGGTGCTTTTGAGGATAGAGTGGCCAGGAAAGCACGCAGCCCCAAAGTCTGGGTGGCAATGCAAGTAGTTCCCAGAGACCTTGAAAGAAAGCAAGAGTTGTTCTCGCTGCCTCCTTGCTTGTAGGACTCAGCTCCGGACGTTCGGCATTTTTGGAGGCCGGTGCTGGGAAAAAGTGAGAAAAAAGGTGCTTTTGAGGATCGAGTGGCCAGGAAAGCCCGCAGCCCCCAAGTCTGGGTGGTAATGCAAGTAGTTCCCAGAGGCATTCATAAAAAGCAAGAGGTGTTCTGGCTGCCACCTTGGCTGTAGGAGCCAGGCCAGGACGTTCGGCATATTGGAGGCCGGTGCTGGGAAAAAGTGAGAAAAAGGTGCTTTTGAGGATCGAGTGGCCAGGAAAGCCCGCAGCCCCAAAGTCTGGGTGGCAATGCAAGTAGTTCCCAGAGACCTTGAAAGAAAGCAAGACTTGGTCTGGCTGCGACCTTGGGTGCGAGAGTCAGCTCCTGACGGTCGGCATTTTGAGTAGCCTTCTCGGAGCATACTCGGCATCTGAGTAACATTCTCTAAGCAATCCTGCTTCAGGAGGGGAGTTGGACTCGATGATCTATATGGTCCCTTCCAACTCCAAAAAAAAAATCAGTGAAATTCAGTGAATTCAGTGAAATTTTTGTAGGCCGGTGCTGGGAAAAAGTGAAAAAAAGGTGCTTTTGAGGATAGAGTGGCCAGGAAAGCCCGCAGCCCCAAAGTCTGGGTGGCAATGCAAGTAGTTCCCAGAGGCGTTCATAAAAAGCAAGAGTTGTTCTCGCTGCCTCCTTGCTTGTAGGACTCAGCTCCGGACGTTCGGCATTTTTGGAGGCCGGTGCTGGGAAAAAGTGAAAAAAAGGTGCTTTTGAGGATAGAGTGGCCAGGAAAGCCCGCAGCCCCAAAGTCTGGGTGGTAATGCAAGTAGTTCCCAGAGGCATTCATAAAAAGCAAGAGTTGTTCTGGCTGCCAACTCGGGTGTGGGAGCCAGGCCAGGACGTTCGGCATTTTTGGAGGCTGGTGCTGGGAAAAAGTGAAAAAAAGGTGCTTTTGAGGATATAGTGGCCAGGAAAGCCCGCAGCCCCCAAGTCTGGGTGGCAATGCAAGTAGTTCCCAGAGGCGTTCATAAAAAGCAAGGGTTGTTCTGGCTGCCACCTTGGGTGTGGGAGTCAGCTCCGGACGTTTGGAATTTTAATGGGCCGGTGCTGAAAGAAGGTTTAGAAAAAAGATGGTTTTGAGGATCGAGTGGCCAGGAAAGCCCGCAGCCCCCAAGTGTGGGTGGCAATGCAAGTAGTTCCCAGAGGCGTTCATAAAAAGCAAGAGTTGTTCTGGCTGCCACCTTGGCTGTGGGGGGTCAGCTCCGGACGTTCGGCATATTGGAGGCTGGTGCTGGGAAAAAGTGAGAAAAAAGTTGCTTTTGAGGATCGAGTGGCCAGGAAAGCCCGCAGCCCCCAAGTGTGGGTGGCAATGCAAGTAGTTCCCAGAGGCGTTCAAAACAAGCAGGAGGTGTTCTGACTTCCACCTTGGCTGTGGTAGTCAGCTCTGACATTCGGCATTTTTGGAGGCCGGTGCTGGGAAAAATGAGAAAAAAGGTGCTTTTGAGGATATAGTGGCCAGGAAAGCCCGCAGCCCCCAAGTCTGGGTGGCAATGCAAGTAGTTCCCAGAGGCGTTCATAAAAAGCAAGGGTTGTTCTGGCTGCCACCTTGGGTGTGGGAGTCAGCTCCGGACGTTTGGAATTTTAATGGGCCGGTGCTGAAAGAAGGTTTAGAAAAAAGATGGTTTTGAGGATCGAGTGGCCAGGAAAGCCCGCAGCCCCCAAGTGTGGGTGGCAATGCAAGTAGTTCCCAGAGGCGTTCAAAACAAGCAGGAGGTGTTCTGACTTCCACCTTGGCTGTGGGGGTCAGCTCCGGACGTTCGGCATATTGGAGGCCGGTGCTGGGAAAAAGTGAAAAAAAGGTGCTTTTGAGGATAGGGTGGCCAGGAAAGCCCGCAGCCCCCAAGTCTGGGTGGCAATGCAAGTAGTTCCCAGAGACCTTGAAAGAAAGCTGGAGTTGTTATGGCTGCCAACTTGGGTGTGGGAGCAAGGCCAGGACGTTAGGAATTTTTGGAGGCCGGTGCTGGGAAAAAGTGAAAAAAAGATGCTTTTGAGGATAGAGTTGCCAGGAAAGCCCGCAGCCCCAAAGTCTGGGTGGCAATGCAAGTAGGTCCCAGAGGCATTCATAAAAAGCAAGACTTGGTCTGGCTGCGACCTTGGGTGCAAGAGTCAGCTCCTGACGGTCGGCATTTTGAGTAGCCTTCTCGGAGCATACTCGGCATCTGAGTAACATTCTCTAAGCAATCCTGCTTCAGGAGGGGAGTTGGACTAGATGATCTATATGGTCCCTTCCAACTCCAAAAAAAAAATCAGTGAAATTCAGTGAATTCAGTGAAATTTTTGGAGGCCGGTGCTGGGAAAAAGTGAAAAAAAGGTGCTTTTGAGGATAGAGTGGCCAGGAAAGCCCGCAGCCCCAAAGTCTGGGTGGCAATGCAAGTAGTTCCCAGAGACCTTGAAAGAAAGCAAGAGTTGTTCTGATTGCCACCTTGGGTGTGGGAGCAAGGCCAGGACGTTAGGAATTTTTGGAGGCCGGTGCTGGGAAAAAGTGAAAAAAAGATGCTTTTGAGGATAGAGTTGCCAGGAAAGCCCGCAGCCCCCAAGTCTGGGTGGCAATGCAAGTAGTTCCCAGAGGCGTTCATAAAAATCAAGAGTTGTTCTGGCTGCGACCTTGGGTGCAAGAGTCAGCTCCTGACGGTCGGCATTTTGAGTAGCCTTCTCGGAGCATACTCGGCATCTGAGTAACATTCTCTAAGCAATCCTGCTTCAGCAGGGGAGTTGGACTAGATGATCTATATGGTCCCTTCCAACTCCAAAAAAAAAATCAGTGAAATTCAGTGAATTCAGTGAAATTTTTGGAGGCCGGTGCTGGGAAAAAGTGAAAAAAAGGTGCTTTTGAGGATCGAGTGGCCAGAAAAGCCCGCAGCCCCAAAGTCTGGCTGGCAATGCAAGTAGTTCCCAGAGACCTTGAAAGAAAGCAAGAGTTGTTCTCGCTGCCTCCTTGCTTGTAGGACTCAGCTCCGGACGTTCGGCATTTTTGGAGGCCGGTGCTGGGAAAAAGTGAGAAAAAAGGTGCTTTTGAGGATCGAGTGGCCAGGAAAGCCCGCAGCCCCAAAGTCTGGGTGGCAATGCAAGTAGTTCCCAGAGGCGTTCATAAAAAGCAAGAGTTGTTCTGGCTGCCTCCTTGCTTGTAGGACTCAACTCCGGACGTTCGGCATTTTTGGAGGCCGGTGCTGGGAAAAAGTGAGAAAAAAGGTGCTTTTGAGGAGAGAGTGGCCAGGAAAGCCCGCAGCCCCCAAGTCTGGGTGGCAATGCAAGTAGTTCCCAGACGCGTTCATAAAAAGCAAGAGTTGTTCTGGCTGCCACCTTGGGTGTGGGAGCCAGGCCAGGACGTTCTGCATTTTTGGAGGCTGGTGCTGGGAAAAAGTGAAAAAAAGGTGCTTTTGAGGAGAGAGTGGCCAGGAAAGCCCGCAGCCCCCAAGTCTGGGTGGCAATGCAAGTAGTTCCCAGACGCGTTCATAAAAAGCAAGAGTTGTTCTGGCTGCCACCTTGGGTGTGGGAGTCAGCTCCGGACGTTTGGAATTTTAATGGGCCGGTGCTGAAAGAAGGTTTAGAAAAAAGATGGTTTTGAGGATCGAGTGGCCAGGAAAGCCCGCAGCCCCCAAGTCTGGGTGGCAATGCAAGTAGTTCCCAGAGGCGTTCATAAAAAGCAAGAGTTGTTCTGGCTGCCACCTTGGCTGTGGGGGGTCAGCTCCGGACGTTCGGCATATTGGAGGCCGGTGCTGGGAAAAAGTGAGAAAAAAGTTGCTTTTGAGGATCGAGTGGCCAGGAAAGCCCGCAGCCCCCAAGTGTGGGTGGCAATGCAAGTAGTTCCCAGAGGCGTTCAAAACAAGCAGGAGGTGTTCTGACTTCCACCTTGGCTGTGGTAGTCAGCTCTGACATTCGGCATTTTTGGAGGCCGGTGCTGGGAAAAATGAGAAAAAAGGTGCTTTTGAGGATATAGTGGCCAGGAAAGCCCGCAGCCCCCAAGTCTGGGTGGCAATGCAAGTAGTTCCCAGAGGCGTTCATAAAAAGCAAGGGTTGTTCTGGCTGCCACCTTGGGTGTGGGAGTCAGCTCCGGACGTTTGGAATTTTAATGGGCCGGTGCTGAAAGAAGGTTTAGAAAAAAGATGGTTTTGAGGATAGAGTGGCCAGGAAAGCCCGCAGCCCCCAAGTGTGGGTGGCAATGCAAGTAGTTCCCAGAGGCGTTCAAAACAAGCAGGAGGTGTTCTGACTTCCACCTTGGCTGTGGGGGTCAGCTCCGGACGTTCGGCATATTGGAGGCCGGTGCTGGGAAAAAGTGAAAAAAAGGTGCTTTTGAGGATAGGGTGGCCAGAAAAGCCCGCAGCCCCAAAGTCTGGGTGGCAATGCAAGTAGTTCCCAGAGACCTTGAAAGAAAGCTGGAGTTGTTATGGCTGCCAACTTGGGTGTGGGAGCAAGGCCAGGACGTTAGGAATTTTTGGAGGCCGGTGCTGGGAAAAAGTGAAAAAAAGATGCTTTTGAGGATAGAGTTGCCAGGAAAGCCCGCAGCCCCAAAGTCTGGGTGGCAATGCAAGTAGGTCCCAGAGGCATTCATAAAAAGCAAGACTTGGTCTGGCTGCGACCTTGGGTGCAAGAGTCAGCTCCTGACGGTCGGCATTTTGAGTAGCCTTCTCGGAGCATACTCGGCATCTGAGTAACATTCTCTAAGCAATCCTGCTTCAGGAGGGGAGTTGGACTAGATGATCTATATGGTCCCTTCCAACTCCAAAAAAAAAATCAGTGAAATTCAGTGAATTCAGTGAAATTTTTGGAGGCCGGTGCTGGGAAAAAGTGAAAAAAAGGTGCTTTTGAGGATAGAGTGGCCAGGAAAGCCCGCAGCCCCAAAGTCTGGCTGGCAATGCAAGTAGTTCCCAGAGGCGTTCATAAAAAGCAAGAGTTGTTCTGGCTGCCACCTTGGCTGTGGGGGTCAGCTCCGGACATTCGGCATATTGGAGGCCGGTGCTGGGAAAAAGTGAAAAAAAGGTGCTTTTGAGGATAGGGTGGCCAGAAAAACCCGCAGCCCCAAAGTCTGGGTGGCAATGCAAGTAGTTCCCAGAGACCTTGAAAGAAAGCAAGAGTTGTTCTGGCTGCCACCTTGGGTATGGGAGCCAGGCCAGGACGTTAGGAATTTTTGGAGGCCGGTGCTGGGAAAAAGTGAGAAAAAGGTGCTTTTGAGGATCTAGTGGCCAGGAAAGCCCGCAGCCCCAAAGTCTCGGTGGCAATGCAAGTAGTTCCCAGAGACCTTGAAAGAAAGCAAGACTTGGTCTGGCTGCGACCTTGGGTGCGAGAGTCAGCTCCTGACGGTCGGCATTTTGAGTAGCCTTCTCGGAGCATACTCGGCATCTGAGTAACATTCTCTAAGCAATCCTGCTTCAGCAGGGGAGTTGGACTAGATGATCTATATGGTCCCTTCCAACTCCAAAAAAAAAATCAGTGAAATTCAGTGAATTCAGTGAAATTTTTGGAGGCCGGTGCTGGGAAAAAGTGAAAAAAAGGTGCTTTTGAGGATAGAGTGGCCAGGAAAGCCCGCAGCCCCAAAGTCTGGGTGGCAATGCAAGTAGTTCCCAGAGACCTTGAAAGAAAGCAAGAGTTGTTCTGATTGCCACCTTGGGTGTGGGAGCAAGGCCAGGACGTTCTGCATTTTTGGAGGCCGGTGCTGGGAAAAAGTGAAAAAAAGGTGCTTTTGAGGATCGAGTTGCCAGGAAAGCCCGCAGCCCCCAAGTCTGGGTGGCAATGCAAGTAGTTCCCAGAGGCGTTCATAAAAAGCAAGACTTGGTCTGGCTGCGACCTTGGGTGCAAGAGTCAGCTCCTGACGGTCGGCATTTTGAGTAGCCTTCTCGGAGCATACTCGGCATCTGAGTAACATTCTCTAAGCAATCCTGCTTCAGCAGGGGAGTTGGACTAGATGATCTATATGGTCCCTTCCAACTCCAAAAAAAAAATCAGTGAAATTCAGTGAATTCAGTGAAATTTTTGGAGGCCGGTGCTGGGAAAAAGTGAAAAAAAGGTGCTTTTGAGGATCGAGTGGCCAGAAAAGCCCGCAGCCCCAAAGTCTGGCTGGCAATGCAAGTAGTTCCCAGAGACCTTGAAAGAAAGCAAGAGTTGTTCTCGCTGCCTCCTTGCTTGTAGGACTCAGCTCCGGACGTTCGGCATTTTTGGAGGCCGGTGCTGGGAAAAAGTGAGAAAAAAGGTGCTTTTGAGGATAGAGTGGCCAGGAAAGCACGCAGCCCCAAAGTCTGGGTGGTAATGCAAGTAGTTCCCAGAGGCATTCATAAAAAGCAAGAGTTGTTCTGGCTGCCAATTGGGTGTGGGAGCCAGGACAGGACGTTCGGCATTTTTGGAGGCCGGTGCTGGGAAAAAGTGAAAAAAAGGTGCTTTTGAGGAGAGAGTGGCCAGGAAAGCCCGCAGCCCCCAAGTCTGGGTGGCAATGCAAGTAGTTCCCAGAGGCATTCATAAAAAGCAAGAGGTGTTCTGGCTGCCACCTTGGCTGTAGGAGCCAGGCCAGGACGTTCGGCATATTGGAGGCCGGTGCTGGGAAAAAGTGAAAAAAAGGTGCTTTTGAGGATCGAGTGGCCAGGAAAGCCCGCAGCCCCAAAGTCTGGGTGGCAATGCAAGTAGTTCCCAGAGACCTTGAAAGAAAGCAAGACTTGGTCTGGCTGCGACCTTGGGTGCGAGAGTCAGCTCCTGACGGTCGGCATTTTGAGTAGCCTTCTCGGAGCATACTCGGCATCTGAGTAACATTCTCTAAGCAATCCTGCTTCAGCAGGGGAGTTGGACTAGATGATCTATATGGTCCCTTCCAACTCCAAAAAAAAAATCAGTGAAATTCAGTGAATTCAGTGAAATTTTTGGAGGCCGGTGCTGGGAAAAAGTGAAAAAAAGATGGTTTTGAGGATAGAGTGGCCAGGAAAGCCCGCAGCCGCAAAGTCTGGCTGGCAATGCAAGTAGTTCCCAGAGGCGTTCATAAAAAGCAAGAGTTGTTCTGGCTGCCTCCTTGCTTGTAGGACTCAGCTCCGGACGTTCGGCATTTTTGGAGGCCGGTGCTGGGAAAAAGTGAAAAAAAGGTGCTTTTGAGGATCGAGTGGCCAGGAAAGCCCGCAGCCCCAAAGTCTGGGTGGTAATGCAAGTAGTTCCCAGAGGCAATCATAAAAAGCAAGAGTTGTTCTGGCTGCCAACTCGGGTGTGGGAGCCAGGCCAGGACGTTCTGCATTTTTGGAGGCCGGTGCTGGGAAAAAGTGAAAAAAAGGTGCTTTTGAGGATCGAGTGGCCAGGAAAGCCCGCAGCCCCCAAGTCTGGGTGGCAATGCAAGTAGTTCCCAGAGGCGTTCATAAAAAGCAAGGGTTGTTCTGGCTGCCACCTTGGGTGTGGGAGTCAGCTCCGGACGTTTGGAATTTTAATGGGCCGGTGCTGAAAGAAGGTTTAGAAAAAAGATGGTTTTGAGGATCGAGTGGCCAGGAAAGCCCGCAGCCCCCAAGTGTGGGTGGCAATGCAAGTAGTTCCCAGAGGCGTTCAAAACAAGCAGGAGGTGTTTTGGCTTCCACCTTGGCTGTGGTAGTCAGCTCTGACATTCGGCATTTTTGGAGGCCGGTGCTGGGAAAAAGTGAAAAAAAGGTGCTTTTGAGGATCGAGTGGCCAGGAAAGCCCGCAGCCCCAAAGTCTGGGTGGCAATGCAAGTAGTTCCCAGAGGCGTTCATAAAAATCAAGAGTTTTTCTGGCTGCCACCTTGGGTGTGGGAGTCAGCTCCTGATGTTTGGAATTTTAATGGGCCGGTGCTGAAAGAATGTTTAGAAAAAAGATGGTTTTGAGGATAGAGTGGCCAGGAAAGCCCGCAGCCCCAAAGTCTGGGTGGCAATGCAAGTAGTTCCCAGAGACCTTGAAAGAAAGCAAGAGTTGTTCTGATTGCCACCTTGGGTGTGGGAGCAAGGCCAGGACGTTAGGAATTTTTGGAGGCCGGTGCTGGGAAAAAGTGAAAAAAAGGTGGTTTAGAGGATCGAGTTGCCAGGAAAGCCCGCAGCCCCCAAGTCTGGGTGGCAATGCAAGTAGTTCCCAGAGGCGTTCATAAAAAGCAAGACTTGGTCTGGCTGCGACCTTGGGTGCAAGAGTCAGCTCCTGACGGTCGGCATTTTGAGTAGCCTTCTCGGAGCATACTCGGCATCTGAGTAACATTCTCTAAGCAATCCTGCTTCAGCAGGGGAGTTGGACTAGATGATCTATATGGTCCCTTCCAACTCCAAAAAAAAAATCAGTGAAATTCAGTGAATTCAGTGAAATTTTTGGAGGCCGGTGCTGGGAAAAAGTGAAAAAAAGGTGCTTTTGAGGATCGAGTGGCCAGGAAAGCCCGCAGCCCCAAAGTCTGGGTGGCAATGCAAGTAGTTCCCAGAGACCTTGAAAGAAAGCAAGAGTTGTTCTCGCTGCCTCCTTGCTTGTAGGACTCAGCTCCGGACGTTCGGCATTTTTGGAGGCCGGTGCTGGGAAAAAGTGAGAAAAAAGGTGCTTTTGAGGATAGAGTGGCCAGGAAAGCCCGCAGCCCCAAAGTCTGGGTGGTAATGCAAGTAGTTCCCAGAGGCATTCATAAAAAGCAAGAGTTGTTCTGGCTGCCAATTGGGTGTGGGAGCCAGGCCAGGACGTTCGGCATTTTTGGAGGCTGGTGCTGGGAAAAAGTGAAAAAAAGGTGCTTTTGAAGATCGAGTGGCCAGGAAAGCCCGCAGCCCCCAAGTCTGGGTGGCAATGCAAGTAGTTCCCAGAGGCATTCATAAAAAGCAAGAGGTGTTCTGGCTGCCACCTTGGCTGTAGGAGCCAGGCCAGGACGTTCGGCATATTGGAGGCCGGTGCTGGGAAAAAGTGAGAAAAAGGTGCTTTTGAGGATCGAGTGGCCAGGAAAGCCCGCAGCCCCAAAGTCTGGGTGGCAATGCAAGTAGTTCCCAGAGACCTTGAAAGAAAGCAAGACTTGGTCTGGCTGCGACCTTGGGTGCGAGAGTCAGCTCCTGACGGTCGGCATTTTGAGTAGCCTTCTCGGAGCATACTCGGCATCTGAGTAACATTCTCTAAGCAATCCTGCTTCAGGAGGGGAGTTGGACTCGATGATCTATATGGTCCCTTCCAACTCCAAAAAAAAAATCAGTGAAATTCAGTGAATTCAGTGAAATTTTTGGAGGCCGGTGCTGGGAAAAAGTGAAAAAAAGGTGCTTTTGAGGATCGAGTGGCCAGGAAAGCCCGCAGCCCCAAAGTCTGGGTGGCAATGCAAGTAGTTCCCAGAGGCGTTCATAAAAAGCAAGAGTTGTTCTGGCTGCCTCCTTGCTTGTAGGACTCAGCTCCGGACGTTCGGCATTTTTGGAGGCCGGTGCTGGGAAAAAGTGAGAAAAAAGGTGCTTTTGAGGATAGAGTGGCCAGGAAAGCCCGCAGCCCCAAAGTCTGGGTGGTAATGCAAGTAGTTCCCAGAGGCATTCATAAAAAGCAAGAGTTGTTCTGGCTGCCAACTCGGGTGTGGGAGCCAGGCCAGGACGTTCGGCATTTTTGGAGGCTGGTGCTGGGAAAAAGTGAAAAAAAGGTGCTTTTGAGGAGAGAGTGGCCAGGAAAGCCCGCAGCCCCCAAGTCTGGGTGGCAATGCAAGTAGTTCCCAGAGGCGTTCATAAAAAGCAAGGGTTGTTCTGGCTGCCACCTTGGGTGTGGGAGTCAGCTCCGGACGTTTGGAATTTTAATGGGCCGGTGCTGAAAGAAGGTTTAGAAAAAAGATGGTTTTGAGGATCGAGTGGCCAGGAAAGCCCGCAGCCCCCAAGTCTGGGTGGCAATGCAAGTAGTTCCCAGAGGCGTTCATAAAAAGCAAGAGTTGTTCTGGCTGCCACCTTGGCTGTGGGGGGTCAGCTCCGGACGTTCGGCATATTGGAGGCCGGTGCTGGGAAAAAGTGAGAAAAAAGCTGCTTTTGAGGATAGAGTGGCCAGGAAAGCCCGCAGCCCCCAAGTGTGGGTGGCAATGCAAGTAGTTCCCAGAGGCATTCATAAAAAGCAAGAGCTGTTCTGGCTGCCACCTTGGGTGTGGGAGCCAGGCCAGGACGTTCGTCATTTTTGGAGGCTGGTGCTGGGAAAAAGTGAAAAAAAGGTGCTTTTGAGGATCGAGTGGCCAGGAAAGCCCGCAGCCCCAAAGTCTGGGTGGCAATGCAAGTAGTTCCCAGAGGCGTTCAAAACAAGCAGGAGGTGTTCTGACTTCCACCTTGGCTGTGGGGGTCAGCTCCGGACGTTCGGCATATTGGAGGCCGGTGCTGGGAAAAAGTGAAAAAAAGGTGCTTTTGAGGATAGGGTGGCCAGGAAAGCCCGCAGCCCCAAAGTCTGGGTGGCAATGCAAGTAGTTCCCAGAGGCGTTCAAAACAAGCAGGAGGTGTTCTGGCTTCCACCTGGGTTGTGGGAGTCAGCTCTGACATTCGGCATTTTTGGAGGCCGGTGCTGGGAAAAAGTGAGAAAAAAGGTGCTTTTGAGGATCGAGTGGCCAGGAAAGCCCGCAGCCCCCAAGTCTGGGTGGCAATGCAAGTAGTTCCCAGAGGCGTTCATAAAAAGCAAGACTTGGTCTGGCTGCGACCTTGGGTGCAAGAGTCAGCTCCTGACGGTCGGCATTTTGAGTAGCCTTCTCGGAGCATACTCGGCATCTGAGTAACATTCTCTAAGCAATCCTGCTTCAGCAGGGGAGTTGGACTAGATGATCTATATGGTCCCTTCCAACTCCAAAAAAAAAATCAGTGAAATTCAGTGAATTCAGTGAAATTTTTGGAGGCCGGTGCTGGGAAAAAGTGAAAAAAAGGTGCTTTTGAGGATAGAGTGGCCAGGAAAGCCCGCAGCCCCAAAGTCTGGGTGGCAATGCAAGTAGTTCCCAGAGACCTTGAAAGAAAGCAAGAGTTGTTCTCGCTGCCTCCTTGCTTGTAGGACTCAGCTCCGGACGTTCGGCATTTTTGGAGGCCGGTGCTGGGAAAAAGTGAGAAAAAAGGTGCTTTTGAGGATAGAGTGGCCAGGAAAGCACGCTGCCCCAAAGTCTGGGTGGTAATGCAAGTAGTTCCCAGAGGCATTCATAAAAAGCAAGAGTTGTTCTGGCTGCCAATTGGGTGTGGGAGCCAGGACAGGACGTTCGGCATTTTTGGAGGCTGGTGCTGGGAAAAAGTGAAAAAAGGTGCTTTTGAGGATCGAGTGGCCAGGAAAGCCCGCAGCCCCCAAGTCTGGGTGGCAATGCAAGTAGTTCCCAGAGGCATTCATAAAAAGCAAGAGGTGTTCTGGCTGCCACCTTGGCTGTAGGAGCCAGGCCAGGACGTTCGGCATATTGGAGGCCGGTGCTGGGAAAAAGTGAGAAAAAGGTGCTTTTGAGGATCGAGTGGCCAGGAAAGCCCGCAGCCCCAAAGTCTGGGTGGCAATGCAAGTAGTTCCCAGAGACCTTGAAAGAAAGCAAGACTTGGTCTGGCTGCGACCTTGGGTGCGAGAGTCAGCTCCTGACGGTCGGCATTTTGAGTAGCCTTCTCGGAGCATACTCGGCATCTGAGTAACATTCTCTAAGCAATCCTGCTTCAGCAGGGGAGTTGGACTAGATGATCTATATGGTCCCTTCCAACTCCAAAAAAAAAATCAGTGAAATTCAGTGAATTCAGTGAAATTTTTGGAGGCCGGTGCTGGGAAAAAGTGAAAAAAAGGTGGTTTTGAGGATCGAGTGGCCAGGAAAGCCCGCAGCCCCAAAGTCTGGGTGGCAATGCAAGTAGTTCCCAGAGGCGTTCATAAAAAGCAAGAGTTGTTCTGGCTGCCTCCTTGCTTGTAGGACTCAGCTCCGGACGTTCGGCATTTTTGGAGGCCGGTGCTGGGAAAAAGTGAGAAAAAAGGTGCTTTTGAGGATAGAGTGGCCAGGAAAGCCCGCAGCCCCCAAGTGTGGGTGGCAATGCAAGTAGTTCCCAGAGGCGTTCATAAAAAGCAAGAGTTGTTCTGGCTGCCACCTTGGCTGTGGGGGGTCAGCTCCGGACGTTCGGCATATTGGAGGCTGGTGCTGGGAAAAAGTGAGAAAAAAGTTGCTTTTGAGGATAGAGTGGCCAGGAAAGCCCGCAGCCCCAAAGTCTGGGTGGCAATGCAAGTAGTTCCCAGAGGCATTCATAAAAAGCAAGAGTTGTTCTGGCTGCCACCTTGGGTGTGGGAGCCAGGCCAGGACGTTCGTCATTTTTGGAGGCTGGTGCTGGGAAAAAGTGAAAAAAAGGTGCTTTTGAGGAGAGAGTGGCCAGGAAAGCCCGCAGCCCCCAAGTGTGGGTGGCAATGCAAGTAGTTCCCAGAGGCATTCAAAACAAGCAGGAGGTGTTCTGACTTCCACCTTGGCTGTGGTAGTCAGCTCTGACATTCGGCATTTTTGGAGGCCGGTGCTGGGAAAAAGTGAGAAAAAAGGTGCTTTTGAGGATATAGTGGCCAGGAAAGCCCGCAGCCCCCAAGTCTGGGTGGCAATGCAAGTAGTTCCCAGAGGCGTTCATAAAAAGCAAGGGTTGTTCTGGCTGCCACCTTGGGTGTGGGAGTCAGCTCCGGACGTTTGGAATTTTAATGGGCCGGTGCTGAAAGAAGGTTTAGAAAAAAGATGGTTTTGAGGATCGAGTGGCCAGGAAAGCCCGCAGCCCCAAAGTCTGGGTGGCAATGCAAGTAGTTCCCAGAGGCGTTCAAAACAAGCAGGAGGTGTTCTGACTTCCACCTTGGCTGTGGGGGTCAGCTCCGGACGTTCGGCATATTGGAGGCCGGTGCTGGGAAAAAGTGAAAAAAAGGTGCTTTTGAGGATAGGGTGGCCAGGAAAGCCCGCAGCCCCAAAGTCTGGGTGGCAATGCAAGTAGTTCCCAGAGACCTTGAAAGAAAGCTGGAGTTGTTATGGCTGCCAACTTGGGTGTGGGAGCAAGGCCAGGACGTTAGGAATTTTTGGAGGCCGGTGCTGGGAAAAAGTGAAAAAAAGATGCTTTTGAGGATAGAGTTGCCAGGAAAGCCCGCAGCCCCAAAGTCTGGGTGGCAATGCAAGTAGGTCCCAGAGGCATTCATAAAAAGCAAGACTTGGTCTGGCTGCGACCTTGGGTGCAAGAGTCAGCTCCTGACGGTCGGCATTTTGAGTAGCCTTCTCGGAGCATACTCGGCATCTGAGTAACATTCTCTAAGCAATCCTGCTTCAGGAGGGGAGTTGGACTAGATGATCTATATGGTCCCTTCCAACTCCAAAAAAAAAATCAGTGAAATTCAGTGAATTCAGTGAAATTTTTGGAGGCCGGTGGTGGGAAAAAGTGAAAAAAAGGTGCTTTTGAGGATAGAGTGGCCAGGAAAGCCCGCAGCCTCAAAGTCTGGCTGGCAATGCAAGTAGTTCCCAGAGGCGTTCATAAAAAGCAAGAGTTGTTCTGGCTGCCACCTTGGCTGTGGGGGTCAGCTCCGGACATTCGGCATATTGGAGGCCGGTGCTGGGAAAAAGTGAAAAAAAGGTGCTTTTGAGGATAGGGTGGCCAGAAAAACCCGCAGCCCCAAAGTCTGGGTGGCAATGCAAGTAGTTCCCAGAGACCTTGAAAGAAAGCAAGAGTTGTTCTGGCTGCCACCTTGGGTGTGGGAGCCAGGCCAGGACGTTAGGAATTTTTGGAGGCCGGTGCTGGGAAAAAGTGAGAAAAAGGTGCTTTTGAGGATCTAGTGGCCAGGAAAGCCCGCAGCCCCAAAGTCTCGGTGGCAATGCAAGTAGTTCCCAGAGACCTTGAAAGAAAGCAAGACTTGGTCTGGCTGCGACCTTGGGTGCGAGAGTCAGCTCCTGACGGTCGGCATTTTGAGTAGCCTTCTCGGAGCATACTCGGCATCTGAGTAACATTCTCTAAGCAATCCTGCTTCAGGAGGGGAGTTGGACTAGATGATCTATATGGTCCCTTCCAACTCCAAAAAAAAAATCAGTGAAATTCAGTGAATTCAGTGAAATTTTTGGAGGCCGGTGCTGGGAAAAAGTGAAAAAAAGGTGCTTTTGAGGATAGAGTGGCCAGGAAAGCCCGCAGCCCCAAAGTCTGGGTGGCAATGCAAGTAGTTCCCAGAGACCTTGAAAGAAAGCAAGAGTTGTTCTGATTGCCACCTTGGGTGTGGGAGCAAGGCCAGGACGTTAGGAATTTTTGGAGGCCGGTGCTGGGAAAAAGTGAAAAAAAGGTGGTTTAGAGGATCGAGTTGCCAGGAAAGCCCGCAGCCCCCAAGTCTGGGTGGCAATGCAAGTAGTTCCCAGAGGCGTTCATAAAAAGCAAGACTTGGTCTGGCTGCGACCTTGGGTGCAAGAGTCAGCTCCTGACGGTCGGCATTTTGAGTAGCCTTCTCGGAGCATACTCGGCATCTGAGTAACATTCTCTAAGCAATCCTGCTTCAGCAGGGGAGTTGGACTAGATGATCTATATGGTCCCTTCCAACTCCAAAAAAAAAATCAGTGAAATTCAGTGCATTCAGTGAAATTTTTGGAGGCCGGTGCTGGGAAAAAGTGAAAAAAAGGTGCTTTTGAGGATCGAGTGGCCAGAAAAGCCCGCAGCCCCAAAGTCTGGGTGGCAATGCAAGTAGTTCCCAGAGACCTTGAAAGAAAGCAAGAGTTGTTCTCGCTGCCTCCTTGCTTGTAGGACTCAGCTCCGGACGTTCGGCATTTTTGGAGGCCGGTGCTGGGAAAAAGTGAGAAAAAAGGTGCTTTTGAGGATAGAGTGGCCAGGAAAGCACGCTGCCCCAAAGTCTGGGTGGTAATGCAAGTAGTTCCCAGAGGCATTCATAAAAAGCAAGAGTTGTTCTGGCTGCCAATTGGGTGTGGGAGCCAGGACAGGACGTTCGGCATTTTTGGAGGCTGGTGCTGGGAAAAAGTGAAAAAAAGGTGCTTTTGAGGATCGAGTGGCCAGGAAAGCCCGCAGCCCCCAAGTCTGGGTGGCAATGCAAGTAGTTCCCAGAGGCATTCATAAAAAGCAAGAGGTGTTCTGGCTGCCACCTTGGCTGTAGGAGCCAGGCCAGGACGTTCGGCATATTGGAGGCCGGTGCTGGGAAAAAGTGAGAAAAAGGTGCTTTTGAGGATCGAGTGGCCAGGAAAGCCCGCAGCCCCCAAGTCTGGGTGGCAATGCAAGTAGTTCCCAGAGACCTTGAAAGAAAGCAAGACTTGGTCTGGCTGCGACCTTGGGTGCGAGAGTCAGCTCCTGACGGTCGGCATTTTGAGTAGCCTTCTCGGAGCATACTCGGCATCTGAGTAACATTCTCTAAGCAATCCTGCTTCAGGAGGGGAGTTGGACTAGATGATCTATATGGTCCCTTCCAACTCCAAAAAAAAAATCAGTGAAATTCAGTGAATTCAGTGAAATTTTTGGAGGCCGGTGCTGGGAAAAAGTGAAAAAAAGATGGTTTTGAGGATAGAGTGGCCAGGAAAGCCCGCAGCCGCAAAGTCTGGCTGGCAATGCAAGTAGTTCCCAGAGGCGTTCATAAAAAGCAAGAGTTGTTCTGGCTGCCTCCTTGCTTGTAGGACTCAGCTCCGGACGTTCGGCATTTTTGGAGGCCGGTGCTGGGAAAAAGTGAAAAAAAGGTGCTTTTGAGGATAGAGTGGCCAGGAAAGCCCGCAGCCCCAAAGTCTGGGTGGTAATGCAAGTAGTTCCCAGAGGCAATCATAAAAAGCAAGAGTTGTTCTGGCTGCCAACTCGGGTGTGGGAGCCAGGCCAGGACGTTCTGCATTTTTGGAGGCTGGTGCTGGGAAAAAGTGAAAAAAAGGTGCTTTTGAGGATTGAGTGGCCAGGAAAGCCCGCAGCCCCCAAGTGTGGGTGGCAATGCAAGTAGTTCCCAGAGGCGTTCATAAAAAGCAAGGGTTGTTCTGGCTGCCACCTTGGGTGTGGGAGTCAGCTCCGGACGTTTGGAATTTTAATGGGCCGGTGCTGAAAGAAGGTTTAGAAAAAAGATGGTTTTGAGGATCGAGTGGCCAGGAAAGCCCGCAGCCCCCAAGTGTGGGTGGCAATGCAAGTAGTTCCCAGAGGCGTTCAAAACAAGCAGGAGGTGTTTTGGCTTCCACCTTGGCTGTGGTAGTCAGCTCTGACATTCGGCATTTTTGGAGGCCGGTGCTGGGAAAAAGTGAAAAAAAGGTGCTTTTGAGGATCGAGTGGCCAGGAAAGCCCGCAGCCCCAAAGTCTGGGTGGCAATGCAAGTAGTTCCCAGAGGCATTCATAAAAAGCAAGGGTTTTTCTGGCTGCCACCTTGGGTGTGGGAGTCAGCTCCTGATGTTTGGAATTTTAATGGGCCGGTGCTGAAAGAATGTTTAGAAAAAAGATGGTTTTGAGGATAGAGTGGCCAGGAAAGCCCGCAGCCCCCAAGTGTGGGTGGCAATGCAAGTAGTTCCCAGAGGCGTTCAAAACAAGCAGGAGGTGTTCTGGCTTCCACCTGGGTTGTGGGAGTCAGCTCTGACATTCGGCATTTTTGGAGGCCGGTGCTGGGAAAAAGTGAGAAAAAAGGTGCTTTTGAGGATCAAGTGGCCAGGAAAGCCCGCAGCCCCCAAGTCTGGGTGGCAATGCAAGTAGTTCCCAGAGGCGTTCATAAAAAGCAAGACTTGGTCTGGCTGCGACCTTGGGTGCAAGAGTCAGCTCCTGACGGTCGGCATTTTGAGTAGCCTTCTCGGAGCATACTCGGCATCTGAGTAACATTCTCTAAGCAATCCTGCTTCAGCAGGGGAGTTGGACTAGATGATCTATATGGTCCCTTCCAACTCCAAAAAAAAAATCAGTGAAATTCAGTGAATTCAGTGAAATTTTTGGAGGCCGGTGCTGGGAAAAAGTGAAAAAAAGGTGCTTTTGAGGATAGAGTGGCCAGGAAAGCCCGCAGCCCCAAAGTCTGGGTGGCAATGCAAGTAGTTCCCAGAGACCTTGAAAGAAAGCAAGAGTTGTTCTGGCTGCCTCCTTGCTTGTAGGACTCAGCTCCGGACGTTCGGCATTTTTGGAGGCCGGTGCTGGGAAAAAGTGAGAAAAAAGGTGCTTTTGAGGATAGAGTGGCCAGGAAAGCCCGCAGCCCCAAAGTCTGGGTGGTAATGCAAGTAGTTCCCAGAGGCATTCATAAAAAGCAAGAGTTGTTCTGGCTGCCAACTCGGGTGTGGGAGCCAGGCCAGGACGTTCGGCATTTTTGGAGGCTGGTGCTGGGAAAAAGTGAAAAAAAGGTGCTTTTGAGGAGAGAGTGGCCAGGAAAGCCCGCAGCCCCCAAGTCTGGGTGGCAATGCAAGTAGTTCCCAGACGCGTTCATAAAAAGCAAGGGTTGTTCTGGCTGCCACCTTGGGTGTGGGAGTCAGCTCCGGACGTTTGGAATTTTAATGGGCCGGTGCTGAAAGAAGGTTTAGAAAAAAGATGGTTTTGAGGATCGAGTGGCCAGGAAAGCCCGCAGCCCCCAAGTCTGGGTGGCAATGCAAGTAGTTCCCAGAGACCTTGAAAGAAAGCAAGAGTTGTTCTGGCTGCCTCCTTGCTTGTAGGACTCAGCTCCGGACGTTCGGCATTTTTGGAGGCCGGTGCTGGGAAAAAGTGAGAAAAAAGGTGCTTTTGAGGATAGAGTGGCCAGGAAAGCCCGCAGCCCCAAAGTCTGGGTGGTAATGCAAGTAGTTCCCAGAGGCATTCATAAAAAGCAAGAGTTGTTCTGGCTGCCAACTCGGGTGTGGGAGCCAGGCCAGGACGTTCGGCATTTTTGGAGGCTGGTGCTGGGAAAAAGTGAAAAAAAGGTGCTTTTGAGGAGAGAGTGGCCAGGAAAGCCCGCAGCCCCCAAGTCTGGGTGGCAATGCAAGTAGTTCCCAGACGCGTTCATAAAAAGCAAGGGTTGTTCTGGCTGCCACCTTGGGTGTGGGAGTCAGCTCCGGACGTTTGGAATTTTAATGGGCCGGTGCTGAAAGAAGGTTTAGAAAAAAGATGGTTTTGAGGATCGAGTGGCCAGGAAAGCCCGCAGCCCCCAAGTCTGGGTGCAATGCAAGTAGTTCCCAGAGGCGTTCATAAAAAGCAAGAGTTGTTCTGGCTGCCAAATTGGCTGTGGGGGGTCAGCTCCGGACGTTCGGCATATTGGAGGCCGGTGCTGGGAAAAAGTGAGAAAAAAGTTGCTTTTGAGGATAGAGTGGCCAGGAAAGCCCGCAGCCCCCAAGTCTGGGTGGCAATGCAAGTAGTTCCCAGAGGCATTCATAAAAAGCAAGAGTTGTTCTGGCTGCCACCTTGGGTGTGGTAGTCAGCTCTGACATTCGGCATTTTTGGAGGCTGGTGCTGGGAAAAAGTGAGAAAAAAGGTGCTTTTGAGGATATAGTGGCCAGGAAAGCCCGCAGCCCCCAAGTCTGGGTGGCAATGCAAGTAGTTCCCAGAGGCGTTCATAAAAAGCAAGGGTTGTTCTGGCTGCCACCTTGGGTGTGGGAGTCAGCTCCGGACGTTTGGAATTTTAATGGGCCGGTGCTGAAAGAAGGTTTAGAAAAAAGATGGTTTTGAGGATCGAGTGGCCAGGAAAGCCCGCAGCCCCCAAGTGTGGGTGGCAATGCAAGTAGTTCCCAGAGGCGTTCAAAACAAGCAGGAGGTGTTCTGGCTTCCACCTTGGCTGTGGTAGTCAGCTCTGACATTCGGCATTTTTGGAGGCCGGTGCTGGGAAAAAGTGGAAAAAAAGGTGCTTTTGAGGAGAGAGTGGCCAGGAAAGCCCACAGCCCCAAAGTCTGGGTGGCAATGCAAGTAGTTCCCAGAGGCGTTCATAAAAAGCAAGAGTTGTTCTGGCTGCCACCTTGGCTGTGGTAGTCAGCTCCGGACATTCGGCATATTGGAGGCCGGTGCTGGGCAATAGTGAAAAAAAGGTGCTTTTGAGGATAGGGTGGCCAGAAAAGCCCGCAGCCCCAAAGTCTGGGTGGCAATGCAAGTAGTTCCCAGAGGCATTCATAAAAAGCAAGAGGTGTTCTGGCTGCCACCTTGGGTGTGGGAACACGGCCAGGATGTTCGGCATATTGGAGGCCGGTGCTGGGAAAAAGTGAAAAAAAGATGCTTTTGAAGATAGGGTGGCCAGGAAAGCCCGCAGCCCCAAAGTCTGGGTGGCAATGCAAGTAGTTCCCAGAGGCGTTCATAAAAAGCAAGAGTTGTTCTGGCTGCCACCTTGGCTGTGGGAACACGGCCAGGATGTTCGGCATATTGGAGGCCGGTGCTGGGAAAAAGTGAAAAAAAGGTGCTTTTGAGGATAGGGTGGCCAGGAAAGCCCGCAGCCCCAAAGTCTGGGTGGCAATGCAAGTAGTTCCCAGAGGCGTTCATAAAAAGCAAGAGTTGTTCTGGCTGCCACCTTGGCTGTGGTAGTCAGCTCCGGATATTCGGCATATTGGAGGCCGGTGCTGGGCAATAGTGAAAAAAAGGTGCTTTTGAGGATAGAGTGGCGAGAAAAGCCCGCAGCCCCAAAGTCTGGGTGGCAATGCAAGTAGTTCCCAGAGGCGTTCATAAAAATCAAGAGTTGTTCTGGCTGCCACCTTGGGTGTGGGAGTCAGCTCCTGACGTTTGGAATTTTAATGGGCCGGTGCTGAAAGAAGGTTTAGAAAAAAGATGGTTTTGAGGATAGAGTGGCCAGGAAAGCCCGCAGCCCCCAATTGTGGGTGGCAATGCAAGTAGTTCCCAGAGGAGTTCAAAACAAGCAGGAGGTGTTCTGGCTTCCACCTGGGTTGTGGGAGTCAGCTCTGACATTCGGCATTTTTGGAGGCCGGTGCTGGGAAAAAGTGAGAAAAAAGGTGCTTTTGAGGATCGAGTGGCCAGGAAAGCCCGCAGCCCCCAAGTCTGGGTGGCAATGCAAGTAGTTCCCAGAGGCGTTCATAAAAAGCAAGACTTGGTCTGGCTGCGACCTTGGGTGCGAGAGTCAGCTCCTGACGGTCGGCATTTTGACTAGCCTTCTCGGAGCATACTCGGCATCTGAGTAACATTCTCTAAGCAATCCTGCTTCAGCAGGGGAGTTGGACTAGATGATCTATATGGTCCCTTCCAACTCCAAAAAAAAAATCAGTGAAATTCAGTGAATTCAGTGAAATTTTTGGAGGCCGGTGCTGGGAAAAAGTGAAAAAAAGGTGGTTTTGAGGATCGAGTGGCCAGGAAAGCCCGCAGCCCCAAAGTCTGGGTGGCAATGCAAGTAGTTCCCAGAGACCTTGAAAGAAAGCAAGAGTTGTTCTGATTGCCACCTTGGGTGTGGGAGCAAGGCCAGGACGTTCGGCATTTTTGGAGGCCGGTGCTGGGAAAAAGTGAAAAAAAAGGTGGTTTAGAGGATAGAGTTGCCAGAAAAGCCCGCAGCCCCCAAGTCTGGGTGGCAATGCAAGTAGTTCCCAGAGGCGTTCATAAAAAGCAAGACTTGGTCTGGCTGCGACCTTGGGTGCAAGAGTCAGCTCCTGACGGTCGGCATTTTGAGTAGCCTTCTCGGAGCATACTCGGCATCTGAGTAACATTCTCTAAGCAATCCTGCTTCAGCAGGGGAGTTGGACTAGATGATCTATATGGTCCCTTCCAACTCCAAAAAAAAAATCAGTGAAATTCAGTGAATTCAGTGAAATTTTTGGAGGCCGGTGCTGGGAAAAAGTGAAAAAAAGGTGCTTTTGAGGATAGAGTGGCCAGGAAAGCCCGCAGCCCCAAAGTCTGGGTGGCAATGCAAGTAGTTCCCAGAGACCTTGAAAGAAAGCAAGAGTTGTTCTCGCTGCCTCCTTGCTTGTAGGACTCAGCTCCGGACGTTCGGCATTTTTGGAGGCCGGTGCTGGGAAAAAGTGAGAAAAAGGTGCTTTTGAGGATCGAGTGGCCAGGAAAGCCCGCAGCCCCAAAGTCTGGGTGGCAATGCAAGTAGTTCCCAGAGGCATTCATAAAAAGCAAGGGTTGTTCTGGCTGCCACCTTGGGTGTGGGAGTCAGCTCCGGACGTTTGGAATTTTAATGGGCCGGTGCTGAAAGAAGGTTTAGAAAAAAGATGGTTTTGAGGATAGAGTGGCCAGGAAAGCCCGCAGCCCCCAAGTGTGGGTGGCAATGCAAGTAGTTCCCAGAGGCGTTCAAAACAAGCAGGAGGTGTTCTGGCTTCCACCTTGGCTGTGGGGGTCAGCTCCGGAAGTTCGGCATATTGGAGGCCGGTGCTGGGAAAAAGTGAAAAAAAGGTGCTTTTGAGAATAGGGTGGCCAGGAAAGCCCGCAGCCCCAAAGTCTGGGTGGCAATGCAAGTAGTTCCCAGAGGCGTTCATAAAAAGCAAGAGTTGTTCTGGCTGCCACCTTGGCTGTGGTAACACGGCCAGGATGTTCGGCATATTGGAGGCCGGTGCTGGGAAAAAGTGAAAAAAAGGTGCTTTTGAAGATAGAGTGGCCAGGAAAGCCCGCAGCCCCAAAGTCTGGGTGGCAATGCAAGTAGTTCCCAGAGACCTTGAAAGAAAGCAAGAGTTGTTCTGGCTGCCTCCTTGCTTGTAGGACTCAGCTCCGGACGTTCGGCATTTTTGGAGGCCGGTGCTGGGAAAAAGTGAGAAAAAAGGTGCTTTTGAGGATAGAGTGGCCAGGAAAGCACGCAGCCCCAAAGTCTGGGTGGTAATGCAAGTAGTTCCCAGAGGCATTCATAAAAAGCAAGGGTTGTTCTGGCTGCCACCTTGGGTGTGGGAGTCAGCTCCGGACGTTTGGAATTTTAATGGGCCGGTGCTGAAAGAAGGTTTAGAAAAAAGATGGTTTTGAGGATAGAGTGGCCAGGAAAGCCCGCAGCCCCCAAGTGTGGGTGGCAATGCAAGTAGTTCCCAGAGGCGTTCAAAACAAGCAGGAGGTGTTCTGGCTTCCACCTTGGCTGTGGTAGTCAGCTCTGACATTCGGCATTTTTGGAGGCCGGTGCTGGGAAAAAGTGAGAAAAAAGGTGCTTTTGAGGATCGAGTGGCCAGGAAAGCCCGCAGCCCCCAAGTCTGGGTGGCAATGCAAGTAGTTCCCAGAGACCTTGAAAGAAAGCAAGACTTGGTCTGGCTGCGACCTTGGGTGCGAGAGTCAGCTCCTGACGGTCGGCATTTTGAGTAGCCTTCTCGGAGCATACTCGGCATCTGAGTAACATTCTCTAAGCAATCCTGCTTCAGCAGGGGAGTTGGACTAGATGATCTATATGGTCCCTTCCAACTCCAAAAAAAAAATCAGTGAAATTCAGTGAATTCAGTGAAATTTTTGGAGGCCGGTGCTGGGAAAAAGTGAAAAAAAGGTGCTTTTGAGGATAGAGTGGCCAGGAAAGCCCGCAGCCCCAAAGTCTGGGTGGCAATGCAAGTAGTTCCCAGAGACCTTGAAAGAAAGCAAGAGTTGTTCTGGCTGCCAACTCGGGTGTGGGAGCCAGGACAGGACGTTCGGCATTTTTGGAGGCCGGTGCTGGGAAAAAGTGAAAAAAAGGTGCTTTTGAGGATCGAGTGGCCAGGAAAGCCCGCAGCCCCCAAGTCTGGGTGGCAATGCAAGTAGTTCCCAGACGCGTTCATAAAAAGCAAGGGTTGTTCTGGATGCCACCTTGGGTGTGGGAGTCAGCTCCGGACATTTGGAATTTTAATGGGCCGGTGCTGAAAGAAGGTTTAGAAAAAAGATGGTTTTTAGGATAGAGTTGCCAGGAAAGCCCGCAGCCCCCAAGTGTGGGTGGCAATGCAAGTAGTTCCCAGAGGCGTTCAAAACAAGCAGGAGGTGTTCTGGCTTCCACCTTGGCTGTGGTAGTCAGCTCTGACATTCGGCATTTTTGGAGGCCGGTGCTGGGAAAAAGTGAAAAAAAAGGTGCTTTTGAGGATATAGTGGCCAGGAAAGCCCACAGCCCCAAAGTCTGGGTGGCAATGCAAGTAGTTCCCAGAGGCGTTCATAAAAAGCAAGACTTGGTCTGGCTGCGACCTTGGGTGCGAGAGTCAGCTCCTGACGGTCGGCATTTTGAGTAGCCTTCTCGGAGCATACTCGGCATCTGAGTAACATTCTCTAAGCAATCCTGCTTCAGCAGGGGAGTTGGACTAGATGATCTATATGGTCCCTTCCAACTCCAAAAAAAAAAATCAGTGAAATTCAGTGACTTCAGTGAAATTTTTGGAGGCCGGTGCTGGGAAAAAGTGAAAAAAAGGTGGTTTTGAGGATACAGTGGCCAGGAAAGCCCGCAGCCCCAAAGTCTGGGTGGCAATGCAAGTAGTTCCCAGAGGCGTTCATAAAAAGCAAGAGTTGTTCTGGCTGCCACCTTGGCTGTGGGAACACGGCCAGGATGTTCGGCATATTGGAGGCCGGTGCTGGGAAAAAGTGAAAAAAAGGTGCTTTTGAGAATAGGGTGGCCAGGAAAGCCCGCAGCCCCAAAGTCTGGGTGGCAATGCAAGTAGTTCCCAGAGGCGTTCATAAAAAGCAAGAGTTGTTCTGGCTGCCACCTTGGCTGTGGGAGTCAGCTCCTGACGTTTGGAATTTTAATGGGCCGGTGCTGAAAGAATGTTTAGAAAAAAGATGGTTTTGAGGATCGAGTGGCCAGGAAAGCCCGCAGCCCCCAAGTGTGGGTGGCAATGCAAGTAGTTCCCAGAGGAGTTCAAAACAAGCAGGAGGTGTTCTGGCTTCCAACTGGGTTGTGGGAGTCAGCTCTGACATTCGGCATTTTTGGAGGCCGGTGCTGGGAAAAAGTGAGAAAAAAGGTGCTTTTGAGGAGAGAGTGGCCAGGAAAGCCCGCAGCCCCCAAGTCTGGGTGGCAATGCAAGTAGTTCCCAGAGGCGTTCATAAAAAGCAAGACTTGGTCTGGCTGCGACCTTGGGTGCGAGAGTCAGCTCCTGACGGTCGGCATTTTGAGTAGCCTTCTCGGAGCATACTTGGCATCTGAGTAACATTCTCTAAGCAATCCTGCTTCAGCAGGGGAGTTGGACTAGATGATCTATATGGTCCCTTCCAACTCCAAAAAAAAAATCAGTGAAATTCAGTGAATTCAGTGAAATTTTTGGAGGCCGGTGCTGGGAAAAAGTGAAAAAAAGGTGCTTTTGAGGATAGAGTGGCCAGGAAAGCCCGCAGCCCCCAAGTCTGGGTGGCAATGCAAGTAGTTCCCAGAGGCGTTCATAAAAAGCAAGAGTTGTTCTGGCTGCCACCTTGGCTGTGGGGGGTCAGCTCCGGACGTTCGGCATATTGGAGGCCGGTGCAGGGAAAAAGTGAGAAAAAAGGTGCTTTTGAGGATAGAGTGGCCAGGAAAGCCCGCAGCCCCAAAGTCTGGCTGGCAATGCAAGTAGTTCCCAGAGGCATTCATAAAAAGCAAGGGTTGTTCTGGCTGCCACCTTGGGTGTGGGAGCCAGGCCAGGACGTTCGTCATTTTTGGAGGCTGGTGCTGGGAAAAAGTGCAAAAAAGGTGCTTTTGAGGATAGAGTGGCCAGGAAAGCCCGCAGCCCCAAAGTCTGGGTGGCAATGCAAGTAGTTCCCAGAGACCTTGAAAGAAAGCAAGACTTGGTCTGGCGGCGACCTTGGGTGTGGGAGCAAGGCCAGGACGTTAGGAATTTTTGGAGGCCGGTGCTGGGAAAAAGTGAGAAAAAAGGTTCTTTTGAGGAGAGAGTTGCCAGAAAAGCCCGCAGCCCCCAAGTCTGGGTGGCAATGCAAGTAGTTCCCAGAGGCGTTCAAAACAAGCAGGAGGTGTTCTGACTTCCACCTTGGCTGTGGTAGTCAGCTCTGACATTCGGCATTTTTGGAGGCCGGTGCTGGGAAAAAGTGAGAAAAAAGGTGCTTTTGAGGATATAGTGGCCAGGAAAGCCCGCAGCCCCCAAGTCTGGGTGGCAATGCAAGTAGTTCCCAGAGGCGTTCATAAAAAGCAAGGGTTGTTCTGGCTGCCACCTTGGGTGTGGGAGTCAGCTCCGGACGTTTGGAATTTTAATGGGCCGGTGCTGAAAGAAGGTTTAGAAAAAAGATGGTTTTGAGGATAGAGTGGCCAGGAAAGCCCGCAGCCCCCAAGTGTGGGTGGCAATGCAAGTAGTTCCCAGAGGCGTTCATAAAAAGCAAGACTTGGTCTGGCTGCGGCCTTGGGTGCAAGAGTCAGCTCCTGACGGTCGGCATTTTGAGTAGCCTTCTCGGAGCATACTCGGCATCTGAGTAACATTCTCTAAGCAATCCTGCTTCAGCAGGGGAGTTGGACTAGATGATCTATATGGTCCCTTCCAACTCCAAAAAAAAAATCAGTGAAATTCAGTGAATTCAGTGAAATTTTTGTAGGCCGGTGCTGGGAAAAAGTGAAAAAAAGGTGCTTTTGAGGATAGAGTGGCCAGGAAAGCCCGCAGCCCCAAAGTCTGGGTGGCAATGCAAGTAGTTCCCAGAGACCTTGAAAGAAAGCAAGAGTTTTTCTCGCTGCCTCCTTGCTTGTAGGACTCAGCTCCGGACGTTCGGCATTTTTGGAGGCCGGTGCTGGGAAAAAGTGAGAAAAAAGGTGCTTTTGAGGATCGAGTGGCCAGGAAAGCACGCAGCCCCAAAGTCTGGGTGGTAATGCAAGTAGTTCCCAGAGGCATTCATAAAAAGCAAGAGTTGTTCTGGCTGCCAATTGGGTGTGGGAGCCAGGCCAGGACGTTCGGCATATTGGAGGCCGGTGCTGGGAAAAAGTGAGAAAAAGGTGCTTTTGAGGATCGAGTGGCCAGGAAAGCCCGCAGCCCCAAAGTCTGGGTGGCAATGCAAGTAGTTCCCAGAGACCTTGAAAGAAAGCAAGACTTGGTCTGGCTGCGACCTTGGGTGCGAGAGTCAGCTCCTGACGGTCGGCATTTTGAGTAGCCTTCTCGGAGCATACTCGGCATCTGAGTAACATTCTCTAAGCAATCCTGCTTCAGCAGGGGAGTTGGACTCGATGATCTATATGGTCCCTTCCAACTCCAAAAAAAAAATCAGTGAAATTCAGTGAATTCAGTGAAATTTTTGTAGGCCGGTGCTGGGAAAAAGTGAAAAAAAGGTGCTTTTGAGGAGAGAGTGGCCAGGAAAGCCCGCAGCCCCAAAGTCTGGGTGGGAATGGAAGTAGTTCCCAGAGGCGTTCATAAAAAGCAAGAGTTGTTCTGGCTGCCTCCTTGCTTGTAGGACTCAGCTCCGGACGTTCGGCATTTTTGGAGGCCGGTGCTGGGAAAAAGTGAGAAAAAAGGTGCTTTTGAGGATAGAGTGGCCAGGAAAGCCCGCAGCCCCAAAGTCTGGGTGGTAATGCAAGTAGTTCCCAGAGGCGTTCAAAACAAGCAGGAGGTGTTCTGACTTCCACCTTGGCTGTGGGGGTCAGCTCCGGACGTTCGGCATATTGGAGGCCGGTGCTGGGAAAAAGTGAAAAAAAGGTGCTTTTGAGGATAGGGTGGCCAGGAAAGCCCGCAGCCCCCAAGTCTGGGTGGCAATGCAAGTAGTTCCCAGAGACCTTGAAAGAAAGCTGGAGTTGTTATGGCTGCCAACTTGGGTGTGGGAGCAAGGCCAGGACGTTAGGAATTTTTGGAGGCCGGTGCTGGGAAAAAGTGAAAAAAAGGTGGTTTAGAGGATAGAGTTGCCAGGAAAGCCCGCAGCCCCCAAGTCTGGGTGGCAATGCAAGTAGTTCCCAGAGGCGTTCATAAAAAGCAAGACTTGGTCTGGCTGCGACCTTGGGTGCAAGAGTCAGCTCCTGACGGTCGGCATTTTGAGTAGCCTTCTCGGAGCATACTCGGCATCTGAGTAACATTCTCTAAGCAATCCTGCTTCAGGAGGGGAGTTGGACTAGATGATCTATATGGTCCCTTCCAACTCCAAAAAAAAAATCAGTGAAATTCAGTGAACTCAGTGAAATTTTTGGAGGCCGGTGCTGGGAAAAAGTGAAAAAAAGGTGCTTTTGAGGATCGAGTGGCCAGAAAAGCCCGCAGCCCCAAAGTCTGGGTGGCAATGCAAGTAGTTCCCAGAGACCTTGAAAGAAAGCAAGAGTTGTTCTGGCTGCCTCCTTGCTTGTAGGACTCAGCTCCGGACGTTCGGCATTTTTGGAGGCCGGTGCTGGGAAAAAGTGAGAAAAAAGGTGCTTTTGAGGATAGAGTGGCCAGGAAAGCACGCAGCCCCAAAGTCTGGGTGGTAATGCAAGTAGTTCCCAGAGGCATTCATAAAAAGCAAGAGTTGTTCTGGCTGCCAATTGGGTGTGGGAGCCAGGACAGGACGTTCGGCATTTTTGGAGGCTGGTGCTGGGAAAAAGTGAAAAAAAGGTGCTTTTGAGGATCGAGTGGCCAGGAAAGCCCGCAGCCCCCAAGTCTGGGTGGCAATGCAAGTAGTTCCCAGAGGCATTCATAAAAAGCAAGAGGTGTTCTGGCTGCCACCTTGGCTGTAGGAGCCAGGCCAGGACGTTCGGCATATTGGAGGCCGGTGCTGGGAAAAAGTGAGAAAAAAGGTGCTTTTGAGGATCGAGTGGCCAGGAAAGCCCGCAGCCCCAAAGTCTGGGTGGCAATGCAAGTAGTTCCCAGAGACCTTGAAAGAAAGCAAGACTTGGTCTGGCTGCGACCTTGGGTGCGAGAGTCAGCTCCTGACGGTCGGCATTTTGAGTAGCCTTCTCGGAGCATACTCGGCATCTGAGTAACATTCTCTAAGCAATCCTGCTTCAGCAGGGGAGTTGGACTAGATGATCTATATGGTCCCTTCCAACTCCAAAAAAAAAATCAGTGAAATTCAGTGAATTCAGTGAAATTTTTGGAGGCCGGTGCTGGGAAAAAGTGAAAAAAAGATGGTTTTGAGGATAGAGTGGCCAGGAAAGCCCGCAGCCCCAAAGTCTGGCTGGCAATGCAAGTAGTTCCCAGAGGCGTTCATAAAAAGCAAGAGTTGTTCTGGCTGCCTCCTTGCTTGTAGGACTCAGCTCCGGACGTTCGGCATTTTTGGAGGCCGGTGCTGGGAAAAAGTGAAAAAAAGGTGCTTTTGAGGATAGAGTGGCCAGGAAAGCCCGCAGCCCCAAAGTCTGGGTGGTAATGCAAGTAGTTCCCAGAGGCAATCATAAAAAGCAAGAGTTGTTCTGGCTGCCAACTCGGGTGTGGGAGCCAGGCCAGGACGTTCTGCATTTTTGGAGGCCGGTGCTGGGAAAAAGTGAAAAAAAGGTGCTTTTGAGGATCGAGTGGCCAGGAAAGCCCGCAGCCCCCAAGTCTGGGTGGCAATGCAAGTAGTTCCCAGAGGCGTTCATAAAAAGCAAGGGTTGTTCTGGCTGCCACCTTGGGTGTGGGAGTCAGCTCCGGACGTTTGGAATTTTAATGGGCCGGTGCTGAAAGAAGGTTTAGAAAAAAGATGGTTTTGAGGATCGAGTGGCCAGGAAAGCCCGCAGCCCCCAAGTGTGGGTGGCAATGCAAGTAGTTCCCAGAGGCGTTCAAAACAAGCAGGAGGTGTTTTGGCTTCCACCTTGGCTGTGGTAGTCAGCTCTGACATTCGGCATTTTTGGAGGCCGGTGCTGGGAAAAAGTGAAAAAAAGGTGCTTTTGAGGATCGAGTGGCCAGGAAAGCCCGCAGCCCCAAAGTCTGGGTGGCAATGCAAGTAGTTCCCAGAGGCGTTCATAAAAATCAAGAGTTTTTCTGGCTGCCACCTTGGGTGTGGGAGTCAGCTCCTGATGTTTGGAATTTTAATGGGCCGGTGCTGAAAGAATGTTTAGAAAAAAGATGGTTTTGAGGATAGAGTGGCCAGGAAAGCCCGCAGCCCCCAAGTGTGGGTGGCAATGCAAGTAGTTCCCAGAGGCGTTCAAAACAAGCAGGAGGTGTTCTGGCTTCCACCTGGGTTGTGGGAGTCAGCTCTGACATTCGGCATTTTTGGAGGCCGGTGCTGGGAAAAAGTGAGAAAAAAGGTGCTTTTGAGGATCGAGTGGCCAGGAAAGCCCGCAGCCCCCAAGTCTGGGTGGCAATGCAAGTAGTTCCCAGAGGCGTTCATAAAAAGCAAGACTTGGTCTGGCTGCGGCCTTGGGTGCAAGAGTCAGCTCCTGACGGTCGGCATTTTGAGTAGCCTTCTCGGAGCATACTCGGCATCTGAGTAACATTCTCTAAGCAATCCTGCTTCAGCAGGGGAGTTGGACTAGATGATCTATATGGTCCCTTCCAACTCCAAAAAAAAAATCAGTGAAATTCAGTGAATTCAGTGAAATTTTTGGAGGCCGGTGCTGGGAAAAAGTGAAAAAAAGGTGCTTTTGAGGATAGAGTGGCCAGGAAAGCCCGCAGCCCCCAAGTCTGGGTGGCAATGCAAGTAGTTCCCAGAGACCTTGAAAGAAAGCAAGAGTTGTTCTCGCTGCCTCCTTGCTTGTAGGACTCAGCTCCGGACGTTCGGCATTTTTGGAGGCCGGTGCTGGGAAAAAGTGAGAAAAAAGGTGCTTTTGAGGATAGAGTGGCCAGGAAAGCACGCAGCCCCAAAGTCTGGGTGGTAATGCAAGTAGTTCCCAGAGGCATTCATAAAAAGCAAGAGTTGTTCTGGCTGCCAATTGGGTGTGGGAGCCAGGCCAGGACGTTCGGCATTTTTGGAGGCTGGTGCTGGGAAAAAGTGAAAAAAAGGTGCTTTTGAGGATCGAGTGGCCAGGAAAGCCCGCAGCCCCCAAGTCTGGGTGGCAATGCAAGTAGTTCCCAGAGGCATTCATAAAAAGCAAGAGGTGTTCTGGCTGCCACCTTGGCTGTAGGAGCCAGGCCAGGACGTTCGGCATATTGGAGGCCGGTGCTGGGAAAAAGTGAAAGAAAGGTGCTTTTGAGGAGAGAGTGGCCAGGAAAGCCCGCAGCCCCAAAGTCTGGGTGGCAATGCAAGTAGTTCCCAGAGACCTTGAAAGAAAGCAAGACTTGGTCTGGCTGCGACCTTGGGTGCGAGAGTCAGCTCCTGACGGTCGGCATTTTGAGTAGCCTTCTCGGAGCATACTCGGCATCTGAGTAACATTCTCTAAGCAATCCTGCTTCAGCAGGGGAGTTGGACTAGATGATCTATATGGTCCCTTCCAACTCCAAAAAAAAAATCAGTGAAATTCAGTGAATTCAGTGAAATTTTTGGAGGCCGGTGCTGGGAAAAAGTGAAAAAAAGGTGCTTTTGAGGATAGAGTGGCCAGGAAAGCCCGCAGCCCCAAAGTCTGGCTGGCAATGCAAGTAGTTCCCAGAGGCATTCATAAAAAGCAAGAGTTGTTCTGGCTGCCACCTTGGGTGTGGGAGCCAGGCCAGGACGTTCGGCATTTTTGGAGGCTGGTGCTGGGAAAAAGTGAAAAAAAGGTGCTTTTGAGGATCGAGTGGCCAGGAAAGCACGCAGCCCCCAAGTCTGTTTGGCAATGCAAGTAGTTCCCAGAGGCGTTCATAAAAATCAAGAGTTGTTCTGGCTGCCACCTTGGGTGTGGGAGTCAGCTCCGGACGCTTGGAATTTTAATGGGCCAGTGCTGAAAGAAGGTTTAGAAAAAAGATGGTTTTGAGAATAGAGTGGCCAGGAAAGCCCGCAGCCCCAAAGTCTGGGTGGCAATGCAAATAGTTCCCAGAGGCGTTCAAAACAAGCAGGAGGTGTTCTGACTTCCACCTTGGCTGTGGTAGTCAGCTCTGACATTCGGCATTTTTGGAGGCCGGTGCTGGGAAAAAGTGAGAAAAAAGGTGCTTTTGAGGAAAGAGTGGCCAGGAAAGCCCGCAGCCCCAAAGTCTGGGTGGCAATGCAAGTAGTTCCCAGAGACCTTGAAAGAAATCAAGACTTGGTCTGGCTGCGACCTTGGGTGCGAGAGTCAGCTCCTGACGGTCGGCATTTTGAGT
Organism: Numenius arquata; assembly: GCF_964106895.1. Classification (NCBI taxonomy): domain Eukaryota; kingdom Metazoa; phylum Chordata; class Aves; order Charadriiformes; family Scolopacidae; genus Numenius; species Numenius arquata. The sequence continues at coordinate 56,196,637 of NC_133577.1, forward strand.
AGCCTTCTCGGAGCATACTCGGCATCTGAGTAACATTCTCTAAGCAATCCTGCTTCAGCAGGGGAGTTGGACTAGATGATCTATATGGTCCCTTCCAATTCCAAAAAAAAAATCAGTGAAATTCAGTGAATTCAGTGAAATTTTTGGAGGCCGGTGCTGGGAAAAAGTGAAAAAAAGGTGCTTTTGAGGATAGAGTGGCCAGGAAAGCCCGCAGCCCCAAAGTCTGGGTGGCAATGCAAGTAGTTCCCAGAGACCTTGAAAGAAAGCAAGAGTTGTTCTCGCTGCCTCCTTGCTTGTAGGACTCAGCTCCGGACGTTCGGCATTTTTGGAGGCCGGTGCTGGGAAAAAGTGAGAAAAAGGTGCTTTTGAGGATCGAGTGGCCAGGAAAGCCCGCAGCCCCCAAGTCTGGGTGGCAATGCAAGTAGTTCCCAGAGGCATTCATAAAAAGCAAGGGTTGTTCTGGCTGCCACCTTGGGTGTGGGAGTCAGCTCCGGACGTTTGGAATTTTAATGGGCCGGTGCTGAAAGAAGGTTTAGAAAAAAGATGGTTTTGAGGATAGAGTTGCCAGGAAAGCCCGCAGCCCCCAAGTGTGGGTGGCAATGCAAGTAGTTCCCAGAGGCGTTCAAAACAAGCAGGAGGTGTTCTGGCTTCCACCTTGGCTGTGGGGGTCAGCTCCGGAAGTTCGGCATATTGGAGGCCGGTGCTGGGAAAAAGTGAAAAAAAGGTGCTTTTGAGGAGAGAGTGGCCAGGAAAGCCCGCAGCCCCAAAGTCTGGGTGGCAATGCAAGTAGTTCCCAGAGGCGTTCATAAAAAGCAAGAGTTGTTCTGGCTGCCACCTTGGCTGTGGTAACACGGCCAGGATGTTCGGCATATTGGAGGCCGGTGCTGGGAAAAAGTGAAAAAAAGGTGCTTTTGAAGATAGAGTGGCCAGGAAAGCCCGCAGCCCCCAAGTCTGGGTGGCAATGCAAGTAGTTCCCAGAGACCTTGAAAGAAAGCAAGAGTTGTTCTGGCTGCCTCCTTGCTTGTAGGACTCAGCTCCGGACGTTCGGCATTTTTGGAGGCCGGTGCTGGGAAAAAGTGAGAAAAAAGGTGCTTTTGAGGATAGAGTGGCCAGGAAAGCCCGCAGCCCCAAAGTCTGGGTGGTAATGCAAGTAGTTCCCAGAGGCATTCATAAAAAGCAAGGGTTGTTCTGGCTGCCACCTTGGGTGTGGGAGTCAGCTCCGGACGTTTGGAATTTTAATGGGCCGGTGCTGAAAGAAGGTTTAGAAAAAAGATGGTTTTGAGGATAGAGTGGCCAGGAAAGCCCGCAGCCCCCAAGTGTGGGTGGCAATGCAAGTAGTTCCCAGAGGCGTTCAAAACAAGCAGGAGGTGTTCTGGCTTCCACCTTGGCTGTGGTAGTCAGCTCTGACATTCGGCATTTTTGGAGGCCGGTGCTGGGAAAAAGTGAAAAAAAGGTGCTTTTGAGGATAGGGTGGCCAGGAAAGCCCGCAGCCCCAAAGTCTGGGTGGCAATGCAAGTAGTTCCCAGAGGCGTTCATAAAAAGCAAGAGTTGTTCTGGCTGCCACCTTGGCTGTGGTAGTCAGCTCCGGATATTCGGCATATTGGAGGCCGGTGCTGGGCAATAGTGAAAAAAAGGTGCTTTTGAGGATAGAGTGGCGAGAAAAGCCCGCAGCCCCAAAGTCTGGGTGGCAATGCAAGTAGTTCCCAGAGGCATTCATAAAAAGCAAGGGTTGTTCTGGCTGCCACCTTGGGTGTGGGAGTCAGCTCCTGACGTTTGGAATTTTAATGGGCCGGTGCTGAAAGAAGGTTCAGAAAAAAGATGGTTTTGAGGATAGAGTGGCCAGGAAAGCCCGCAGCCCCCAATTGTGGGTGGCAATGCAAGTAGTTCCCAGAGGAGTTCAAAACAAGCAGGAGGTGTTCTGGCTTCCACCTGGGTTGTGGGAGTCAGCTCTGACATTCGGCATTTTTGGAGGCCGGTGCTGGGAAAAAGTGAGAAAAAAGGTGCTTTTGTGGATAGAGTGGCCAGGAAAGCCCGCAGCCCCAAAGTCTGGGTGGCAATGCAAGTAGTTCCCAGAGGCGTTCATAAAAAGCAAGACTTGGTCTGGCTGCGACCTTGGGTGCGAGAGTCAGCTCCTGACGGTCGGCATTTTGACTAGCCTTCTCGGAGCATACTCGGCATCTGAGTAACATTCTCTAAGCAATCCTGCTTCAGCAGGGGAGTTGGACTAGATGATCTATATGGTCCCTTCCAACTCCAAAAAAGAAATCAGTGAAATTCAGTGAATTCAGTGAAATTTTTGGAGGCCGGTGGTGGGAAAAAGTGAAAAAAAGGTGGTTTTGAGGATAGAGTGGCCAGGAAAGCCCGCAGCCCCAAAGTCTGGGTGGCAATGCAAGTAGTTCCCAGAGACCTTGAAAGAAAGCAAGAGTTGTTCTCGCTGCCTTCTTGCTTGTAGGACTCAGCTCCGGACGTTCGGCTTTTTTGGAGGCCGGTGCTGGGAAAAAGTGAAAAAAAGGTGCTTTTGAGGATAGGGTGGCCAGGAAAGCCTGCAGCCCCAAAGTCTGGGTGGTAATGCAAGTAGTTCCCAGAGGCAATCATAAAAAGCAAGAGGTGTTCTGGCTGCCACCTTGGCTGTAGGAGCCAGGCCAGGACGTTCGGCATATTGGAGGCCGGTGCTGGGAAAAAGTGAGAAAAAGGTGCTTTTGAGGATAGGGTGGCCAGGAAAGCCCGCAGCCCCCAAGTCTGGGTGGCAATGCAAGTAGTTCCCAGAGGCGTTCATAAAAAGCAAGGGTTGTTCTGGCTGCCACCTTGGGTGTGGGAGTCAGCTCCGGACGTTTGGAATTTTAATGGGCCGGTGCTGAAAGAATGTTTAGAAAAAAGATGGTTTTGAGGATCGAGTGGCCAGGAAAGCCCGCAGCCCCCAAGTGTGGGTGGCAATGCAAGTAGTTCCCAGAGGCGTTCAAAACAAGCAGGAGGTGTTCTGGCTTCCACCTTGGCTGTGGTAGTCAGTTTTGACATTCGGCATTTTTGGAGGCCGGTGCTGGGAAAAAGTGAAAAAAAAGGTGCTTTTGAGGATAGAGTGGCCAGGAAAGCCCACAGCCCCAAAGTCTGGGTGGCAATGCAAGTAGTTCCCAGAGGCATTCATAAAAAGCAAGAGGTGTTCTGGCTGCCACCTTGGCTGTAGGAGCCAGGCCAGGACGTTCGGCATATTGGAGGCCGGTGCTGGGAAAAAGTGAGAAAAAGGTGCTTTTGAGGATAGGGTGGCCAGGAAAGCCCGCAGCCCCAATGTCTGGGTGGCAATGCAAGTAGTTCCCAGAGGCGTTCATAAAAAGCAAGAGTTGTTCTGGCTGCCACCTTGGCTGTGGGGGTCAGCTCCGGACGATCGGCATATTGGAGGCCGGTGCTGGGAAAAAGTGAAAAAAAGTGCTTTTGAGGATAGGGTGGCCAGGAAAGACCGCAGCCCCAAAGTCTGTCTGGCAATGCAAGTAGTTCCCAGAGGCGTTCATAAAAAGCAAGAGTTGTTCTGGCTGCCACCTTGGCTGTGGGGGTCAGCTCCGGACGTTCGGCATATTGGAGGCCGGTGCTGGGAAAAAGTGAGAAAAAAGGTGCTTTTGAGGATCGAGTGGCCAGGAAAGCCCGCAGCCCCAAAGTCTGGGTGGCAATGCAAGTAGTTCCCAGAGGCGTTCATAAAAAGCAAGAGTTGTTCTGGCTGCCACCTTGGCTGTGGGGGTCAGCTCCGGACGTTCGGCATATTGGAGGCCGGTGCTGGGAAAAAGTGAAAAAAAGGTGCTTTTGAGGATGGAGTGGCCAGGAAAGCCCGCAGCCCCAAAGTCTGGGTGGCAATGCAAGTAGTTCCCAGAGACCTTGAAAGAAAGCAAGACTTGGTCTGGCTGCGACCTTGGGTGTGGGAGCAAGGCCAGGACGTTAGGAATTTTTGGAGGCCGGTGCTGGGAAAAAGTGAAAAAAAGGTGGTTTTGAGGATAGAGTTGCCAGAAAAGCCCGCAGCCCCCAAGTCTGGGTGGCAATGCAAGTAGTTCCCAGAGGCGTTCATAAAAAGCAAGACTTGGTCTGGCTGCGACCTTGGGTGCAAGAGTCAGCTCCTGACGGTCGGCATTTTGAGTAGCCTTCTCGGAGCATACTCGGCATCTGAGTAACATTCTCTAAGCAATCCTGCTTCAGCAGGGGACTTGGACTAGATGATCTATATGGTCCCTTCCAACTCCAAAAAAAATCAGTGAAATTCAGTGAATTCAGTGAAATTTTTGGAGGCCGGTGCTGGGAAAAAGTGAAAAAAAGGTGCTTTTGAGGATCGAGTGGCCAGGAAAGCCCGCAGCCCCCAAGTGTGGGTGGCAATGCAAGTAGTTCCCAGAGGCGTTCAAAACAAGCAGGAGGTGTTCTGGCTTCCACCTTGGCTGTGGTAGTCAGTTTTGACATTCGGCATTTTTGGAGGCCGGTGCTGGGAAAAAGTGAAAAAAAAGGTGCTTTTGAGGATCGAGTGGCCAGGAAAGCCCGCAGCCCCCACGTCTGGGTGGCAATGCAAGTAGTTCCCAGACGCGTTCATAAAAAGCAAGAGTTGTTCTGGCTGCCACCTTGGCTGTGGGGGTCAGCTCCGGACGATCGGCATATTGGAGGCCGGTGCTGGGAAAAAGTGAAAAAAAGGTGCTTTTGAGGATAAGGGTGGCCAGGAAAGGCCGCAGCCGCAAAGTCTGGGTGGCAATGCAAGTAGTTCCCAGAGGCGTTCATAAAAAGCAAGAGTTGTTCTGGCTGCCACCTTGGCTGTGGTAGTCAGCTCCGGACATTCGGCATATTGGAGGCCGGTGCTGGGAAAAAGTGAGAAAAAAGGTGCTTTTGAGGATAGAGTGGCCAGGAAAGCCCGCAGCCCCAAAGTCTGGGTGGCAATGCAAGTAGTTCCCAGAGGCATTCATAAAAAGCAAGAGGTGTTCTGGCTGCCACCTTGGCTGTAGGAGCCAGGCCAGGACGTTCGGCATATTGGAGGCCGGTGCTGGGAAAAAGTGAAAAAAAGGTGCTTTTGAGGATAGAGTGGCCAGGAAAGCCCGCAGCCCCCAAGTGTGGGTGGCAATGCAAGTAGTTCCCAGAGGCATTCATAAAAAGCAAGAGGTGTTCTGGCTGCCACCTTGGCTGTAAGAACGAGGCCAGGACGTTCGGCATATTGGAGGCCGGTGCTGGGAAAAGTGAAAAAAAAGGTGCTTTTGAGGAGAGAGTGGCCAGGAAAGCCCGCAGCCCCAAAGTCTGGGTGGCAATGCAAGTAGTTCCCAGAGGCATTCATAAAAAGCAAGAGTTGTTCTGGCTGCCAACTTGGCTGTGGGAGCCAGGCCAGGACGTTCTGCATTTTTGGAGGCTGGTGCTGGGAAAAAGTGAAAAAAAGATGGTTTTGAGAATAGAGTGGCCCGGAAAGCCCGCAGCCCCCTAGTGTGGGTGGCAATGGAAGTAGTTCCCAGACGCGTTCAAAACAAGCAGGAGGTGTTCTGACTTCCACCTTGTCTGTGGTAGTCAGCTCTGACATTCGGCATTTTTGGAGGCCGGTGCTGGGAAAAAGTGAGAAAAAAGTTGCTTTTGAGGATATAGTGGCCAGGAAAGCCCGCAGCCCCAAAGTCTGGGTGGCAATGCAAGTAGTTCCCAGAGGCGTTCATAAAAAGCAAGACTTGTTCTGGCTGCCACGTTGGCTGTGGGAGTCAGCTCCGGACGTTCGGCATATTGGAGGCCGGTGCTGGGAAAAAGTGAAAAAAAGGTGCTTTTGAGGATAGAGTGGCCAGGAAAGCCCGCAGCCCCAAAGTCTGGGTGGCAATGCAAGTAGCTCCCAGACGCGTTCATAAAAAGCAAGGGTTGTTCTGGCTGCCACCTTGGGTGTGGGAGTCAGCTCCGGACGTTTGGAATTTTAATGGGCCGGTGCTGAAAGAAGGTTTAGAAAAAAGATGGTTTTGAGGATCGAGTGGCCAGGAAAGCCCGCAGCCCCCAAGTGTGGGTGGCAATGCAAGTAGTTCCCAGAGGCGTTCATAAAAAGCAAGAGTTGTTCTGGCTGCCACCTTGGCTGTGGGAACACGGCCAGGATGTTCGGCATATTGGAGGCCGGTGCTGGGAAAAAGTGAAAAAAAGGTGCTTTTGAGGATAGAGTGGCCAGAAAAGCCCGCAGCCCCAAAGTCTGGGTGGCAATGCAAGTAGTTCCCAGAGACCTTGAAAGCAAGCAGGAGTTGTTATGGCTGCCAACTTGGGTGTGGGAACACGGCCAGGACGTTCGGCATATTGGAGGCCGGTGCTGGGAAAAAGTGAAAAAAAGGTGCTTTTGAGGATAGAGTGGCCAGGAAAGCCCGCAGCCCCAAAGTCTGGGTGGCAATGCAAGTAGTTCCCAGAGGCATTCATAAAAAGCAAGAGATGTTCTGGCTGCCACCTTGGCTGTAAGAACGAGGCCAGGACGTTCGGCATATTGGAGGCCGGTGCTGGGAAAAAGTGAAAAAAAGATGCTTTTGAGGATAGAGTTGCCAGGAAAGCCCGCAGCCCCAAAGTCTGGGTCGCAATGCAAGTAGGTCCCAGAGGCATTCATAAAATCAAGACTTGGTCTGGCTGTGACCTTTGGTGCAAGAGTCAGCTCCTGAAGGTCGGCATTTTGAGTAGCCTTCTCGGAGCATACTCGGCATATGAGTAACATTCTCTAAGCAATCCTGCTTCAGCAGGGGAGTTGGACTAGATGATCTATATGGTCCCTTCCAACTCCAAAAAAAAAATCAGTGAAATTCAGTGAATTCAGTGAAATTTTTGGAGGCCGGTGCTGGGAAAAAGTGAAAAAAAGATGGTTTTGAGGATAGAGTGGCCAGGAAAGCCCGCAGCCCCAAAGTCTGGGTGGCAATGCAAGTAGTTCCCAGAGGCGTTCATAAAAAGGAAGAGTTTTTCTGGCTGCCACCTTGGCTGTGGGAACACGGCCAGGATGTTCGGCATATTGGAGGCCGGTGCTGGGAAAAAGTGAAAAAAAGGTGCTTTTGAAGATAGAGTGGCCAGGAAAGCCCGCAGCCCCAAAGTCTGGGTGGCAATGCAAGTAGTTCACAGAGACCTTGAAAGAAAGCAGGAGTTGTTATGGCTGCCAACTTGGGTGTGGGAACACGGCCAGGACGTTCGGCATATTGGAGGCCGGTGCTGGGAAAAAGTGAAAAAAAGGTGCTTTTGAGGATAGAGTGGCGAGGAAAGCCCGCAGCCCCCAAGTGTGGGTGGCAATGCAAGTAGTTCCCAGAGGCATTCATAAAAAGCAAGAGGTGTTCTGGCTGCCACCTTGGCTGTAAGAACGAGGCCAGGACGTTCGGCATATTGGAGGCCGGTGCTGGGAAAAAGTGAAAAAAAACGTGCTTTTGAGGATCGAGTGGCCAGGAAAGCCCGCAGCCCCAAAGTCTGGGTGGCAATGCAAGTAGTTCCCAGAGGCATTCATAAAAAGCAAGAGTTGTTCTGGCTGCCAACTTGGGTGTGGGAGCCAGGCCAGGACGTTCTGCATTTTTGGAGGCTGGTGCTGGGAAAAAGTGAAAAAAAGATGGTTTTGAGAATAGAGTGGCCAGGAAAGCCCGCAGCCCCCTAGTGTGGGTGGCAATGCAAGTAGTTCCCAGAGGCGTTCAAAACAAGCAGGAGGTGTTCTGACTTCCACCTTGTCTGTGGTAGTCAGCTCCGGACGTTCGGCATATTGGAGGCCGGTGCTGGGAAAAAGTGAAAAAAAGGTGCTTTTGAGGATAGAGTGGCCAGGAAAGCCCGCAGCCCCAAAGTCTGGGTGGCAATGCAAGTAGCTCCCAGACGCGTTCATAAAAAGCAAGGGTTGTTCTGGCTGCCACCTTGGGTGTGGGAGTCAGCTCCGGACGTTTGGAATTTTAATGGGCCGGTGCTGAAAGAAGGTTTAGAAAAAAGATGGTTTTGAGGATCGAGTGGCCAGGAAAGCCCGCAGCCCCCAAGTGTGGGTGGCAATGCAAGTAGTTCCCAGAGGCGTTCATAAAAAGCAAGAGTTGTTCTGGCTGCCACCTTGGCTGTGGGAACACGGCCAGGATGTTCGGCATATTGGAGGCCGGTGCTGGGAAAAAGTGAAAAAAAGGTGCTTTTGAAGATAGAGTGGCCAGGAAAGCCCGCAGCCCCAAAGTCTGGGTGGCAATGCAAGTAGTTCCCAGAGACCTTGAAAGCAAGCAGGAGTTGTTATGGCTGCCAACTTGGGTGTGGGAACACGGCCAGGACGTTCGGCATATTGGAGGCCGGTGCTGGGAAAAAGTGAAAAAAAGGTGCTTTTGAGGATAGAGTGGCCAGGAAAGCCCGCAGCCCCCAAGTGTGGGTGGCAATGCAAGTAGTTCCCAGAGGCATTCATAAAAAGCAAGAGATGTTCTGGCTGCCACCTTGGCTGTAAGAACGAGGCCAGGACGTTCGGCATATTGGAGGCCGGTGCTGGGAAAAAGTGAAAAAAAAGGTGCTTTTGAGGAGAGAGTGGCCAGGAAAGCCCGCAGCCCCAAAGTCTGGGTGGCAATGCAAGTAGTTCCCAGAGGCATTCATAAAAAGCAAGAGTTGTTCTGGCTGCCAACTTGGGTGTGGGAGCCAGGCCAGGACGTTCTGCATTTTTGGAGGCTGGTGCTGGGAAAAAGTGAAAAAAAGGTGCTTTTGAGGATCGAGTGGCCAGGAAAGCCCGCAGCCCCCAAGTGTGGGTGGCAATGCAAGTAGTTCCCAGAGACCTTGAAAGAAAGCAGGAGTTGTTCTGGCTGCCACCTTGGGTGTGGGGGTCAGCTCCGGACATTCGGCATATTGGAGGCCGGTGCTGGGAAAAAGTGAAAAAAAGGTGCTTTTGAGGATAGAGTGGCCAGGAAAGCACGCAGCCCCAAAGTCTGGGTGGCAATGCAAGTAGTTCCCAGAGGCGTTCATAAAAAGCAAGAGTTGTTGTGGCTGCCACCTTGGCTGTGGGAACACGGCCAGGATGTTCAGCATATTGGAGGCCGGTGCTGGGAAAAAGTGAAAAAAAGGTGCTTTTGAAGATAGAGTGGCCAGGAAAGCCCGCAGCCCCAAAGTCTGGGTGGCAATGCAAGTAGTTCCCAGAGACCTTGAAAGAAAGCAGGAGTTGTTATGGCTGCCAACTTGGGTGTGGGAACACGACCAGGACGTTCGGCATATTGGAGGCCGGTGCTGGGAAAAAATGAAAAAAAGGTGCTTTTGAGGATAGAGTGGCGAGGAAAGCCCGCAGCCCCCAAGTGTGGGTGGCAATGCAAGTAGTTCCCAGAGGCGTTCATAAAAAGCAAGAGGTGTTCTGGCTGCCACCTTGGCTGTAAGAGCCAGGCCAGGACGTTCGGCATATTGGAGGCCGGTGCTGGGAAAAAGTGAAAAAAAAGGTGCTTTTGAGGATAGGGTGACCAGGAAAGCCCGCAGCCCCCAAGTGTGGGTGGCAATGCAAGTAGTTCCCAGAGGCGTTCATAAAAAGCAAGACTTGGTCTGGCTGCGACCTTTGGTGCAAGAGTCAGCTCCTGAAGGTCGGCATTTTGAGTAGCCTTCTCGGAGCATACTCGGCATATGAGTAACATTCTCTAAGCAATCCTGCTTCAGCAGGGGAGTTGGACTAGATGATCTATATGGTCCCTTCCAACTCCAAAAAAAAAATCAGTGAAATTCAGTGAATTCAGTGAAATTTTTGGAGGCCGGTGCTGGGAAAAAGTGAAAAAAAGATGGTTTTGAGGATAGAGTGGCCAGGAAAGCCCGCAGCCCCAAAGTCTGGGTGGCAATGCAAGTAGTTCCCAGAGGCGTTCATAAAAAGGAAGAGTTTTTCTGGCTGCCACCTTGGCTGTGGGAACACGGCCAGGATGTTCGGCATATTGGAGGCCGGTGCTGGGAAAAAGTGAAAAAAAGGTGCTTTTGAAGATAGAGTGGCCAGGAAAGCCCGCAGCCCCAAAGTCTGGGTGGCAATGCAAGTAGTTCACAGAGACCTTGAAAGAAAGCAGGAGTTGTTATGGCTGCCAACTTGGGTGTGGGAACACGGCCAGGACGTTCGGCATATTGGAGGCCGGTGCTGGGAAAAAGTGAAAAAAAGGTGCTTTTGAGGATAGAGTGGCGAGGAAAGCCCGCAGCCCCCAAGTGTGGGTGGCAATGCAAGTAGTTCCCAGAGGCATTCATAAAAAGCAAGAGGTGTTCTGGCTGCCACCTTGGCTGTAAGAACGAGGCCAGGACGTTCGGCATATTGGAGGCCGGTGCTGGGAAAAAGTGAAAAAAAACGTGCTTTTGAGGATCGAGTGGCCAGGAAAGCACGCAGCCCCAAAGTCTGGGTGGCAATGCAAGTAGTTCCCAGAGGCATTCATAAAAAGCAAGAGTTGTTCTGGCTGCCAACTTGGGTGTGGGAGCCAGGCCAGGACGTTCTGCATTTTTGGAGGCTGGTGCTGGGAAAAAGTGAAAAAAAGATGGTTTTGAGAATAGAGTGGCCAGGAAAGCCCGCAGCCCCCTAGTGTGGGTGGCAATGCAAGTAGTTCCCAGAGGCGTTCAAAACAAGCAGGAGGTGTTCTGACTTCCACCTTGTCTGTGGTAGTCAGCTCCGGACGTTCGGCATATTGGAGGCCGGTGCTGGGAAAAAGTGAAAAAAAGGTGCTTTTGAGGATAGAGTGGCCAGGAAAGCCCGCAGCCCCAAAGTCTGGGTGGCAATGCAAGTAGCTCCCAGACGCGTTCATAAAAAGCAAGGGTTGTTCTGGCTGCCACCTTGGGTGTGGGAGTCAGCTCCGGACGTTTGGAATTTTAATGGGCCGGTGCTGAAAGAAGGTTTAGAAAAAAGATGGTTTTGAGGATCGAGTGGCCAGGAAAGCCCGCAGCCCCCAAGTGTGGGTGGCAATGCAAGTAGTTCCCAGAGGCGTTCATAAAAAGCAAGAGTTGTTCTGGCTGCCACCTTGGCTGTGGGAACACGGCCAGGATGTTCGGCATATTGGAGGCCGGTGCTGGGAAAAAGTGAAAAAAAGGTGCTTTTGAAGATAGAGTGGCCAGGAAAGCCCGCAGCCCCAAAGTCTGGGTGGCAATGCAAGTAGTTCCCAGAGACCTTGAAAGCAAGCAGGAGTTGTTATGGCTGCCAACTTGGGTGTGGGAACACGGCCAGGACGTTCGGCATATTGGAGGCCGGTGCTGGGAAAAAGTGAAAAAAAGGTGCTTTTGAGGATAGAGTGGCCAGGAAAGCCCGCAGCCCCCAAGTGTGGGTGGCAATGCAAGTAGTTCCCAGAGGCATTCATAAAAAGCAAGAGATGTTCTGGCTGCCACCTTGGCTGTAAGAACGAGGCCAGGACGTTCGGCATATTGGAGGCCGGTGCTGGGAAAAAGTGAAAAAAAAGGTGCTTTTGAGGAGAGAGTGGCCAGGAAAGCCCGCAGCCCCAAAGTCTGGGTGGCAATGCAAGTAGTTCCCAGAGGCATTCATAAAAAGCAAGAGTTGTTCTGGCTGCCAACTTGGGTGTGGGAGCCAGGCCAGGACGTTCTGCATTTTTGGAGGCTGGTGCTGGGAAAAAGTGAAAAAAAGGTGCTTTTGAGGATCGAGTGGCCAGGAAAGCCCGCAGCCCCCAAGTGTGGGTGGCAATGCAAGTAGTTCCCAGAGACCTTGAAAGAAAGCAGGAGTTGTTCTGGCTGCCACCTTGGGTGTGGGGGTCAGCTCCGGACATTCGGCATATTGGAGGCCGGTGCTGGGAAAAAGTGAAAAAAAGGTGCTTTTGAGGATAGAGTGGCCAGGAAAGCACGCAGCCCCAAAGTCTGGGTGGCAATGCAAGTAGTTCCCAGAGGCGTTCATAAAAAGCAAGAGTTGTTGTGGCTGCCACCTTGGCTGTGGGAACACGGCCAGGATGTTCGGCATATTGGAGGCCGGTGCTGGGAAAAAGTGAAAAAAAGGTGCTTTTGAAGATAGAGTGGCCAGGAAAGCCCGCAGCCCCAAAGTCTGGGTGGCAATGCAAGTAGTTCCCAGAGACCTTGAAAGAAAGCAGGAGTTGTTATGGCTGCCAACTTGGGTGTGGGAACACGACCAGGACGTTCGGCATATTGGAGGCCGGTGCTGGGAAAAAGTGAAAAAAAGGTGCTTTTGAGGATAGAGTGGCGAGGAAAGCCCGCAGCCCCCAAGTGTGGGTGGCAATGCAAGTAGTTCCCAGAGGCGTTCATAAAAAGCAAGAGGTGTTCTGGCTGCCACCTTGGCTGTAAGAGCCAGGCCAGGACGTTCGGCATATTGGAGGCCGGTGCTGGGAAAAAGTGAAAAAAAAGGTGCTTTTGAGGATAGGGTGACCAGGAAAGCCCGCAGCCCCCAAGTCTGGGTGGCAATGCAAGTAGTTCCCAGAGGCGTTCATAAAAAGCAAGACTTGGTCTGGCTGCGACCTTTGGTGCGAGAGTCAGCTCCTGACGGTCGGCATTTTGAGTAGTCTTCTCGGAGCATACTCGGCATCTGAATAACATTCTCTAAGCAATCCTGCTTCAGCAGGGGAGTTGGACTAGATGATCTATATGGTCCCTTCCAACTCCAAAAAAAAAAATCAGTGAAATTCAGTGAATTCAGTGAAATTTTTGGAGGCCGGTGCTGGGAAAAATTGAAAAAAAGGTGCTTTTGAGGATAGAGTGGACAGGAAAGCCCGCAGCCTCAAAGTCTGGGTGGCAATGCAAGTAGTTCCCAGAGGCTTTCATAAAAAGCAAGAGTTGTTCTGGCTGCCACCTTGGCTGTGGGGGTCAGCTCCGGACATTCGGCATATTGGAGGCCGGTGCTGGGAAAAAGTGAAAAAAAGGTGCTTTTGAGGATCGAGTGGCCAGGAAAGCCCGCAGCCCCCAAGTCTGGCTGGCAATGCAAGTAGTTCCCAGAGGCGTTCATAAAAAGCAAGAGTTGTTCTGGCTGCCACCTTGGCTGTGGGATCCCGGCCAGGATGTTTGGCATATTGGAGGCCGGTGCTGGGAAAAAGTGAAAAAAAGATGCTTTTGAGGATAGAGTTGCCAGGAAAGCCCGCAGCCCCCAAGTCTGGGTGGCAATGCAAGTAGGTCCCAGAGGCATTCATAAAATCAAGACTTGGTCTGGCTGCGACCTTGGGTGCAAGAGTCAGCTCCTGACGGTCGGCATTTTGAGTAGCCTTCTTGGAGCATACTCGGCATATGAGTAACATTCTCTAAGCAATCCTGCTTCAGCAGGGGAGTTGGACTAGATGATCTATATGGTCCCTTCCAACTCCAAAAAAGAAATCAGTGAAATTCAGTGAATTCAGTGAAATTTTTGGAGGCCGGTGGTGGGAAAAAGTGAAAAAAAGGTGGTTTTGAGGATAGAGTGGCCAGGAAAGCCCGCAGCCCCAAAGTCTGGGTGGCAATGCAAGTAGTTCCCAGAGGCGTTCATAAAAAGCAAGATTTGTTCTGGCTGCCACCTTGGGTGTGGGAGTCAGCTCCGGACGTTTAGAATTTTAATGGGCCGGTGCTGAAAGAAGGTTTAGAAAAAAGATGGTTTTGAGAATAGAGTGGCCAGGAAAGCCCGCAGCCCCCAAGTGTGGGTGGCAATGCAAGTAGTTCCCAGAGGCGTTCAAAACAAGCAGGAGGTGTTCTGACTTCCACCTTGGCTGTGGTAGTCAGCTCTGACATTCGGCATTTTTGGAGGCCGGTGCTGGGAAAAAGTGAAAAAAAGGTGCTTTTGAGGATAGAGTGGCCAGGAAAGCCCGCAGCCCCAAAGTCTGGGTGGCAATGCAAGTAGTTCCCAGAGGCGTTCATAAAAAGCAAGACTTGTTCTGGCTGTCACCTTGGCTGTAGGAGGCAGGCCAGGATGTTCGGCATATTGGAGGCCGGTGCTGGGAAAAAGTGAGAAAAAGGTGCTTTTGAGGATAGAGTGGCCAGGAAAGCCCGCAGCCCCAAAGTCTGGGTGGCAATGCAAGTAGTTCCCAGAGGCGTTCATAAAAAGCAAGGGTTGTTCTGGCTGCCACGTTGGCTGTGGTATTCAGCTCCGGACATTCGGCATATTGGAGGCCTGTGCTGGGAAAAAGTGAAAGAAAGGTGCTTTTGAGGATAGGGTGGCCAGGAAAGCCCGCAGCCCCAAAGTCTGGGTGGCAATGCAAGTAGTTCCCAGAGGCGTTCATAAAAAGCAAGGGTTGTTCTGGCTTCCACCTTGGCTGTGGGAGCCAGGCCAAGAAGTTCAGCATATTGGAGGCCGGTGCTGGGAAAAAGTGAAAAAAAGGTGCTTTTGAGGATAGAGTGGCCAGGAAAGCCCGCAGCCCCAAAGTCTGGGTGGCAATGCAAGTAGTTCCCAGAGGCGTTCATAAAAAGCAAGAGTTGTTCTGGCTGCCACCTTGGCTGTGGGAGTCAGCTCCGGACGTTCGGCATATTGGATGCCGGTGCTGGGAAAAAGTGAAAAAAAAGGTGCTTTTGAGGATAGAGTGGCCAGGAAAGCCCGCAGCCCCAAAGTCTGGGTGGCAATGCAAGTAGTTCCCAGAGGCGTTCATAAAAAGCAAGGGTTGTTCTGGCTGTCACCTTGGCTGTGGGAACCAGGCCAAGAAGTTCAGCATATTGGAGGCCGGTGCTGGGAAAAAGTGAAAAAAAGGTGCTTTTGAGGATAGGGTGGCCAGGAAAGCCCGCAGCCCCAAAGTCTGTATGGCAATGCAAGTAGTTCCCAGAGGCGTTCATAAAAAGCAAGGGTTGTTCTGGCTGCCACCTTGGCTGTGGGGGTCAGCTCCGGACGTTCGGCATATTGGAGGCCGGTGCTGGGAAAAAGTGAAAAAAAGGTGCTTTTGAGGATAGAGTGGCCAGGAAAGCCCGCAGCCCCAAAGTCTGGGTGGCAATGCAAGTAGTTCCCAGAGACCTTGAAAGAAAGCTGGAGTTGTTATGGCTGCCAACTTGGGTGTGGGAACAAGGCCAGGATGTTCGGCATATTGGAGGCCGGTGCTGGGAAAAAGTGAAAAAAAGATGCTTTTGAGGATAGAGTTGCCAGGAAAGCCCGCAGCCCCCAAGTCTGGGTGGCAATGCAAGTAGTTCCCAGACGCGTTCATAAAAAGCAAGGGTTGTTCTGGCTGCCACCTTGGGTGGGGGAGTCAGCTCCGGACGTTTGGAATTTTAATGGGCCGGTGCTGAAAGAAGGTTTAGAAAAAAGATGATTTTGAGGATCGAGTGGCCAGGAAAGCCCGCAGCCCCAAAGTCTGGGTGGCAATGCAAGTAGTTCCCAGAGGCGTTCATAAAAAGCAAGAGTTGTTCTGGCTGCCACCTTGGCTGTGGGAACACGGCCAGGATGTTCGGCATATTGGAGGCCGGTGCTGGGAAAAAGTGAAAAAAAGGTGCTTTTGAAGATAGAGTGGCCAGGAAAGCCCGCAGCCCCAAAGTCTGGGTGGCAATGCAAGTAGTTCCCAGAGACCTTGAAAGCAAGCAGGAGTTGTTATGGCTGCCAACTTGGGTGTGGGAACACGGCCAGGACGTTCGGCATATTGGAGGCCGGTGCTGGGAAAAAGTGAAAAAAAGGTGCTTTTGAGGATAGAGTGGCCAGGAAAGCCCGCAGCCCCAAAGTCTGGGTGGCAATGCAAGTAGTTCCCAGAGGCATTCACAAAAAGCAAGAGATGTTCTGGCTGCCACCTTGGCTGTAAGAACGAGGCCAGGACGTTCGGCATATTGGAGGCCGGTGCTGGGAAAAAGCGAAAAAAAAGGTGCTTTTGAGGAGAGAGTGGCCAGGAAAGCCCGCAGCCCCAAAGTCTGGGTGGCAATGCAAGTAGTTCCCAGAGGCATTCATAAAAAGCAAGAGTTGTTCTGGCTGCCAACTTGGGTGTGGGAGCCAGGCCAGGACGTTCTGCATTTTTGGAGGCTGGTGCTGGGAAAAAGTGAAAAAAAGGTGCTTTTGAGGATAGAGTGGCCAGGAAAGCCCGCAGCCCCAAAGTCTGGGTGGCAATGCAAGTAGTTCCCAGAGACCTTGAAAGAAAGCAGGAGTTGTTATGGCTGCCAACTTGGGTGTGGGAACACGACCAGGATGTTCGGCATATTGGAGGCCGGTGCTGGGAAAAAGTGAAAAAAAGGTGCTTTTGAGGATAGAGTGGCGAGGAAAGCCCGCAGCCCCCAAGTGTGGGTGGCAATGCAAGTAGTTCCCAGAGGCATTCATAAAAAGCAAGAGGTGTTCTGGCTGCCACCTTGGCTGTAAGAGCCAGGCCAGGACGTTCGGCATATTGGAGGCCGGTGCTGGGAAAAAGTGAAAAAAAAGGTGCTTTTGAGGAGAGAGTGGCCAGGAAAGCCCGCAGCCCCCAAGTGTGGGTGGCAATGCAAGTAGTTCCCAGAGGCGTTCATAAAAAGCAAGAGGTTTTCTGGCTGCCACCTTGGCTGTAAGAGCCAGGCCAGGACGTTCGGCATATTGGAGGCCGGTGCTGGGAAAAAGTGAAAAAAAAGGTGCTTTTGAGGAGAGAGTGGCCAGGAAAGCCCGCAGCCCCCAAGTGTGGGTGGCAATGCAAGTAGTTCCCAGAGGCGTTCATAAAAAGCAAGACTTGGTCTGGCTGCGACCTTGGGTGCGAGAGTCAGCGCCTGACGGTCGGCATTTTGAGTAGTCTTCTCGGAGCATACTCGGCATCTGAGTAACATTCTCTAAGCAATCCTGCTTCAGCAGGGGAGTTGGACTAGATGATCTACATGGTCCCTTCCAACTCCAAAAAAAAAAATCAGTGAAATTCAGTGAACTCAGTGAAATTTTTGGAGGCCGGTGCTGGGAAAAATTGAAAAAAAGGTGCTTTTGAGGATAGAGTGGACAGGAAAGCCCGCAGCCTCAAAGTCTGGGTGGCAATGCAAGTAGTTCCCAGAGGCTTTCATAAAAAGCAAGAGTTGTTCTGGCTGCCACCTTGGCTGTGGGGGTCAGCTCCGGACATTCGGCATATTGGAGGCCGGTGCTGGGAAAAAGTGAAAAAAAGGTGCTTTTGAGGATAGAGTGGCCAGGAAAGCCCGCAGCCCCAAAGTCTGGTTGGCAATGCAAGTAGTTCCCAGAGGCGTTCATAAAAAGCAAGAGGTGTTCTGGCTGCCACGTTGGCTGTGGGATTCAGCTCCGGACGTTCGGCATATTGGAGGCCTGTGCTGGGAAAAAGTGAAAGAAAGGTGCTTTTGAGGATAGGGTGGCCAGGAAAGCCCGCAGCCCCAAAGTCTGGGTGGCAATGCAAGTAGTTCCCAGAGGCGTTCATAAAAAGCAAGGGTTGTTCTGGCTGTAACCTTGGCTGTGGGAGCCAGGCCAGGACGTTCGGCATATTGGAGGCCGGTGCTGGGAAAAAGTGAAAAAAAGGTGCTTTTGAGGATAGAGTGGCCAGGAAAGCCCGCAGCCCCAAAGTCTGGGTGGCAATGCAAGTAGTTCCCAGAGACCTTGAAAGAAAGCTGGAGTTGTTATGGCTGCCACCTTGGCTGTGGGAGCCAAGCCAGGACGTTCGGCATATTGGAGGCCGGTGCTGGGAAAAAGTGAAAAAAAGGTGCTTTTGAGGAGAGAGTGGCCAGGAAAGCCCGCAGCCCCAAAGTCTGGGTGGCAATGCAAGTAGTTCCCAGAGGCTTTCATAAAAAGCAAGACTTGTTCTGGCTGCCACCTTGGCTGTGGGAACAAGGGCAGGACATTCGGCATATTGGAGGCCGGTGCTGGGAAAAAGTGAAAATAAGGTGCTTTTGGGAATAGGGTGGCCAGGAAAGCCCACAGCCCCAAAGTCAGGGTGGCAATGCAAGTAGTTCCCAGAGGCGTTCATAAAAAGCAAGGGTTGTTCTGGCTGCCACCTTGGCTGTAGGAGCCAGGCCAGGACATTCAGCATATTGGAGGCCGGTGCTGGGAAAAAGTGAAAAAAAGGTGCTTTTGAGGATAGAGTGGCCAGGAAAGCCCGCAGCCCCAAAGTCTGTCTGGCAATGCAAGTAGTTCCCAGAGGCGTTCATAAAAAGCAAGGGTTGTTCTGGCTGCCACGTTGGCTGTGGGAGTCAGCTCCGGACGTTCGGCATATTGGAGGCCGGTGCTGGGAAAAAGTGAAAAAAAAGGTGCTTTTGAGGATAGAGTGGCCAGGAAAGCCCGCAGCCGCAAAGTCTGGGTGGCAATGCAAGTAGTTCCCAGAGGCGTTCATAAAAAGGAAGAGTTGTTCTGGCTGCCACCCTTGGCTGTGGAAACAAGGCAAGGACGTTCAGCATATTGGAGGCCGGTGCTGGGAAAAAGTGAAAAAAAGGTGCTTTTGAGGATAGAGTGGCCAGGAAAGCCCGCAGCCGCAAAGTCTGGGTGGCAATGCAAGTAGTTCCCAGAGGCGTTCATAAAAAGCAAGGGTTGTTCTGGCTGTCACCTTGGCTGTGGGAGCCAGGCCAAGAAGTTCAGCATATTGGAGGCCGGTGCTGGGAAAAAGTGAAAAAAAGGTGCTTTTGAGGATAGAGTGGCCAGGAAAGCCCACAGCCCCAAAGTCTGGGTGGCAATGCAAGTAGTTCCCAGAGGCGTTCATAAAAAGCAAGACTTGTTCTGGCTGCCACCTTGGCTGTGGGAGTCAGGTCCGGACATTCGGCATATTGGAGGCCGGTGCTGGGAAAAAGTGAAAAAAAGGTGCTTTTGAGGATAGGGTGGCCAGGAAAGCCCGCAGCCCCAAAGTCTGGGTGGCAATGCAAGTAGTTCCCAGAGGCGTTCATAAAAAGCAAGTGTTGTTCTGGCTGCCACCTTGGCTGTGGGAGTCAGGCCAGGACGTTCGGCATATTGGAGGCCGGTGCTGGGAAAAAGTGAAAAAAAGGTGCTTTTGAGGATAGGGTGGCCAGGAAAGCCCGCAGCCCCAAAGTCTGGGTGGCAATGCAAGTAGTTCCCAGAGGCGTTCATAAAAAGCAAGACTTGTTCTGGCTGCCACCTTGGCTGTGGGAGTCAGGTCCGGACATTCGGCATATTGGAGGCCGGTGCTGGGAAAAAGTGAAAAAAAGGTGCTTTTGAGGATAGAGTGGCCAGGAAAGCCCGCAGCCCCAAAGTCTGTCTGGCAATGCAAGTAGTTCCCAGAGGCGTTCATAAAAAGCAAGGGTTGTTCTGGCTGCCACGTTGGCTGTGGGAGTCAGCTCCGGACGTTCGGCATATTGGAGGCCGGTGCTGGGAAAAAGTGAAAAAAAAGGTGCTTTTGAGGATAGAGTGGCCAGGAAAGCCCGCAGCCGCAAAGTCTGGGTGGCAATGCAAGTAGTTCCCAGAGGCGTTCATAAAAAGGAAGAGATGTTCTGGCTGCCACCCTTGGCTGTGGAAACAAGGCAAGGACGTTCAGCATATTGGAGGCCGGTGCTGGGAAAAAGTGAAAAAAAGGTGCTTTGGAGGATAGAGTGGCCAGGAAAGCCCGCAGCCCCAAAGTCTGGGTGGCAATGCAAGTAGTTCCCAGAGGCGTTCATAAAAAGCAAGTGTTGTTCTGGCTGTCACCTTGGCTGTGGGAACAAGGCAAGGACGTTCAGCATATTGGAGGCCGGTGCTGGGAAAAAGTGAAAAAAAGGTGCTTTTGAGGATAGGGTGGCCAGGAAAGCCCGCAGCCCCAAAGTCTGGGTGGCAATGCAAGTAGTTCCCAGAGGCGTTCATAAAAAGCAAGACTTGTTCTGGCTGCCACCTTGGCTGTGGGAGTCAGGTCCGGACATTCGGCATATTGGAGGCCGGTGCTGGGAAAAAGTGAAAAAAAGGTGCTTTTGAGGATAGGGTGGCCAGGAAAGCCCGCAGCCCCAAAGTCTGTCTGGCAATGCAAGTAGTTCCCAGAGGCGTTCATAAAAAGCAAGTGTTGTTCTGGCTGCCACCTTGGCTGTGGGAGCCAGGCCAGGACGTTCGGCATATTGGAGGCCGGTGCTGGGAAAAAGTGAAAAAAAGGTGCTTTTGAGGATAGGGTGGCCAGGAAAGCCCGCAGCCCCAAAGTCTGGGTGGCAATGCAAGTAGTTCCCAGAGGCGTTCATAAAAAGCAAGACTTTTTCTGGCTGTCACCTTGGCTGTAGGAGGCAGGCCAGGACGTTCGGCCTATTGGAGGCCGGTGCTGGGAAAAAGTGAAAAAAAGGTGCTTTGAAGATAGAGTGGCCAGGAAAGCCCGCAGCCTCAAAGTCTGGCTGGCAATGCAAGTAGTTCCCAGAGGCGTTCATAAAAAAGCAAGGGTTGTTCTGCCTGCCACCCTTGGCTGTGGGAGTCAGCTCCGGACGTTCAGCATATTGCAGGCCGGTGCTGGGAAAAAGTGAAAAAAAGGTGCTTTTGAGGATAGGGTGGCCAGGAAAGCCCACAGCCCCAAAGTCTGTCTGGCAAAGCAAATAGTTCCCACAGGCGTTCATAAAAAGCAAGAGGTGTTCTGGCTGCCAACTTGGGTGTGGGAGCCAGGCCAGGACGTTGGGCATATTGGAGGCCGGTGCTGGGAAAAAGTGAAAAAAAGGTGCTTTTGAGGATAGAGTGGCCAGGAAAGCCCGCAGCCCCAAAGTCAGGGTGGCAATGCAAGTAGTTCCCAGAGGCGTTCATAAAAAGCAAGACTTGTTCTGGCTGCCACGTTGGCTGTGGGAGTCAGCTCCGGACGTTCGGCATATTGGAGGCCGGTGCTGGGAAAAAGTGAAAGAAAGGTGCTTTTGAGGATAGAGTGGCCAGGAAAGCCCGCAGCCCCAAAGTCTGGGTGGCAATGCAAGTAGTTCCCAGAGGCGTTCATAAAAAGCAAGAGTTGTTCTGGCTGCCACCTTGGCTGTGGGAACAAGGCAAGGACATTCGGCATATTGGAGGCCGGTGCTGGGAAAAAGTGAAAAAAAGGTGCTTTTGAAGAAAGAGTGGCCACGAAAGCCCGCAGCCCCAAAGTCTGGGTGGCAATGCAAGTAGTTCCCAGAGGCGTTCATAAAAAGCAAGGGTTGTTCTGGCTGTCACCTTGGCTGTGGGAGCCAGGCCAGGACGTTCGGCATATTGGAGGCCGGTGCTGGGAAAAAGTGAAAAAAAGGTGCTTTTGAGGAGAGAGTGGCCAGGAAAGCCCGCAGCCCCAAAGTCTGGGTGGCAATGCAAGTAGTTCCCAGAGGCGTTCATAAAAAGCAAGAGTTGTTCTGGCTGCCACCTTGGCTGTGGGAACAAGGCAAGGACATTCGGCATATTGGAGGCCGGTGCTGGGAAAAAGTGAAAAAAAGGTGCTTTTGAAGAAAGAGTGGCCAGGAAAGCCCGCAGCCCCAAAGTCTGTCTGGCAATGCAAGTAGTTCCCAGAGGCGTTCATAAAAAGCAAGACTTGTTCTGGCTGTCACCTTGGCTGTAGGAGGCAGGCCAGGACGTTCGGCCTATTGGAGGCCGGTGCTGGGAAAAAGTGAAAAAAAGGTGCTTTGAAGATAGTGTGGCCAGGAAAGCCCGCAGCCTCAAAGTCTGGCTGGCAATGCAAGTAGTTCCCAGAGGCGTTCATAAAAAGCAAGACTTGTTCTGGCTGCCACCTTGGCTGTGGGAGTCAGCTCCGGACGTTCAGCATATTGGAGGCCGGTGCTGGGAAAAAGTGAAAAAAAGGTGCTTTTGAGGATAGGGTGGCCAGGAAAGCCCACAGCCCCAAAGTCTGTCTGGCAAAGCAAATAGTTCCCACAGGCGTTCATAAAAAGCAAGAGGTGTTCTGGCTGCCAACTTGGGTGTGGGAGCCAGGCCAGGACGTTCGGCATATTGGAGGCCGGTGCTGGGAAAAAGTGAAAAAAAGGTGCTTTTGAGGATAGAGTGGCCAGGAAAGCCCGCAGCCCCAAAGTCTGTCTGGCAATGCAAGTAGTTCCCAGAGGCGTTCATAAAAAGCAAGACTTGTTCTGGCTGCCACCTTGGCTGTGGGAGTCAGGTCCGGACATTCGGCATATTGGAGGCCGGTGCTGGGAAAAAGTGAAAGAAAGGTGCTTTTGAGGATAGAGTGGCCAGGAAAGCCCGCAGCCCCAAAGTCTGGGTGGCAATGCAAGTAGTTCCCAGAGGCATTCATAAAATCAAGACTTGGTCTGGCTGCGACCTTGGGTGCAAGAGTCAGCTCCTGACGGTCGGCATTTTGAGTAGCCTTCTCGGAGCATACTCGGCATCTGAGTAACATTCTCTAAGCAATCCTGCTTCAGCAGGGGAGTTGGACTAGATGATCTATATGGTCCCTTCCAACTCCAAAAAAGAAATCAGTGAAATTCAGTGAAATCAGTGAAATTTTTGGAGGCCGGTGCTGGGAAAAAGTGAAAAAAAGGTTCTTTTGAGGATAGGGTGGCCAGGAAAGCCCGCAGCCTCAAAGTCTGGCTGGCAATGCAAGTAGTTCCAAGAGGCGTTCATAAAAAGCAAGGGTTGTTCTGGCTGCCACCTTGGCTGTGGAAACAAGGCAAGGACGTTCAGCATATTGGAGGCCGGTGCTGGGAAAAAGTGAAAAAAAGGTGCTTTTGAGGATAGAGTGGCCAGGAAAGCCCGCAGCCCCAAAGTCTGTCTGGCAATGCAAGTAGTTCCCAGAGGCGTTCATAAAAAGCAAGGGTTGTTCTGGCTGTCACCTTGGCTGTGGGAGCCAGGCCAAGAAGTTCAGCATATTGGAGGCCGGTGCTGGGAAAAAGTGAAAAAAAGGTGCTTTTGAGGATAGAGTGGCCAGGAAAGCCCGCAGCCCCAAAGTCTGGGTGGCAATGCAAGTAGTTCCCAGAGGCGTTCATAAAAAGCAAGTGTTGTTCTGGCCTCCACCTTGGCTGTGGGAACAAGGCCAGGACGTTCGGCATATTGGAGGCCGGTGCTGGGAAAAAGTGAAAAAAAGGCGCTTTTGAGGATAGGGTGGCCAGGAAAGCCCGCAGCCCCAAAGTCTGGGTGGCAATGCAAGTAGTTCCCAGAGGCTTTCATAAAAAGCAAGACTTGTTCTGGCTTCCACCTTGGCTGTGGGAACAAGGCAAGGACATTCGGCATATTGGAGGCCGGAGCTGGGAAAAAGTGAAAAAAAGGTGCTTTTGAGGATAGGGTGGCCAGGAAAGCCCGCAGCCCCAAAGTCTGGGTGGCAATGCAAGTAGTTCCCAGAGGCGTTCATAAAAAGCAAGACTTGTTCTGGCTGCCACCTTGGCTGTGGGAGTCAGGTCCGGACATTCGGCATATTGGAGGCCGGTGCTGGGAAAAAGTGAAAAAAAGGTGCTTTTGGGAATAGGGTGGCCAGGAAAGCCCACAGCCCCAAAGTCAGGGTGGCAATGCAAGTAGTTCCCAGAGGCGTTCATAAAAAGCAAGGGTTGTTCTGGCTGCCACCTTGGCTGTAGGAGCCAGGCCAGGACGTTCAGCATATTGGAGGCAGGTGCTGGGAAAAAGTGAAAAAAAGGTGCTTTTGAGGATAGAGTGGCCAGGAAAGCCCGCAGCCCCAAAGTCTGTCTGGCAATGCAAGTAGTTCCCAGAGGCGTTCATAAAAAGGAAGAGTTGTTCTGGCTGCCACCCTTGGCTGTGGAAACAAGGCAAGGACGTTCAGCATATTGGAGGCCGGTGCTGGGAAAAAGTGAAAAAAAGGTGCTTTTGAGGATAGAGTGGCCAGGAAAGCCCGCAGCCCCAAAGTCTGTCTGGCAATGCAAGTAGTTCCCAGAGGCGTTCATAAAAAGGAAGAGTTGTTCTGGCTGCCACCCTTGGCTGTGGAAACAAGGCAAGGACGTTCAGCATATTGGAGGCCGGTGCTGGGAAAAAGTGAAAAAAAGGTGCTTTGGAGGATAGAGTGGCCAGGAAAGCCCGCAGCCCCAAAGTCTGGGTGGCAATGCAAGTAGTTCCCAGAGGCGTTCATAAAAAGCAAGGGTTGTTCTGGCTGTCACCTTGGCTGTGGGAGCCAGGCCAAGAAGTTCAGCATATTGGAGGCTGGTGCTGGGAAAAAGTGAAAAAAAGGTGCTTTTGAGGATAAGGTGGCCAGGAAAGCCCGCAGCCCCAAAGTCTGTCTGGCAATGCAAGTAGTTCCCAGAGGCGTTCATAAAAAGCAAGTGTTGTTCTGGCTGCCACCTTGGCTGTGGGAGTCAGGCCAGGACGTTCAGCATATTGGAGGCCGGTGCTGGGAAAAAGTGAAAAAAAGGTGCTTTTGAGGATAGAGTGGCCAGGAAAGCCTGCAGCCCCAAAGTCTGGCTGGCAATGCAAGTAGTTCCCAGAGGCGTTCATAAAAAGCAAGGGTTGTTCTGGCTGTCACCTTGGCTGTGGGAACAAGGCCAGGACGTTCGGCATATTGGAGGCCGGTGCTGGGAAAAAGTGAAAAAAAGGTGCTTTTGAGGATAGGGTGGCCAGGAAAGCCCGCAGCCCCAAAGTCTGGGTGGCAATGCAAGTAGTTCCCAGAGGCGTTCATAAAAAGCAAGAGGTGTTCTGGCTGCCACCTTGGGTGTGGGAGTCAGCTCCGGACGTTCGGCATATTGGAGGCCGGTGCTGGGAAAAAGTGAAAAAAAGGTGCTTTTGAGGATAGAGTGGCCAGGAAAGCCCGCAGCCCCAAAGTCTGGGTGGCAATGCAAGTAGTTCCCAGAGACCTTGAAAGAAACCTGGAGTTGTTATGGCTGCCAACTTGGGTGTGGGAACAAGGCCAGGATGTTCGGCATATTGGAGGCCGGTGCTGGGAAAAAGTGAAAAAAAGATGCTTTTGAGGATAGAGTTGCCAGGAAAGCCCGCAGCCCCCAAGTCTGGGTGGCAATGCAAGTAGGTCCCAGAGGCATTCATAAAATCAAGACTTGGTCTGGCTGCGACCTTGGGTGCAAGAGTCAGCTCCTGACGGTCGGCATTTTGAGTAGCCTTCTCGGAGCATACTCGGCATCTGAGTAACATTCTCTAAGCAATCCTGCTTCAGCAGGGGAGTTGGACTAGATGATCTATATGGTCCCTTCCAACTCCAAAAAAGAAATCAGTGAAATTCAGTGAAATCAGTGAAATTTTTGGAGGCCGGTGCTGGGAAAAAGTGAAAAAAAGGTTCTTTTGAGGATAGAGTGGCCAGGAAAGCCCGCGGCCTCAAAGTCTGTCTGGCAATGCAAGTAGTTCCAAGAGGCGTTCATAAAAAGCAAGAGTTTTTCTGGCTGCCACCCTTGGCTGTGGAAACAAGGAAAGGAAGTTCAGCATATTGGAGGCCGGTGCTGGGAAAAAGTGAAAAAAAGGTGCATTTGAGGATAGGGTGGCCAGGAAAGCCCGCAGCCCCAAAGTCTGGGTGGCAATGCAAGTAGTTCCCAGAGGCGTTCATAAAAAGCAAGGGTTGTTCTAGCTACCACCTTGGCTGTGGGAGCCAGGCCAGGACGTTCGGCATATTGGAGGCCGGTGCTGGGAAAAAGTGAAAAAAAGGTGCTTTTGAGGAGAGAGTGGCCAGGAAAGCCCGCAGCCCCAAAGTCTGGGTGGCAATGCAAGTAGTTCCCAGAGGCGTTCATAAAAAGCAAGGGTTGTTCTGGCTGCCACCTTGGCTGTAGGAGCCAGGCCAGGACGTTCAGCATATTGGAGGCAGGTGCTGGGAAAAAGTGAAAAAAAGGTGCTTTTGAGGATAGAGTGGCCAGGAAAGCCCGCAGCCCCAAAGTCTGGGTGGCAATGCAAGTAGTTCCCAGAGGCGTTCATAAAAAGCAAGAGTTTTTCTGGCTGCCACCCTTGGCTGTGGAAACAAGGCAAGGACGATCAGCATATTGGAGGCCGGTGCTGGGAAAAAGTGAAAAAAAGGTGCTTTTGAGGATAGGGTGGCCAGGAAAGCCCGCAGCCCCAAAGTCTGGGTGGCAATGCAAGTAGTTCCCAGAGGCGTTCATAAAAAGCAAGAGTTGTTCTGGCTGCCAACTTGGGTGTGGGAGCCAGGCCAAGAAGTTCAGCATATTGGAGGCCGGTGCTGGGAAAAAGTGAAAAAAAGGTGCTTTTGAGGATAGGGTGGCCAGGAAAGCCCACAGCCCCAAAGTCTGGCTGGCAACGCAAGTAGTTCCCAGAGGCATTCATAAAAAGCAAGGGTTGTTCTGGCTACCACCTTGGCTGTAGGAGCCAGTCCAGGACGTTCAGCATATTGGAGGCGGGTGCTGGGAAAAAGTGAAAAAAAGGTGCTTTTGAGGAGAGACTGGCCAGGAAAGCCCGCAGCCCCAAAGTCTGGGTGGCAATGCAAGTAGTTCCCAGAGGCGTTCATAAAAAGCAAGAGTTGTTCTGGCTGCCACCTTGGCTGTGGGAACAAGGCAAGGATGATCGGCATATTGGAGGCCGGTGCTGGGAAAAAGTGAAAAAAAGGTGCTTTTGAGGATAGGGTGGCCAGGAAAGCCCGCAGCCCCAAAGTCTGGGTGGCAATGCAAGTAGTTCCCAGAGGCGTTCATAAAAAGCAAGAGGTGTTCTGGCTGCCACCCTTGGCTGTGGGAGTCAGCTCCGGACGTTCGGCATATTGGAGGCCGGTGCTGGGAAAAAGTGAAAAAAAGGTGCTTTTGAGGATAGGGTGGCCAGGAAAGCCCGCAGCCCCAAAGTCTGGGTGGCAATGCAAGTAGTTCCCAGAGGCGTTCATAAAAAGCAAGAGTTGTTCTGGCTGCCAACTTGGGTGTGGGAACCAGGCCAGGAAGTTCGGCATATTGGAGGACAGTGCTGGGAAAAAGTGAAAAAAAAGGTGCTTTTGAGGATAGAGTGGCCAGGAAAGCCCGCAGCCCCAAAGTCTGGGTGGCAATGCAAGTAGTTCCCAGAGGCGTTCATAAAAAGCAAGACTTGTTGTGGCTGCCACGTTGGCTGTGGGAGTCAGCTCCGGAAGTTCGGCATAGTGGAGGCCGGTGCTGGGAAAAAGTGAAAGAAAGGTGCTTTGGAGGATAGAGTGGCCAGGAAAGCCCGCAGCCCCAAAGTCTGGGTGGCAATGCAAGTAGTTCCCAGAGGCGTTCATAAAAAGCAAGGGTTGTTCTGGCTGCCACCTTGGCTGTGGAAACAAGGCAAGGACGTTCAGCATATTGGAGGTCGGTGCTGGGAAAAAGTGAAAAAAAGGTGCTTTTGAGGATAGAGTGGCCAGGAAAGCCCGCAGCCCCAAAGTCAGGGTGGCAATGCAAGTAGTTCCCAGAGGCGTTCATAAAAAGCAAGTGTTGTTCTGGCTGCCACCTTGGCTGTGGGAACAAGGCCAGGACGTTCGGCATATTGGAGGCCGGTGCTGGGAAAAAGTGAAAAAAAGGTGCTTTTGAGGATAGGGTGGCCAGGAAAGCCCGCAGCCCCAAAGTCTGGGTGGCAATGCAAGTAGTTCCCAGAGGCGTTCATAAAAAGCAAGAGGTGTTCTGGCTGCCACCTTGGCTGTGGGGGTCAGCTCCGGACATTCGGCATATTGGAGGCCGGTGCTGGGAAAAAGTGAAAAAAAGATGCTTTTGAGGATAGAGTGGCCAGGAAAGCCCGCAGCCCCCAAGTCTGGGTGGCAATGCAAGTAGGTCCCAGAGGCATTCATAAAATCAAGACTTGGTCTGGCTGCGACCTTGGGTGCAAGAGTCAGCTCCTGACGGTCGGCATTTTGAGTAGCCTTCTCGGAGCATACTCGGCATCTGAGTAACATTCTCTAAGCAATCCTGCTTCAGCAGGGGAGTTGGACTAGATGATCTATATGGTCCCTTCCAACTCCAAAAAAAAAATCAGTGAAATTCAGTGAAATCAGTGAAATTTTTGGAGGCCGGTGCTGGGAAAAAGTGAAAAAAAGGTTCTTTTGAGGATAGAGTGGCCAGGAAAGCCCGCAGCCTCAAAGTCTGTCTGGCAATGCAAGTAGTTCCAAGAGGCGTTCATAAAAAGCAAGAGTTTTTCTGGCTGCCACCCTTGGCTGTGGAAACAAGGCAAGGACGTTCAGCATATTGGAGGCCGGTGCTGGGAAAAAGTGAAAAAAAGGTGCTTTTGAGGATAGGGTGGCCAGGAAAGCCCGCAGCCCCAAAGTCTGGGTGGCAATGCAAGTAGTTCCCAGAGGCGTTCATAAAAAGCAAGAGTTGTTCTGGCTGCCACCTTGGCTGTGGGAACAAGGCAAGGATGATCGGCATATTGGAGGCCGGTGCTGGGAAAAAGTGAAAAAAAGGTGCTTTTGAGGATAGGGTGGCCAGGAAAGCCCACAGCCCCAAAGTCTGGCTGGCAATGCAAGTAGTTCCCAGAGGCGTTCATAAAAAGCAAGGGTTGTTCTGGCTGCCACCTTGGCTGTAGGAGCCAGTCCAGGACGTTCAGCATATTGGAGGCGGGTGCTGGGAAAAAGTGAAAAAAAGGTGCTTTTGAGGAGAGAGTGGCCAGGAAAGCCCGCAGCCCCCAAGTGTGGGTGGCAATGCAAGTAGTTCCCAGAGGCGTTCATAAAAAGCAAGAGTTGTTCTGGCTGCCACCTTGGCTGTGGGAACAAGGCAAGGATGATCGGCATATTGGAGGCCGGTGCTGGGAAAAAGTGAAAAAAAGGTGCTTTTGAGGATAGAGTGGCCAGGAAAGCCTGCAGCCCCAAAGTCTGGCTGGCAATGCAAGTAGTTCCCAGAGGCGTTCATAAAAAGCAAGGGTTGTTCTGGCTGTCACCTTGGCTGTGGGAGCCAGGCCAAGAAGTTCAGCATATTGGAGGCCGGTGCTGGGAAAAAGTGAAAAAAAGGTGCTTTTGAGGATAGAGTGGCCAGGAAAGCCCGCAGCCCCAAAGTCTGTCTGGCAATGCAAGTAGTTCCCAGAGGCGTTCATAAAAAGCAAGTGTTGTTCTGGCCTCCACCTTGGCTGTGGGAACAAGGCCAGGACGTTCGGCATATTGGAGGCCGGTGCTGGGAAAAAGTGAAAAAAAGGTGCTTTTGAGGATAGGGTGGCCAGGAAAGCCCGCAGCCCCAAAGTCTGGGTGGCAATGCAAGTAGTTCCCAGAGGCGTTCATAAAAAGCAAGAGGTGTTCTGGCTGCCACCTTGGCTGTGGGGGTCAGCTCCGGACGTTCGGCATATTGGAGGCCGGTGCTGGGAAAAAGTGAAAAAAAGGTGCTTTTGAGGATAGAGTGGCCAGGAAAGCCCGCAGCCCCAAAGTCTGGGTGGCAATGCAAGTAGTTCCCAGAGACCTTGAAAGAAACCTGGAGTTGTTATGGCTGCCAACTTGGGTGTGGGAACAAGGCCAGGATGTTCGGCATATTGGAGGCCGGTGCTGGGAAAAAGTGAAAAAAAGATGCTTTTGAGGATAGAGTTGCCAGGAAAGCCCGCAGCCCCCAAGTCTGGGTGGCAATGCAAGTAGGTCCCAGAGGCATTCATAAAATCAAGACTTGGTCTGGCTGCGACCTTGGGTGCAAGAGTCAGCTCCTGACGGTCGGCATTTTGAGTAGCCTTCTCGGAGCATACTCGGCATCTGAGTAACATTCTCTAAGCAATCCTGCTTCAGCAGGGGAGTTGGACTAGATGATCTATATGGTCCCTTCCAACTCCAAAAAAAAAATCAGTGAAATTCAGTGAAATCAGTGAAATTTTTGGAGGCCGGTGCTGGGAAAAAGTGAAAAAAAGGTTCTTTTGAGGATAGAGTGGCCAGGAAAGCCCGCAGCCTCAAAGTCTGTCTGGCAATGCAAGTAGTTCCAAGAGGCGTTCATAAAAAGCAAGAGTTTTTCTGGCTGCCACGTTGGCTGTGGAAACAAGGCAAGGACGTTCAGCATATTGGAGGCCGGTGCTGGGAAAAAGTGAAAAAAAGGTGCTTTTGAGGATCGAGTGGCCAGGAAAGCCCGCAGCCCCAAAGTCTGGGTGGCAATGCAAGTAGTTCCCAGAGGCGTTCATAAAAAGCAAGGGTTGTTCTGGCTGTCACCTTGGCTGTGGGAGCCAGGCCAAGAAGTTCAGCATATTGGAGGCCGGTGCTGGGAAAAAGTGAAAAAAAGGTGCATTTGAGGATAGGGTGGCCAGGAAAGCCCGCGGCCCCAAAGTCTGTCTGGCAATGCAAGTAGTTCCACAGGCGTTCATAAAAAGCAAGGGTTGTTCTAGCTACCACCTTGGCTGTGGGAGCCAGGCCAGGACGTTCGGCATATTGGAGGCCGGTGCTGGGAAAAAGTGAAAAAAAGGTGCTTTTGAGGAGAGAGTGGCCAGGAAAGCCCGCAGCCCCAAAGTCTGGCTGGCAATGCAAGTAGTTCCCAGAGGCGTTCATAAAACGCAAGACTTGTTCTGGCTGCCACCTTGGCTGTGGGAACAAGGGCAGGACATTCGGCATATTGGAGGCCGGTGCTGGGAAAAAGTGAAAAAAAGGTGCTTTTGAGGATAGGGTGGCCAGGAAAGCCCGCAGCCCCAAAGTCTGGGTGGCAATGCAAGTAGTTCCCAGAGGCGTTCATAAAAAGCAAGACTTGTTCTGGCTGCCACGTTGGCTGTGGGAGTCAGCTCCGGACGTTCGGCATATTGGAGGCCGGTGCTGGGAAAAAGTGAAAAAAAGGTGCTTTTGAGGATAGAGTGGCCAGGAAAGCCCGCAGCCCCAAAGTCTGGCTGGCAATGCAAGTAGTTCCCAGAGGCGTTCATAAAAAGCAAGGGTTGTTCTGGCTGCCACCTTGGCTGTAGGAGCCAGGCCAGGACGTTCAGCATATTGGAGGCAGGTGCTGGGAAAAAGTGAAAAAAAGGTGCTTTTGAGGATAGAGTGGCCAGGAAAGCCCGCAGCCCCAAAGTCTGGGTGGCAATGCAAGTAGTTCCCAGAGGCGTTCATAAAAAGCAAGAGTTGTTCTGGCTGCCACCTTGGCTGTGGGAACAAGGCAAGGACATTCGGCATATTGGAGGCCGGTGCTGGGAAAAAGTGAAAAAAAGGTGCTTTTGAAGAAAGAGAGGCCAGGAAAGCCCGCAGCCCCAAAGTCTGGGTGGCAATGCAAGTAGTTCCCAGAGGCGTTCATAAAAAGCAAGGGTTGTTCTGGCTGCCACCCTTGGCTGTGGAAACAAGGCAAGGACGATCAGCATATTGGAGGCCGGTGCTGGGAAAAAGTGAAAAAAAGGTGCTTTTGAGGATAGAGTGGCCAGGAAAGCCCGCAGCCCCAAAGTCTGGCTGGCAATGCAAGTAGTTCCCAGAGGCGTTCATAAAAAGCAAGAGTTGTTCTGGCTGCCAACTTGGGTGTGGGAGCCAGGCCAAGAAGTTCAGCATATTGGAGGCCGGTGCTGGGAAAAAGTGAAAAAAAGGTGCTTTTGAGGATAGGGTGGCCAGGAAAGCCCACAGCCCCAAAGTCTGGCTGGCAATGCAAGTAGTTCCCAGAGGCATTCATAAAAAGCAAGAGTTGTTCTGGCTGCCACCTTGGCTGTAGGAGCCAGTCCAGGACGTTCAGCATATTGGAGGCGGGTGCTGGGAAAAAGTGAAAAAAAGGTGCTTTTGAGGATAGAGTGGCCAGGAAAGCCCGCAGCCCCAAAGTCTGGGTGGCAATGCAAGTAGTTCCCAGAGGCGTTCATAAAAAGCAAGGGTTGTTCTGGCTGCCACCTTGGCTGTGGGAACAAGGCAAGGACGTTCGGCATATTGGAGGCCGGTGCTGGGAAAAAGTGAAAAAAAGGTGCTTTTGAGGATAGGGTGGCCAGGAAAGCCCACAGCCCCAAAGTCTGTCTGGCAATGCAAGTAGTTCCCAGAGGCGTTCATAAAAAGCAAGAGTTGTTCTGGCTGCCAACTTGGGTGTGGGAACCAGGCCAGGAAGTTCGGCATATTAGAGGACAGTGCTGGGAAAAAGTGAAAAAAAAGGTGCTTTTGAGGATAGAGTGGCCAGGAAAGCCCGCAGCCCCAAAGTCTGGCTGGCAATGCAAGTAGTTCCCAGAGGCGTTCATAAAAAGCAAGACTTGTTGTGGCTGCCACGTTGGCTGTGGGAGTGAGCTCCGGAAGTTCGGCATATTGGAGACCGGTGCTGGGAAAAAGTGAAAAAAAGGTGCTTTGGAGGATAGAGTGGCCAGGAAAGCCCGCAGCCCCAAAGTCTCTCTGGCAATGCAAGTAGTTCCCAGAGGCATTCATAAAAAGCAAGGGTTGTTCTGGCTGCCACCTTGGCTGTGGAAACAAGGCAAGGACGTTCAGCATATTGGAGGTCGGTGCTGGGAAAAAGTGAAAAAAAGGTGCTTTTGAGGATAGAGTGGCCAGGAAAGCCCGCAGCCCCAAAGTCTGTCTGGCAATGCAAGTAGTTCCCAGAGGCGTTCATAAAAAGCAAGTGTTGTTCTGGCTGCCACCTTGGCTGTGGGAACAAGGCCAGGACGTTCGGCATATTGGAGGCCGGTGCTGGGA
This sequence comes from Numenius arquata, assembly GCF_964106895.1. Taxonomy (NCBI): domain Eukaryota; kingdom Metazoa; phylum Chordata; class Aves; order Charadriiformes; family Scolopacidae; genus Numenius; species Numenius arquata. Next base: position 56,228,544 of record NC_133577.1, read on the forward strand.
AAAAGTGAAAAAAAGGTGCTTTTGAGGATAGGGTGGCCAGGAAAGCCCGCAGCCCCAAAGTCTGGGTGGCAATGCAAGTAGTTCCCAGAGGCGTTCATAAAAAGCAAGAGGTGTTCTGGCTGCCACCTTGGCTGTGGGGGTCAGCTCCGGACGTTCGGCATATTGGAGGCCGGTGCTGGGAAAAAGTGAAAAAAAGATGCTTTTGAGGATAGAGTGGCCAGGAAAGCCCGCAGCCCCCAAGTCTGGGTGGCAATGCAAGTAGGTCCCAGAGGCATTCATAAAATCAAGACTTGGTCTGGCTGCGACCTTGGTTGCAAGAGTCAGCTCCTGACGGTCGGCATTTTGAGTAGCCTTCTCGGAGCATACTCGGCATCTGAGTAACATTCTCTAAGCAATCCTGCTTCAGCAGGGGAGTTGGACTAGATGATCTATATGGTCCCTTCCAACTCCAAAAAAAAAATCAGTGAAATTCAGTGAAATCAGTGAAATTTTTGGAGGCCGGTGCTGGGAAAAAGTGAAAAAAAGGTTCTTTTAAGGATAGAGTGGCCAGGAAAGCCCGCAGCCTCAAAGTCTGTCTGGCAATGCAAGTAGTTCCAAGAGGCGTTCATAAAAAGCAAGAGTTTTTCTGGCTGCCACCCTTGGCTGTGGGAGCCAGGCCAAGAAGTTCAGCATATTGGAGGCCGGTGCTGGGAAAAAGTGAAAAAAAGGTGCTTTTGAGGATAGGGTGGCCAGGAAAGCCCACAGCCCCAAAGTCTGGCTGGCAATGCAAGTAGTTCCCAGAGGCGTTCATAAAAAGCAAGGGTTGTTCTGGCTGCCACCTTGGCTGTAGGAGCCAGTCCAGGACGTTCAGCATATTGGAGGCGGGTGCTGGGAAAAAGTGAAAAAAAGGTGCTTTTGAGGAGAGAGTGGCCAGGAAAGCCCGCAGCCCCAAAGTCTGGGTGGCAATGCAAGTAGTTCCCAGAGGCGTTCATAAAAAGCAAGAGTTGTTCTGGCTGCCACCTTGGCTGTGGGAACAAGGCAAGGATGATCGGCATATTGGAGGCCGGTGCTGGGAAAAAGTGAAAAAAAGGTGCTTTTGAGGATAGGGTGGCCAGGAAAGCCCGCAGCTCCAAAGTCTGGGTGGCAATGCAAGTAGTTCCACAGGCGTTCATAAAAAGCAAGAGTTGTTCTGGCTGCCAACTTGGGTGTGGGAACCAGGCCAGGAAGTTCGGCATATTGGAGGACAGTGCTGGGAAAAAGTGAAAAAAAGGTGCTTTTGAGGATAGAGTGGCCAGGAAAGCCCGCAGCCCCAAAGTCTGGGTGGCAATGCAAGTAGTTCCCAGAGGCGTTCATAAAAAGCAAGACTTGTTGTGGCTGCCACGTTGGGTGTGGGAGTGAGCTCTGGAAGTTCGGCATATTGGAGGCCGGTGCTGGGAAAAAGTGAAAGAAAGGTGCTTTGGAGGATAGAGTGGCCAGGAAAGCCCGCAGCCCCAAAGTCTGGGTGGCAATGCAAGTAGTTCCCAGAGGCGTTCATAAAAAGCAAGGGTTGTTCTGGCTGCCACCTTGGCTGTGGAAACAAGGCAAGGACGTTCGGCATATTGGAGGCCGGTGCTGGGAAAAAGTGAAAAAAAGGTGCTTTTGAGGATAGAGTGGCCAGGAAAGCCCGCAGCCCCAAAGTCTGGGTGGCAATGCAAGTAGTTCCCAGAGGCATTCATAAAAAGCAAGAGATGTTCTGGCTGCCACCTTGGCTGTAAGAACGAGGCCAGGACGTTCGGCATATTGGAGGCCGGTGCTGGGAAAAAGTGAAAAAAAGGTGCTTTTGAGGATAGGGTGGCCAGGAAAGCCCGCAGCCCCAAAGTCTGTCTGGCAATGCAAGTAGTTCCCAGAGGCGTTCATAAAAAGCAAGAGTTGTTCTGGCTGCCACCTTGGCTGTGGGGGTCAGCTCCGGACGTTCGGCATATTGGAGGCCGGTGCTGGGAAAAAGTGAAAAAAAGGTGCTTTTGAGGATAGAGTGGCCAGGAAAGCCCGCAGCCCCAAAGTCTGGGTGGCAATGCAAGTAGTTCCAGAGACCTTGAAAGAAAGCTGGAGTTGTTATGGCTGCCAACTTGGGTGTGGGAACAAGGCCAGGATGTTCGGCATATTGGAGGCCGGTGCTGGGAAAAAGTGAAAAAAAGATGCTTTTGAGGATAGAGTTGCCAGGAAAGCCCGCAGCCCCCAAGTCTGGGTGGCAATGCAAGTAGGTCCCAGAGGCATTCATAAAATCAAGACTTGGTCTGGCTGCGACCTTGGGTGCAAGAGTCAGCTCCTGACGGTCGGCATTTTGAGTAGCCTTCTCGGAGCATACTCGGCATCTGAGTAACATTCTCTAAGCAATCCTGCTTCAGCAGGGGAGTTGGACTAGATGATCTATATGGTCCCATCCAACTCCAAAAAAGAAATCAGTGAAATTCAGTGAAATCAGTGAAATTTTTGGAGGCCGGTGCTGGGAAAAAGTGAAAAAAAGGTTCTTTTGAGGATAGAGTGGCCAGGAAAGCCCGCAGCCTCAAAGTCTGTCTGGCAATGCAAGTAGTTCCAAGAGGCGTTCATAAAAAGCAAGAGTTTTTCTGGCTGCCACCCTTGGCTGTGGAAACAAGGCAAGGACGTTCAGCATATTGGAGGCCGGTGCTGGGAAAAAGTGAAAAAAAGGTGCTTTTGAGGATAGAGTGGCCAGGAAAGCCCGCAGCCCCAAAGTCTGGGTGGCAATGCAAGTAGTTCCCAGAGGCGTTCATAAAAAGCAAGGGTTGTTCTGGCTGTCACCTTGGCTGTGGGAGCCAGGCCAAGAAGTTCAGCATATTGGAGGCCGGTGCTGGGAAAAAGTGAAAAAAAGGTGCATTTGAGGATAGGGTGGCCAGGAAAGCCCGCAGCCCCAAAGTCTGGGTGGCAATGCAAGTAGTTCCCAGAGGCGTTCATAAAAAGCAAGGGTTGTTCTAGCTACCACCTTGGCTGTGGGAGCCAGGCCAGGACGTTCGGCATATTGGAGGCCGGTGCTGGGAAAAAGTGAAAAAAAGGTGCTTTTGGGAATAGGGTGGCCAGGAAAGCCCACAGCCCCAAAGTCAGGGTGGCAATGCAAGTAGTTCCCAGAGGCGTTCATAAAAAGCAAGGGTTGTTCTGGCTGCCACCTTGGCTGTAGGAGCCAGGCCAGGACGTTCAGCATATTGGAGGCAGGTGCTGGGAAAAAGTGAAAAAAAGGTGCTTTTGAGGATAGAGTGGCCAGGAAAGCCCGCAGCCCCAAAGTCTGTCTGGCAATGCAAGTAGATCCCAGAGGCGTTCATAAAAAGCAAGACTTGTTCTGGCTGCCACGTTGGGTGTGGGAGTCAGCTCCGGACGTTCGGCATATTGGAGGCCGGTGCTGGGAAAAAGTGAAAAAAAAGGTGCTTTTGAGGATAGAGTGGCCAGGAAAGCCCGCAGCCGCAAAGTCTTGGTGGCAATGCAAGTAGTTCCCAGAGGCGTTCATAAAAAGCAAGAGTTGTTCTGGCTGCCACCCTTGGCTGTGGAAACAAGGCAAGGACGTTCAGCATATTGGAGGCCGGTGCTGGGAAAAAGTGAAAAAAAGGTGCTTTTGAGGATAGAGTGGCCAGGAAAGCCCGCAGCCCCAAAGTCTGGGTGGCAATGCAAGTAGTTCCCAGAGGCGTTCATAAAAAGCAAGGGTTGTTCTGGCTGCCACCTTGGCTGTGGAAACAAGGCAAGGACGTTCGGCATATTGGAGGCCGGTGCTGGGAAAAAGTGAAAAAAAGGTGCTTTTGAGGATAGAGTGGCCAGGAAAGCCCGCAGCCCCAAAGTCTGGGTGGCAATGCAAGTAGTTCCCAGAGGCATTCATAAAAAGCAAGGGTTGTTCTGGCTGCCACCTTGGCTGTGGAAACAAGGCAAGGACGTTCGGCATATTGGAGGCCGGTGCTGGGAAAAAGTGAAAAAAAGGTGCTTTTGAGGATAGAGTGGCCAGGAAAGCCCGCAGCCCCAAAGTCTGGGTGGCAATGCAAGTAGTTCCCAGAGGCATTCATAAAAAGCAAGAGATGTTCTGGCTGCCACCTTGGCTGTAAGAACGAGGCCAGGACGTTCGGCATATTGGAGGCCGGTGCTGGGAAAAAGTGAAAAAAAGGTGCTTTTGAGGATAGGGTGGCCAGGAAAGCCCGCAGCCCCAAAGTCTGTCTGGCAATGCAAGTAGTTCCCAGAGGCGTTCATAAAAAGCAAGAGTTGTTCTGGCTGCCACCTTGGCTGTGGGGGTCAGCTCCGGACGTTCGGCATATTGGAGGCCGGTGCTGGGAAAAAGTGAAAAAAAGGTGCTTTTGAGGATAGAGTGGCCAGGAAAGCCCGCAGCCCCAAAGTCTGGGTGGCAATGCAAGTAGTTCCAGAGACCTTGAAAGAAAGCTGGAGTTGTTATGGCTGCCAACTTGGGTGTGGGAACAAGGCCAGGATGTTCGGCATATTGGAGGCCGGTGCTGGGAAAAAGTGAAAAAAAGATGCTTTTGAGGATAGAGTTGCCAGGAAAGCCCGCAGCCCCCAAGTCTGGGTGGCAATGCAAGTAGGTCCCAGAGGCATTCATAAAATCAAGACTTGGTCTGGCTGCGACCTTGGGTGCAAGAGTCAGCTCCTGACGGTCGGCATTTTGAGTAGCCTTCTCGGAGCATACTCGGCATCTGAGTAACATTCTCTAAGCAATCCTGCTTCAGCAGGGGAGTTGGACTAGATGATCTATATGGTCCCTTCCAACTCCAAAAAAGAAATCAGTGAAATTCAGTGAAATCAGTGAAATTTTTGGAGGCCGGTGCTGGGAAAAAGTGAAAAAAAGGTTCTTTTGAGGATAGAGTGGCCAGGAAAGCCCGCAGCCTCAAAGTCTGTCTGGCAATGCAAGTAGTTCCAAGAGGCGTTCATAAAAAGCAAGAGTTTTTCTGGCTGCCACCCTTGGCTGTGGAAACAAGGCAAGGACGTTCAGCATATTGGAGGCCGGTGCTGGGAAAAAGTGAAAAAAAGGTGCTTTTGAGGATAGAGTGGCCAGGAAAGCCCGCAGCCCCAAAGTCTGGGTGGCAATGCAAGTAGTTCCCAGAGGCGTTCATAAAAAGCAAGGGTTGTTCTGGCTGTCACCTTGGCTGTGGGAGCCAGGCCAAGAAGTTCAGCATATTGGAGGCCGGTGCTGGGAAAAAGTGAAAAAAAGGTGCATTTGAGGATAGGGTGGCCAGGAAAGCCCGCAGCCCCAAAGTCTGGGTGGCAATGCAAGTAGTTCCCAGAGGCGTTCATAAAAAGCAAGGGTTGTTCTAGCTACCACCTTGGCTGTGGGAGCCAGGCCAGGACGTTCGGCATATTGGAGGCCGGTGCTGGGAAAAAGTGAAAAAAAGGTGCTTTTGGGAATAGGGTGGCCAGGAAAGCCCACAGCCCCAAAGTCAGGGTGGCAATGCAAGTAGTTCCCAGAGGCGTTCATAAAAAGCAAGGGTTGTTCTGGCTGCCACCTTGGCTGTAGGAGCCAGGCCAGGACGTTCAGCATATTGGAGGCAGGTGCTGGGAAAAAGTGAAAAAAAGGTGCTTTTGAGGATAGAGTGGCCAGGAAAGCCCGCAGCCCCAAAGTCTGTCTGGCAATGCAAGTAGATCCCAGAGGCGTTCATAAAAAGCAAGACTTGTTCTGGCTGCCACGTTGGGTGTGGGAGTCAGCTCCGGACGTTCGGCATATTGGAGGCCGGTGCTGGGAAAAAGTGAAAAAAAAGGTGCTTTTGAGGATAGAGTGGCCAGGAAAGCCCGCAGCCGCAAAGTCTTGGTGGCAATGCAAGTAGTTCCCAGAGGCGTTCATAAAAAGCAAGAGTTGTTCTGGCTGCCACCCTTGGCTGTGGAAACAAGGCAAGGACGTTCAGCATATTGGAGGCCGGTGCTGGGAAAAAGTGAAAAAAAGGTGCTTTTGAGGATAGAGTGGCCAGGAAAGCCCGCAGCCCCAAAGTCTGGGTGGCAATGCAAGTAGTTCCCAGAGGCGTTCATAAAAAGCAAGACTTGTTCTGGCTGCCACCTTTGCTGTGGGAGTCAGGTCCGGACATTCGGCATATTGGAGGCCGGTGCTGGAAAAAGTGAAAAAAAGGTGCTTTTGGGAATAGGGTGGCCAGGAAAGCCCACAGCCCCAAAGTCTGGGTGGCAATGCAAGTAGTTCCCAGAGGCGTTCATAAAAAGCAAGGGTTGTTCTGGCTGCCACCTTGGCTGTAGGATCCAGGCCAGGACGTTCAGCATATTGGAGGCCGGTGCTGGGAAAAAGTGAAAAAAAGGTGCTTTTGAGGATAGAGTGGCCAGGAAAGCCCGCAGCCCCAAAGTCTGTCTGGCAATGCAAGTAGTTCCCAGAGGCGTTCATAAAAAGCAAGACTTGTTCTGGCTGCCACGTTGGCTGTGGGAGTCAGGTCCGGACGTTCGGCATATTGGAGGCCGGTGCTGGGAAAAAGTGACAAAAAAGGTGCTTTTGAGGATAGAGTGGCCAGGAAAGCCCGCAGCCCCAAAGTCTGGGTGGCAATGCAAGTAGTTCCCAGAGGCGTTCATAAAAAGGAAGAGTTGTTCTGGCTGCCACCCTTGGCTGTGGAAACAAGGCAAGGACGTTCAGCATATTGGAGGCCGGTGCTGGGAAAAAGTGAAAAAAAGGTGCTTTGGAGGATAGAGTGGCCAGGAAAGCCCGCAGCCCCAAAGTCTGGGTGGCAATGCAAGTAGTTCCCAGAGGCGTTCATAAAAAGCAAGGGTTGTTCTGGCTGTCACCTTGGCTGTGGGAGCCAGGCCAAGAAGTTCAGCATATTGGAGGCCGGTGCTGGGAAAAAGTGAAAAAAAGGTGCTTTTGAGGATAGGGTGGCCAGGAAAGCCCGCAGCCCCAAAGTCTGGGTGGCAATGCAAGTAGTTCCCAGAGGCGTTCATAAAAAGCAAGACTTGTTCTGGCTGCCACCTTGGCTGTGGGAGTCAGGTCCGGACATTCGGCATATTGGAGGCCGGTGCTGGGAAAAAGTGAAAAAAAGGTGCTTTTGAGGATAGGGTGGCCAGGAAAGCCTGCAGCCCCAAAGTCTGTCTGGCAATGCAAGTAGTTCCCAGAGGCGTTCATAAAAAGCAAGGGTTGTTCTGGCTGCCACCTTGGCTGTGGGAGCCAGGCCAGGACGTTCGGCATATTGGAGGCCGGTGCTGGGAAAAAGTGAAAAAAAGGTGCTTTTGAGGATAGGGTGGCCAGGAAAGCCCGCAGCCCCAAAGTCAGGGTGGCAATGCAAGTAGTTCCTAGAGGCGTTCATAAAAAGCAAGAGTTTTTCTGGCTGCCAAATTCGGTGTGGGAGCCAGGCCAAGAAGTTCAGCATATTGGAGGCCGGTGCTGGGAAAAAGTGAAATAAAGGTGCTTTTGAGGATAGGGTGGCCAGGAAAGCCCACAGCCCCAAAGTCTGTCTGGCAAAGCAAGTAGTTCCACAGGCGTTCATAAAAAGCAAGAGTTGTTCTGGCTGCCAACTTGGGTGTGGGAACCAGGCCAGGAAGTTCGGCATATTGGAGGACAGTGCTGGGAAAAAGTGAAAAAAAGGTGCTTTTGAGGATAGAGTGGCCAGGAAAGCCCGTAGCCCCAAAGTCTGGGTGGCAATGCAAGTAGTTCCCAGAGGTGTTCATAAAAAGCAAGACTTGTTCTGGCTGTCACCTTGGCTGTGGGAACAAGGCAAGGACATTCGGCATATTGGAGGCCGGTGCTGGGAAAAAGTGAAAAAAAGGTGCTTTTGAGGATAGGGTGGCCAGGAAAGCCCGCAGCCCCAAAGTCTGTCTGGCAAAGCAAGTAGTTCCCAGAGGCGTTCATAAAAAGCAAGGGTTGTTCTGGCTGCCACCTTGGCTGTGGGAGCCAGGCCAGGACGTACGGCATATTGGAGGCCGGTGCTGGGAAAAAGTGAAAAAAAGGTGCTTTTGAGGATAGGGTGGCCAGGAAAGCCCGCAGCCCCAAAGTCTGGGTGGCAATGCAAGTAGTTCCCAGTGGCGTTCATAAAAAGCGAGAGGTGTTCTGGCTGCCACCTTGGCTGTGGGAGCCAGGCCAGGACGTTCGGCATATTGGAGGCCGGTGCTGGAAAAAGTGAAAAAAAGGTGCTTTTGGGAATAGGGTGGCCAGGAAAGCCCGCAGCCCCAAAGTCTGGGTGGCAATGCAAGTAGTTCCCAGAGGCGTTCATAAAAAGCAAGACTTGTTCTGGCTGCCACCTTGGCTGTGGGAGTCAGCTCCGGACGTTCGGCATATTGGAGGCCGGTGCTGGGAAAAAGTGAAAAAAAGGTGCTTTTGAGGATAGGGTGGCCAGGAAAGCCCACGGCCCCAAAGTCTGTCTGGCAAAGCAAGTAGTTCCCAGAGGCGTTCATAAAAAGCAAGACTTGTTCTGGCTGTCACTTTGGCTGTGGGAGTCAGCTCCGGACGTTCGGCATATTGGAGGCCGGTGCTGGGAAAAAGTGAAAAAAAGGTGCTTTTGAGGATAGAGTGGCCAGGAAAGCCCGCAGCCCCAAAGTCTGGGTGGCAATGCAAGTAGTTCCCAGAGGCGTTCATAAAAAGCAAGGGTTGTTCTGGCTGTCACCTTGGCTGTGGGAGCCAGGCCAAGAAGTTCAGCATATTGGAGGCCGGTGCTGGGAAAAAGTGAAAAAAAGGTGCTTTTGAGGATAGAGTGGCCAGGAAAGCCCGCAGCCCCAAAGTCTCTCTGGCAATGCAAGTAGTTCCCAGAGGCGTTCATAAAAAGCAAGTGTTGTTCTGGCTGCCACCTTGGCTGTGGGAGCCAGGCCAGGACGTTCGGCATATTGGAGGCCGGTGCTGGGAAAAAGTGAAAAAAAGGTGCTTTTGAGGATAGGGTGGCCAGGAAAGCCCGCAGCCCCAAAGTCTGGGTGGCAATGCAAGTAGTTCCCAGAGGCGTTCATAAAAAGCAAGAGGTGTTCTGGCTGCCACCTTGGCTGTGGGGGTCAGCTCCGGACGTTCGGCATATTGGAGGCCGGTGCTGGGAAAAAGTGAAAAAAAGGTGCTTTTGAGGACAGAGTGGCCAGGAAAGCCCGCAGCCCCAAAGTCTGGGTGGCAATGCAAGTAGTTCCAGAGACCTTGAAAGAAAGCTGGAGTTGTTATGGCTGCCAACTTGGGTGTGGGAACAAGGCCAGGATGTTCGGCATATTGGAGGCCGGTGCTGGGAAAAAGTGAAAAATAGATGCTTTTGAGGATAGAGTTGCCAGGAAAGCCCGCAGCCCCCAAGTATGGGTGGCAATGCAAGTAGGTCCCAGAGGCATTCATAAAATCAAGACTTGGTCTGGCTGCGACCTTGGGTGCAAGAGTCAGCTCCTGACGGTCGGTATTTTGAGTAGCCTTCTCGGAGCATACTCGGCATCTGAGTAACATTCTCTAAGCAATCCTGCTTCATGAGGGGAGTTGGACTAGATGATCTATATGGTCCCTTCCAACTCCAAAAAAAAATCAGTGAAATTCAGTGAAATCAGTGAAATTTTTGGAGGCCGGTGCTGGGAAAAAGTGAAAAAAAGGTTCTTTTGAGGATAGAGTGGCCAGGAAAGCCCGCAGCCTCAAAGTCTGTCTGGCAATGCAAGTAGTTCCAAGAGGCGTTCATAAAAAGGAAGAGTTTTTCTGGCTGCCACCTTGGCTGTGGGAACACGGCCAGGATGTTCGGCATATTGGAGGCCGGTGCTGGGAAAAAGTGAAAAAAAGGTGCTTTTGAGGATAGAGTGGCCAGGAAAGCCCGCAGCCCCAAAGTCTGGGTGGCAATGCAAGTAGTTCCCAGAGGCATTCATAAAAAGCAAGGGTTGTTCTGGCTGTCACCTTGGCTGTGGGAGCCAGGCCAAGAAGTTCAGCATATTGGAGGCCGGTGCTGGGAAAAAGTGAAAAAAAGGTGCATTTGAGGATAGGGTGGCCAGGAAAGCCCGCAGCCCCAAAGTCTGGGTGGCAATGCAAGTAGTTCCCAGAGGCGTTCATAAAAAGCAAGGGTTGTTCTAGCTGCCACCTTGGCTGTGGGAGCCAGGCCAGGACGTTCGGCATATTGGAGGCCGGTGCTGGGAAAAAGTGAAAAAAAGGTGCTTTTGAGGAGAGAGTGGCCAGGAAAGCCCGCAGCCCCAAAGTCTGGGTGGCAATGCAAGTAGTTCCCAGAGGCTTTCATAAAAAGCAAGGGTTGTTCTGGCTGCCACCTTGGCTGTGGGAACAAGGGCAGGACATTCGGCATATTGGAGGCCGGTGCTGGGAAAAAGTGAAAAAAAGGTGCTTTTGAGGATAGGGTGGCCAGGAAAGCCCGCAGCCCCAAAGTCTGGGTGGCAATGCAAGTAGTTCCCAGAGGCGTTCATAAAAAGCAAGAGTTGTTCTGGCTGCCACCTTGGCTGTGGGAGTCAGGTCCGGACATTCGGCATATTGGAGGCCGGTGCTGGGAAAAAGTGAAAAAAAGGTGCTTTTGGGAATAGGGTGGCCAGGAAAGCCCGCAGCCCCAAAGTCAGGGTGGCAATGCAAGTAGTTCCCAGAGGCGTTCATAAAAAGCAAGGGTTGTTCTGGCTGCCACCTTGGCTGTGGGAGCCAGGCCAGGACGTTCGGCATATTGGAGGCCGGTGCTGGGAAAAAGTGATAAAAAGGTGCTTTTGAGGATAGGGTGGCCAGGAAAGCCCGCAGCCCCAAAGTCTGGCTGGCAATGCAAGTAGTTCCCAGAGGCGTTCATAAAAAGCAAGACTTGTTCTGGCTGCCACGTTGGCTGTGGGAGTCAGCTCCGGACGTTCGGCATATTGGAGGCCGGTGCTGGGAAAAAGTGAAAAAAAAGGTGCTTTTGAGGATAGAGTGGCCAGGAAAGCCCGCAGCCGCAAAGTCTGGGTGGCAATGCAAGTAGTTCCCAGAGGCGTTCATAAAAAGCAAGAGTTGTTCTGGCTGCCACCCTTGGCTGTGGAAACAAGGCAAGGACGTTCAGCATATTGGAGGCCGGTGCTGGGAAAAAGTGAAAAAAAGGTGCTTTTGAGGATAGGGTGGCCAGGAAAGCCCGCAGCCGCAAAGTCTTGGTGGCAATGCAAGTAGTTCCCAGAGGCGTTCATAAAAAGCAAGTGTTGTTCTGGCTGCCACCTTGGCTGTGGGAGCCAGGCCAGGACGTTCGGCATATTGGAGGCAGGTGCTGGGAAAAAGTGAAAAAAAGGTGCTTTTGAGGATAGGGTGGCCAGGAAAGCCCGCAGCCCCAAAGTCTGTCTGGCAATGCAAGTAGTTCCCAGAGGCGTTCATAAAAAGCAAGGGTTGTTCTAGCAACCACCTTGGCTGTGGGAGCCAGGCCAAGAAGTTCAGCATATTGGAGGCCGGTGCTGGGAAAAAGTGAAAAAAAGGTGCTTTTGAAGATAGAGTGGCCAGGAAAGCCCGCAGCCCCAAAGTCTGGTTGGCAATGCAAGTAGTTCCCAGAGGCGTTCATAAAAAGCAAGACGTGTTCTGGCTGTCACCTTGGCTGTAGGAGGCAGGCCAGGACGTTCGGCATATTGGAGGCCGGTGGTAGGAAAAAGTGAAAAAAAGGTGCTTTTGAGGATAGAGTGGCCAGGAAAGCCCGCAGCCCCAAAGTCTGGCTGGCAATGCAAGTAGTTCCCAGAGGTGTTCATAAAAAGCAAGACTTGTTCTGGCTGTCACCTTGGCTGTGGGAACAAGGCAAGGACATTCGGCATATTGGAGGCCGGTGGTAGGAAAAAGTGAAAAAAAGGTGCTTTGAAGATAGAGTGGCCAGGAAAGCCCGCAGCCCCAAAGTCTGGGTGGCAATGCAAGTAGTTCCCAGAGGCGTTCATAAAAAGCAAGGGTTGTTCTGGCTGCCACCTTGGCTGTGGGAACACGGCCAGGATGTTCGGCATATTGGAGGCCGGTGCTGGGAAAAAGTGAAAAAAAGGTGCTTTTGAGGATAGAGTGGCCAGGAAAGCCCGCAGCCCCAAAGTCTGGGTGGCAATGCAAGTAGTTCCCAGAGGCATTCATAAAAAGCGAGGGTTGTTCTGGCTGTCACCTTGGCTGTGGGAGCCAGGCCAAGAAGTTCAGCATATTGGAGGCCGGTGCTGGGAAAAAGTGAAAAAAAGGTGCTTTTGAGGAGAGAGTGGCCAGGAAAGCCCGCAGCCCCAAAGTCTGGGTGGCAATGCAAGTAGTTCCCAGAGGCTTTCATAAAAAGCAAGACTTGTTCTGGCTGCCACCTTGGCTGTGGGAACAAGGGCAGGACATTCGGCATATTGGAGGCCGGTGCTGGGAAAAAGTGAAAAAAAGGTGCTTTTGAGGATAGGGTGGCCAGGAAAGCCCGCAGCCCCAAAGTCTGGGTGGCAATGCAAGTAGTTCCCAGAGGCGTTCATAAAAAGCAAGACTTGTTCTGGCTGCCACCTTGGCTGTGGGAGTCAGGTCCGGACGTTCGGCATATTGGAGGCCGGTGCTGGGAAAAAGTGAAAAAAAAGGTGCTTTTGAGGATAGAGTGGCCAGGAAAGCCCGCAGCCCCAAGGTCTGGGTGGCAATGCAAGTAGTTCCCAGAGGCGTTCATAAAAAGCAAGAGTTGTTCTGGCTGCCACCCTTGGCTGTGGAAACAAGGCAAGGACGTTCAGCATATTGGAGGCCGGTGCTGGGAAAAAGTGAAAAAAAGGTGCTTTTGAGGATAGGGTGGCCAGGAAAGCCCGCAGCCCCAAAGTCTGGGTGGCAATGCAAGTAGTTCCCAGAGGCGTTCATAAAAAGCAAGGGTTGTTCTGGCTGTCACCTTGGCTGTGGGAGCCAGGCCAAGAAGTTCAGCATATTGGAGGCCGGTGCTGGGAAAAAGTGAAAAAAAGGTGCTTTTGAAGATAGAGTGGCCAGGAAAGCCCGCAGCCCCAAAGTCTGGCTGGCAATGCAAGTAGTTCCCAGAGGAGTTCATAAAAAGCAAGAGTTGTTCTGGCTGCCACCTTGACTGTGGGAACAAGGCAAGGACATTCGGCATATTGGAGGCCGGTGCTGGGAAAAAGTGAAAAAAAGGTGCTTTTGAGGATAGGGTGGCCAGGAAAGCCCGCAGCCCCAAAGTCTGGGTGGCAATGCAAGTAGTTCCCAGAGGCGTTCATAAAAAGCAAGACTTGTTCTGGCTGCCACCTTGGCTGTGGGAGTCAGGTCCGGACATTAGGCATATTGGAGGCCGGTGCTGGGAAAAAGTGAAAAAAAGGTGCTTTTGAGGATAGGGTGGCCAGGAAAGCCCGCAGCCCCAAAGTCTGGGTGGCAATGCAAGTAGTTCCCAGAGGCGTTCATAAAAAGCAAGAGGTGTTCTGGCTGCCACGTTGGCTGTGGGAGTCAGCTCCGGACGTTCGGCATATTGGAGGCCGGTGCTGGGAAAAAGTGAAAAAAAAGGTGCTTTTGAGGATAGGGTGGCCAGGAAAGCCCGCAGCCGCAAAGTCTGGGTGGCAATGCAAGTAGTTCCCAGAGGCGTTCATAAAAAGCAAGAGTTGTTCTGGCTGCCACCCTTGGCTGTGGAAACAAGGTAAGGAAGTTCAGCATATTGGAGGCCGGTGCTGGGAAAAAGTGAAAAAAAGGTGCTTTTGAGGATAGGGTGGCCAGGAAAGCCCGCAGCCCCAAAGTCTGGGTGGCAATGCAAGTAGTTCCCAGAGGCGTTCATAAAAAGCAAGTGTTGTTCTGGCTGCCACCTTGGCTGTAGGAGCCAGGCCAGGACGTTCGGCATATTGGAGGCAGGTGCTGGGAAAAAGTGAAAAAAAGGTGCTTTTGAGGATAGGGTGGCCAGGAAAGCCCACAGCCCCAAAGTCTGTCTGGCAAAGCAAATAGTTCCCAGAGGCGTTCATAAAAAGCAAGAGGTGTTCTGGCTGCCAACTTGGGTGTGGGAGCCAGGCCAGGAAGTTCGGCATATTGGAGGCCGGTGCTGGGAAAAAGTGAAAAAAAGGTGCTTTTGAGGACAGAGTGGCCAGGAAAGCCCGCAGCCCCAAAGTCTGGGTGGCAATGCAAGTAGTTCCCAGAGACCTTGAAAGAAAGCTGGAGTTGTTATGGCTGCCAACTTGGGTGTGGGAACAAGGCCAGGATGTTCGGCATATTGGAGGCCGGTGCTGGGAAAAAGTGAAAAAAAGATGCTTTTGAGGATAGAGTTGCCAGGAAAGCCCGCAGCCCCCAAGTCTGGGTGGCAATGCAAGTAGGTCCCAGAGGCATTCATAAAATCAAGACTTGGTCTGGCTGCGACCTTGGGTGCAAGAGTCAGCTCCTGACGGTCGGTATTTTGAGTAGCCTTCTCGGAGCATACTCGGCATCTGAGTAACATTCTCTAAGCAATCCTGCTTCATGAGGAGAGTTGGAATAGATGATATATATGGTCCCTTCCAACTCCAAAAAAAAATCAGTGAAATTCAGTGAAATCAGTGAAATTTTTGGAGGCCGGTGCTGGGAAAAAGTGAAAAAAAGGTTCTTTTGAGGATAGAGTGGCCAGGAAAGCCCGCAGCCTCAAAGTCTGTCTGGCAATGCAAGTAGTTCCAAGAGGCGTTCATAAAAAGCAAGAGTTGTTCTGGCTGCCACCTTGGCTGTGGGAACACGGCCAGGATGTTCGGCATATTGGAGGCCGGTGCTGGGAAAAAGTGAAAAAAAGGTGCTTTTGAGGATAGAGTGGCCAGGAAAGCCCGCAGCCCCAAAGTCTGGGTGGCAATGCAAGTAGTTCCCAGAGGCATTCATAAAAAGCAAGGGTTGTTCTGGCTGTCACCTTGGCTGTGGGAGCCAGGCCAAGAAGTTCAGCATATTGGAGGCCGGTGCTGGGAAAAAGTGAAAAAAAGGTGCATTTGAGGATAGGGTGGCCAGGAAAGCCCGCAGCCCCAAAGTCTGTCTGGCAATGCAAGTAGTTCCCAGAGGCGTTCATAAAAAGCAAGGGTTGTTCTAGCTGCCACCTTGGCTGTGGGAGCCAGGCCAGGACGTTCGGCATATTGGAGGCCGGTGCTGGGAAAAAGTGAAAAAAAGGTGCTTTTGAGGAGAGAGTGGCCAGGAAAGCCCGCAGCCCCAAAGTCTGGGTGGCAATGCAAGTAGTTCCCAGAGGCTTTCATAAAAAGCAAGGGTTGTTCTGGCTGCCACCTTGGCTGTGGGAACAAGGGCAGGACATTCGGCATATTGGAGGCCGGTGCTGGGAAAAAGTGAAAAAAAGGTGCTTTTGAGGATAGGGTGGCCAGGAAAGCCCGCAGCCCCAAAGTCTGGGTGGCAATGCAAGTAGTTCCCAGAGGCGTTCATAAAAAGCAAGACTTGTTCTGGCTGCCACCTTGGCTGTGGGAGTCAGGTCCGGACATTCGGCATATTGGAGGCCGGTGCTGGGAAAAAGTGAAAAAAAGGTGCTTTTGGGAATAGGGTGGCCAGGAAAGCCCACAGCCCCAAAGTCAGGGTGGCAATGCAAGTAGTTCCCAGAGGCGTTCATAAAAAGCAAGGGTTGTTCTGGCTGCCACCTTGGCTGTGGGAGCCAGGCCAGGACGTTCGGCATATTGGAGGCCGGTGCTGGGAAAAAGTGATAAAAAGGTGCTTTTGAGGATAGGGTGGCCAGGAAAGCCCGCAGCCCCAAAGTCTGGCTGGCAATGCAAGTAGTTCCCAGAGGCATTCATAAAAAGCAAGGGTTGTTCTGGCTGTCACCTTGGCTGTGGGAGCCAGGCCAAGAAGTTCAGCATATTGGAGGCCGGTGCTGGGAAAAAGTGAAAAAAAGGTGCATTTGAGGATAGGGTGGCCAGGAAAGCCCGCAGCCCCAAAGTCTGGGTGGCAATGCAAGTAGTTCCCAGAGGCGTTCATAAAAAGCAAGGGTTGTTCTAGCTGCCACCTTGGCTGTGGGAGCCAGGCCAGGACGTTCGGCATATTGGAGGCCGGTGCTGGGAAAAAGTGAAAAAAAGGTGCTTTTGAGGAGAGAGTGGCCAGGAAAGCCCGCAGCCCCAAAGTCTGGGTGGCAATGCAAGTAGTTCCCAGAGGCTTTCATAAAAAGCAAGGGTTGTTCTGGCTGCCACCTTGGCTGTGGGAACAAGGGCAGGACATACGGCATATTGGAGGCCGGTGCTGGGAAAAAGTGAAAAAAAGGTGCTTTTGAGGATAGGGTGGCCAGGAAAGCCCGCAGCCCCAAAGTCTGGGTGGCAATGCAAGTAGTTCCCAGAGGCGTTCATAAAAAGCAAGACTTGTTCTGGCTGCCACCTTGGCTGTGGGAGTCAGGTCCGGACATTCGGCATATTGGAGGCCGGTGCTGGGAAAAAGTGAAAAAAAGGTGCTTTTGGGAATAGGGTGGCCAGGAAAGCCCACAGCCCCAAAGTCAGGGTGGCAATGCAAGTAGTTCCCAGAGGCGTTCATAAAAAGCAAGGGTTGTTCTGGCTGCCACCTTGGCTGTGGGAGCCAGGCCAGGACGTTCGGCATATTGGAGGCCGGTGCTGGGAAAAAGTGATAAAAAGGTGCTTTTGAGGATAGGGTGGCCAGGAAAGCCCGCAGCCCCAAAGTCTGGCTGGCAATGCAAGTAGTTCCCAGAGGTGTTCATAAAAAGCAAGACTTGTTCTGGCTGTCACCTTGGCTGTGGGAACAAGGCAAGGACATTCGGCATATTGGAGGCCGGTGGTAGGAAAAAGTGAAAAAAAGGTGCTTTGAAGATAGAGTGGCCAGGAAAGCCCGCAGCCCCAAAGTCTGGGTGGCAATGCAAGTAGTTCCCAGAGGCGTTCATAAAAAGCAAGGGTTGTTCTGGCTGCCACCTTGGCTGTGGGAACACGGCCAGGATGTTCGGCATATTGGAGGCCGGTGCTGGGAAAAAGTGAAAAAAAGGTGCTTTTGAGGATAGAGTGGCCAGGAAAGCCCGCAGCCCCAAAGTCTGGGAGGCAATGCAAGTAGTTCCCAGAGGCATTCATAAAAAGCGAGGGTTGTTCTGGCTGTCACCTTGGCTGTGGGAGCCAGGCCAAGAAGTTCAGCATATTGGAGGCCGGTGCTGGGAAAAAGTGAAAAAAAGGTGCATTTGAGGATAGGGTGGCCAGGAAAGCCCGCAGCCCCAAAGTCTGTCTGGCAATGCAAGTAGTTCCCAGAGGCGTTCATAAAAAGCAAGGGTTGTTCTAGCTGCCACCTTGGCTGTGGGAGCCAGGCCAGGACGTTCGGCATATTGGAGGCCGGTGCTGGGAAAAAGTGAAAAAAAGGTGCTTTTGAGGAGAGAGTGGCCAGGAAAGCCCGCAGCCCCAAAGTCTGGGTGGCAATGCAAGTAGTTCCCAGAGGCTTTCATAAAAAGCAAGACTTGTTCTGGCTGCCACCTTGGCTGTGGGAACAAGGGCAGGACATTCGGCATATTGGAGGCCGGTGCTGGGAAAAAGTGAAAAAAAGGTGCTTTTGAGGATAGGGTGGCCAGGAAAGCCCGCAGCCCCAAAGTCTGGGTGGCAATGCAAGTAGTTCCCAGAGGCGTTCATAAAAAGCAAGACTTGTTCTGGCTGCCACCTTGGCTGTGGGAGTCAGGTCCGGACGTTCAGCATATTGGAGGCCGGTGCTGGGAAAAAGTGAAAAAAAAGGTGCTTTTGAGGATAGAGTGGCCAGGAAAGCCCGCAGCCCCAAGGTCTGGGTGGCAATGCAAGTAGTTCCCAGAGGCGTTCATAAAAAGCAAGAGTTGTTCTGGCTGCCACCCTTGGCTGTGGAAACAAGGCAAGGACGTTCAGCATATTGGAGGCCGGTGCTGGGAAAAAGTGAAAAAAAGGTGCTTTTGAGGATAGGGTGGCCAGGAAAGCCCGCAGCCCCAAAGTCTGGGTGGCAATGCAAGTAGTTCCCAGAGGCGTTCATAAAAAGCAAGACTTGTTCTGGCTGTCACCTTGGCTGTAGGAGGCAGGCCAGGACGTTCGGCATATTGGAGGCCGGTGGTAGGAAAAAGTGAAAAAAAGGTGCTTTGAAGATAGAGTGGCCAGGAAAGCCCGCAGCCCCAAAGTCTGGGTGGCAATGCAAGTAGTTCCCAGAGGCGTTCATAAAAAGCAAGGGTTGTTCTGGCTGCCACCTTGGCTGTGGGAACAAGGCAAGGACATTCGGCATATTGGAGGCCGGTGCTGGGAAAAAGTGAAAAAAAGGTGCTTTTGAGGATAGAGTGGCCAGGAAAGCCCGCAGCCTCAAAGTCTGGCTGGCAATGCAAGTAGTTCCCAGAGGCGTTCATAAAAAGCAAGACTTGTTCTGGCTGCCACCTTGGCTGTGGGAGCCAGGCCAGGACGTTCGGCATATTGGAGGCCGGTGCTGGGAAAAAGTGAAAAAAAGGTGCTTTTGAGGATAGGGTGGCCAGGAAAGCCCGCAGCCCCAAAGTCTGTCTGGCAATGCAAGTAGTTCCCAGAGGCGTTCATAAAAAGCAAGGGTTGTTCTGGCTGCCACCTTGGCTGTAGGAGCCAGGCCAGGACGTTCAGCATATTGGAGGCCAGTGCTGGGAAAAAGTGAAAAAAAGGTGCTTTTGAGGATAGGGTGGCCAGGAAAGCCCGCAGCCCCAAAGTCTGGGTGGCAATGCAAGTAGTTCCCAGAGGCGTTCATAAAAAGCAAGAGTTGTTCTGGCTGCCAACTTGGGTGTGGGAGCCAGGCCAGGACGTTCAGCATATTGGAGGCGGGTGCTGGGAAAAAGTGAAAAAAAGGTGCTTTTGAAGAAAGAGTGGCCAGGAAAGCCCGCAGCCCCAAAGTCTGGGTGGCAAAGCAAGTAGTTCCCAGAGGCGTTCATAAAAAGCAAGAGTTGTTCTGGCTGCCACCTTGGCTGTGGGAACAAGGCAAGGATGATCGGCATATTGGAGGCCGGTGCTGGGAAAAAGTGAAAAAAAGGTGCTTTTGAGGATAGGGTGGCCAGGAAAGCCCGCAGCTCCAAAGTCTGGGTGGCAATGCAAGTAGTTCCCAGAGGCGTTCATAAAAAGCAAGAGGTGTTCTGGCTGCCACCCTTGGCTGTGGGAGTCAGCTCCGGACGTTCGGCATATTGGAGGCCGGTGCTGGGAAAAAGTGAAAAAAAGGTGCTTTTGAGGATAGGGTGGCCAGGAAAGCCCACAGCCCCAAAGTCTGTCTGGCAAAGCAAGTACTTCCACAGGCGTTCATAAAAAGCAAGGGTTGTTCTGGCTGCCACCTTGGGTGTGGGAACCAGGCCAGGAAGTTCGGCATATTGGAGGCCGGTGCTGGGAAAAAGTGAAAAAAAGGTGCTTTTGAGGATAGGGTGGCCAGGAAAGCCCGCAGCCCCAAAGTCTGGGTGGCAATGCAAGTAGTTCCCAGAGGCGTTCATAAAAAGCAAGAGTTGTTCTGGCTGCCACCTTGGCTGTGGGAGTCAGGTCCGGACATTCGGCATATTGGAGGCCGGTGCTGGGAAAAAGTGAAAGAAAGGTGCTTTGGAGGATAGAGTGGCCAGGAAAGCCCGCAGCCCCAAAGTCTGGGTGGCAATGCAAGTAGTTCCCAGAGGCGTTCATAAAAAGCAAGGGTTGTTCCGGCTGCCACCTTGGCTGTAGGAGCCAGGCCAGGACGTTCAGCATATTGGAGGCAGGTGCTGGGAAAAAGTGAAAAAAAGGTGCTTTTGAGGATAGAGTGGCCAGGAAAGCCCGCAGCCCCAAAGTCTGGGTGGCAATGCAAGTAGTTCCCAGAGGCGTTCATAAAAAGCAAGAGTTGTTCTGGCTGCCACCTTGGCTGTGGGAACAAGGCAAGGACATTCGTCATATTGGAGGCCGGTGCTGGGAAAAAGTGAAAAAATGGTGCTTTTGAAGAAAGAGTGGCCAGGAAAGCCCACAGCCCCAAAGTCTGGGTGGCAATGCAAGTAGTTCCCAGAGGCGTTCATAAAAAGCAAGACTTGTTCTGGCTGTCACCTTGGCTGTGGGAGCCAGGCCAGGACGTTCGGCATATTGGAGGCCGGTGCTGGGAAAAAGTGAAAAAAAGGTGCTTTTGAGGATAGGGTGGCCAGGAAAGCCCGCAGCCCCAAAGTCTGTCTGGCAATGCAAGTAGTTCCCAGAGGCGTTCATAAAAAGCAAGGGTTGTTCCGGCTGCCACCTTGGCTGTAGGAGCCAGGCCAGGACGTTCAGCATATTGGAGGCAGGTGCTGGGAAAAAGTGAAAAAAAGGTGCTTTTGAGGATAGAGTGGCCAGGAAAGCCCGCAGCCCCAAAGTCTGGGTGGCAATGCAAGTAGTTCCCAGAGGCGTTCATAAAAAGCAAGAGTTGTTCTGGCTGCCACCTTGGCTGTGGGAACAAGGCAAGGACATTCGGCATATTGGAGGCCGGTGCTGGGAAAAAGTGAAAAAAAGGTGCTTTTGAAGAAAGAGTGGCCAGGAAAGCCCGCAGCCCCAAAGTCTGGGTGGCAATGCAAGTAGTTCCCAGAGGCGTTCATAAAAAGCAAGACTTGTTCTGGCTGTCACTTTGGCTGTGGGAGCCAGGCCAGGACGTTCGGCATATTGGAGGCCGGTGCTGGGAAAAAGTGAAAAAAAGGTGCTTTTGAGGATAGGGTGGCCAGGAAAGCCCGCAGCCCCAAAGTCTGGGTGGCAATGCAAGTAGTTCCCAGAGGCGTTCATAAAAAGCAAGAGTTGTTCTGGCTGCCAACTTGGGTGTGGGAGCCAGGCCAAGAAGTTCAGCATATTGGAGGCCGGTGCTGGGAAAAAGTGAAAAAAAGGTGCTTTTGAGGATAGGGTGGCCAGGAAAGCCCACAGCCCCAAAGTCTGGCTGGCAATGCAAGTAGTTCCCAGAGGCGTTCATAAAAAGCAAGGGTTGTTCTGGCTGCCACCTTGGCTGTAGGAGCCAGGCCAGGACGTTCAGCATATTGGAGGCCGGTGCTGGGAAAAAGTGAAAAAAAGGTGCTTTTGAGGATAGGGTGGCCAGGAAAGCCCGCAGCTCCAAAGTCTTGGTGGCAATGCAAGTAGTTCCCAGAGGCGTTCATAAAAAGCAAGAGGTGTTCTGGCTGCCACCTTGGCTGTGGGAGTCAGGTCCGGACATTCGGCATATTGGAGGCAGGTGCTGGGAAAAAGTGAAAAAAAGGTGCTTTTGAGGATAGGGTGGCCAGGAAAGCCCGCAGCCCCAAAGTCTGGGTGGCAATGCAAGTAGTTCCCAGAGGCGTTCATAAAAAGCGAGAGGTGTTCCGGCTGCCACCTTGGCTGTGGGAGCCAGGCCACGACGTTCGGCATATTGGAGGCCGGTGCTGGGAAAAAGTGAAAAAAAGGTGCTTTTGAGGATAGGGTGGCCAGGAAAGCCCGCAGCCCCAAAGTCTGGGTGGCAATGCAAGTAGTTCCCAGAGGCGTTCATAAAAAGCAAGACTTGTTCTGGCTGCCACCTTGGCTGTGGGAGTCAGCTCCGGACGTTCGGCATATTGGAGGCCGGTGCTGGGAAAAAGTGAAAAAAAGGTGCTTTTGAGGATAGGGTGGCCAGGAAAGCCCGCAGCCCCAAAGTCTGGCTGGCAATGCAAGTAGTTCCCAGAGGCGTTCATAAAAAGCAAGAGGTGTTCTGGCTGCCACCTTGGCTGTGGAAACAAGGCAAGGACGTTCAGCATATTGGAGGCCGGTGCTGGGAAAAAGTGAAAAAAAGGTGCTTTGGAGGATAGAGTGGCCAGGAAAGCCCGCAGCCCCAAAGTCTGGGTGGCAATGCAAGTAGTTCCCAGAGGCGTTCATAAAAAGCAAGGGTTGTTCTGGCTGTCACCTTGGCTGTGGGAGTCAGGTCCGGACATTCGGCATATTGGAGGCCGGTGCTGGGAAAAAGTGAAAAAAAGGTGCTTTTGAGGATAGGGTGGCCAGGAAAGCCCGCAGCCCCAAAGTCTGGGTGGCAATGCAAGTAGTTCCCAGAGGCGTTCATAAAAAGCAAGAGGTGTTCTGGCTGCCACCTTGGCTGTGGGAGTCAGGTCCGGACATTCGGCATATTGGAGGCCGGTGCTGGGAAAAAGTGAAAAAAAGGTGCTTTTGAAGAAAGAGTGGCCAGGAAAGCTGGTAGCCCCAAAGTCTGGGTGGCAATGCAAGTAGTTCCCAGAGGTGTTCATAAAAAGTAAGACTTGTTCTGGCTGTCACCTTGGCTGTGGGAACAAGGCAAGGACATTCGGCATATTGGAGGCCGGTGCTGGGAAAAAGTGAAAAAAAGGTGCTTTTGAGGATAGGGTGGCCAGGAAAGCCCGCAGCCCCAAAGTCTGGCTGGCAATGCAAGTAGTTCCCAGAGGCGTTCATAAAAAGCAAGAGGTGTTCTGGCTGCCACCTTGGCTGTGGAAACAAGGCAAGGACGTTCAGCATATTGGAGGCCGGTGCTGGGAAAAAGTGAAAAAAAGGTGCTTTTGAGGATAGAGTGGCCAGGAAAGCCCGCAGCCCCAAAGTCTGGGTGGCAATGCAAGTAGTTCCCAGAGGCGTTCATAAAAAGCAAGGGTTGTTCTGGCTGTCACCTTGGCTGTGGGAGTCAGGTCCGGACATTCGGCATATTGGAGGCCGGTGCTGGGAAAAAGTGAAAAAAAGGTGCTTTTGAGGATAGGGTGGCCAGGAAAGCCCGCAGCCCCAAAGTCTCTCTGGCAATGCAAGTAGTTCCCAGAGGCGTTCATAAAAAGCAAGACTTGTTCTGGCTGCCACCTTGGCTGTGGGAGTCAGGTCCGGACGTTCGGCATATTGGAGGCCGGTGCTGGGAAAAAGTGAAAAAAAGGTGCTTTTGAGGATAGGGTGGCCAGGAAAGCCCACAGCCCCAAAGTCTGGGTGGCAATGCAAGTAGTTCCCAGAGGTGTTCATAAAAAGCAAGACTTGTTCTGGCTGTCACCTTGGCTGTGGGAACAAGGCAAGGACATTCGGCATATTGGAGGCCGGTGCTGGGAAAAAGTGAAAAAAAGGTGCTTTTGAGGATAGGGTGGCCAGGAAAGCCCGCAGCCCCAAAGTCAGGGTGGCAATGCAAGTAGTTCCCAGAGGCGTTCATAAAAAGCAAGACTTGTTCTGGCTGCCACCTTGGCTGTGGGAGTCAGCTCCGGACGTTCGGCATATTGGAGGCCGGTGCTGGGAAAAAGTGAAAAAAAGGTCTTTAGAGGATAGGGTGGCCAGGAAAGCCCACAGCCCCAAAGTCTGGGTGGCAAAGCAAGTAGTTCCCAGAGGCGTTCATAAAAAGCAAGAGTTGTTCTGGCTGCCAACTTGGCTGTGGGAGCCAGGCCAGGAAGTTCAGCATATTGGAGGCCGGTGCTGGGAAAAAGTGAAAAAAAGGTGCTTTTGAGGATAGGGTGGCCAGGAAAGCCCGCAGCCCCAAAGTCTGGGTGGCAATGCAAGTAGTTCCCAGAGGCGTTCATAAAAAGCAAGAGGTGTTCTGGCTGCCACCTTGGCTGTGGGAGCCAGGCCAGGACGATCGGCATATTGGAGGCCGGTGCTGGGAAAAAGTGAAAAAAAGGTGCTTTTGAAGATAGAGTGGCCAGGAAAGCCCGCAGCCCCAAAGTCTGTCTGGCAATGCAAGTAGTTCCCAGAGGCGTTCATAAAAAGCAAGACTTGTTCTGGCTGCCACCTTGGCTGTGGGAGTCAGGTCCGGACATTCGGCATATTGGAGGCCGGTGCTGGGAAAAAAGTGAAAAAAAGGTGCTTTTGAGGATAGGGTGGCCAGGAAAGCCCGCAGCCCCAAAGTCTGGGTGGCAATGCAAGTAGTTCCCAGAGGCGTTCATAAAAAGCAAGAGGTGTTCTGGCTGCCACCTTGGCTGTGGGAGCCAGGCCAGGACGTTCGGCATATTGGAGGCCGGTGCTGGGAAAAAGTGAAAAAAAGGTGCTTTTGAGGATAGGGTGGCCAGGAAAGCCCGCAGCCCCAAAGTCTGGGTGGCAATGCAAGTAGTTCCCAGAGGCGTTCATAAAAAGCAAGAGTTGTTCTGGCTGCCACCTTGGCTGTGGGAACAAGGGAAGGATGATCGGCATATTGGAGGCGGGTGCTGGGAAAAAGTGAAAAAAAGGTGCTTTTGAAGAAAGAGTGGCCAGGAAAGCCCGCAGCCCCAAAGTCTGGCTGGCAATGCAAGTAGTTCCCAGAGGCGTTCATAAAAAGCAAGGGTTGTTCTGGCTGCCACCTTGGCTGTAGGAGCCAGGCCAGGACGTTCAGCATATTGGAGGCAGGTGCTGGGAAAAAGTGAAAAAAAGGTGCTTTTGAGGATAGGGTGGCCAGGAAAGCCCGCAGCCCCAAAGTCTGGGTGGCAATGCAAGTAGTTCCCAGAGGCGTTCATAAAAAGCAAGAGTTGTTCTGGCTGCCAACTTGGGTGTGGGAGCCAGGCCAAGAAGTTCAGCATATTGGAGGCCGGTGCTGGGAAAAAGTGAAAAAAAGGTGCTTTTGAGGATAGGGTGGCCAGGAAAGCCCACAGCCCCAAAGTCTGGCTGGCAATGCAAGTAGTTCCCAGAGGCGTTCATAAAAAGCAAGGGTTGTTCTGGCTGCCACCTTGGCTGTAGGAGCCAGGCCAGGACGTTCAGCATATTGGAGGCAGGTGCTGGGAAAAAGTGAAAAAAAGGTGCTTTTGAGGATAGAGTGGCCAGGAAAGCCCGCAGCCCCAAAGTCTGGGTGGCAATGCAAGTAGTTCCCAGAGGCGTTCATAAAAAGCAAGAGTTGTTCTGGCTGCCACCTTGGCTGTGGGAACAAGGCAAGGATGATCGGCATATTGGAGGCCGGTGCTGGGAAAAAGTGAAATAAAGGTGCTTTTGAGGATAGGGTGGCCAGGAAAGCCCGCAGCTCCAAAGTCTTGGTGGCAATGCAAGTAGTTCCCAGAGGCGTTCATAAAAAGCAAGAGGTGTTCTGGCTGCCACCTTGGCTGTGGGAGTCAGGTCCGGACATTCGGCATATTGGAGGCAGGTGCTGGGAAAAAGTGAAAAAAAGGTGCTTTTGAGGATAGGGTGGCCAGGAAAGCCCGCAGCCCCAAAGTCTGGGTGGCAATGCAAGTAGTTCCCAGAGGCGTTCATAAAAAGCGAGAGGTGTTCTGGCTGCCACCTTGGCTGTGGGAGCCAGGCCAGGACGTTCGGCATATTGGAGGCCGGTGCTGGGAAAAAGTGAAAAAAAGGTGCTTTTGAGGATAGGGTGGCCAGGAAAGCCCGCAGCCCCAAAGTCTGGGTGGCAATGCAAGTAGTTCCCAGAGGCGTTCATAAAAAGCAAGACTTGTTCTGGCTGCCACCTTGGCTGTGGGAGTCAGCTCCGGACGTTCGGCATATTGGAGGCCGGTGCTGGGAAAAAGTGAAAAAAAGGTGCTTTTGAGGATAGGGTGGCCAGGAAAGCCCGCAGCCCCAAAGTCTGGCTGGCAATGCAAGTAGTTCCCAGAGGCGTTCATAAAAAGCAAGAGGTGTTCTGGCTGCCACCTTGGCTGTGGAAACAAGGCAAGGACGTTCAGCATATTGGAGGCCGGTGCTGGGAAAAAGTGAAAAAAAGGTGCTTTGGAGGATAGAGTGGCCAGGAAAGCCCGCAGCCCCAAAGTCTGGGTGGCAATGCAAGTAGTTCCCAGAGGCGTTCATAAAAAGCAAGGGTTGTTCTGGCTGTCACCTTGGCTGTGGGAGTCAGGTCCGGACATTCGGCATATTGGAGGCCGGTGCTGGGAAAAAGTGAAAAAAAGGTGCTTTTGAGGATAGGGTGGCCAGGAAAGCCCGCAGCCCCAAAGTCTGGGTGGCAATGCAAGTAGTTCCCAGAGGCGTTCATAAAAAGCAAGAGGTGTTCTGGCTGCCACCTTGGCTGTGGGAGTCAGGTCCGGACATTCGGCATATTGGAGGCCGGTGCTGGGAAAAAGTGAAAAAAAGGTGCTTTTGAAGAAAGAGTGGCCAGGAAAGCTCGTAGCCCCAAAGTCTGGGTGGCAATGCAAGTAGTTCCCAGAGGTGTTCATAAAAAGTAAGACTTGTTCTGGCTGTCACCTTGGCTGTGGGAACAAGGCAAGGACATTCGGCATATTGGAGGCCGGTGCTGGGAAAAAGTGAAAAAAAGGTGCTTTTGAGGATAGGGTGGCCAGGAAAGCCCGCAGCCCCAAAGTCTGGCTGGCAATGCAAGTAGTTCCCAGAGGCGTTCATAAAAAGCAAGAGGTGTTCTGGCTGCCACCTTGGCTGTGGAAACAAGGCAAGGACGTTCAGCATATTGGAGGCCGGTGCTGGGAAAAAGTGAAAAAAAGGTGCTTTGGAGGATAGAGTGGCCAGGAAAGCCCGCAGCCCCAAAGTCTGGGTGGCAATGCAAGTAGTTCCCAGAGGCGTTCATAAAAAGCAAGGGTTGTTCTGGCTGTCACCTTGGCTGTGGGAGTCAGGTCCGGACATTCGGCATATTGGAGGCCGGTGCTGGGAAAAAGTGAAAAAAAGGTGCTTTTGAGGATAGGGTGGCCAGGAAAGCCCGCAGCCCCAAAGTCTCTCTGGCAATGCAAGTAGTTCCCAGAGGCGTTCATAAAAAGCAAGACTTGTTCTGGCTGCCACCTTGGCTGTGGGAGTCAGGTCCGGACGTTCGGCATATTGGAGGCCGGTGCTGGGAAAAAGTGAAAAAAAGGTGCTTTTGAGGATAGGGTGGCCAGGAAAGCCCACAGCCCCAAAGTCTGGGTGGCAATGCAAGTAGTTCCCAGAGGTGTTCATAAAAAGCAAGACTTGTTCTGGCTGTCACCTTGGCTGTGGGAACAAGGCAAGGACATTCGGCATATTGGAGGCCGGTGCTGGGAAAAAGTGAAAAAAAGGTGCTTTTGAGGATAGGGTGGCCAGGAAAGCCCGCAGCCCCAAAGTCAGGGTGGCAATGCAAGTAGTTCCCAGAGGCGTTCATAAAAAGCAAGACTTGTTCTGGCTGCCACCTTGGCTGTGGGAGTCAGCTCCGGACGTTCGGCATATTGGAGGCCGGTGCTGGGAAAAAGTGAAAAAAAGGTCTTTAGAGGATAGGGTGGCCAGGAAAGCCCACAGCCCCAAAGTCTGGGTGGCAAAGCAAGTAGTTCCCAGAGGCGTTCATAAAAAGCAAGAGTTGTTCTGGCTGCCAACTTGGCTGTGGGAGCCAGGCCAGGAAGTTCAGCATATTGGAGGCCGGTGCTGGGAAAAAGTGAAAAAAAGGTGCTTTTGAGGATAGGGTGGCCAGGAAAGCCCGCAGCCCCAAAGTCTGGGTGGCAATGCAAGTAGTTCCCAGAGGCGTTCATAAAAAGCAAGAGGTGTTCTGGCTGCCACCTTGGCTGTGGGAGCCAGGCCAGGACGATCGGCATATTGGAGGCCGGTGCTGGGAAAAAGTGAAAAAAAGGTGCTTTTGAAGATAGAGTGGCCAGGAAAGCCCGCAGCCCCAAAGTCTGTCTGGCAATGCAAGTAGTTCCCAGAGGCGTTCATAAAAAGCAAGACTTGTTCTGGCTGCCACCTTGGCTGTGGGAGTCAGGTCCGGACATTCGGCATATTGGAGGCCGGTGCTGGGAAAAAAGTGAAAAAAAGGTGCTTTTGAGGATAGGGTGGCCAGGAAAGCCCGCAGCCCCAAAGTCTGGGTGGCAATGCAAGTAGTTCCCAGAGGCGTTCATAAAAAGCAAGAGGTGTTCTGGCTGCCACCTTGGCTGTGGGAGCCAGGCCAGGACGTTCGGCATATTGGAGGCCGGTGCTGGGAAAAAGTGAAAAAAAGGTGCTTTTGAGGATAGGGTGGCCAGGAAAGCCCGCAGCCCCAAAGTCTGGGTGGCAATGCAAGTAGTTCCCAGAGGCGTTCATAAAAAGCAAGAGTTGTTCTGGCTGCCACCTTGGCTGTGGGAACAAGGGAAGGATGATCGGCATATTGAAGGCGGGTGCTGGGAAAAAGTGAAAAAAAGGTGCTTTTGAAGAAAGAGTGGCCAGGAAAGCCCGCAGCCCCAAAGTCTGGCTGGCAATGCAAGTAGTTCCCAGAGGCGTTCATAAAAAGCAAGAGTTGTTCTGGCTGCCACCCTTGGCTGTGGAAACAAGGCAAGGACGATCAGCATATTGGAGGCCGGTGCTGGGAAAAAGTGAAAAAAAGGTGCTTTTGAGGATAGGGTGGCCAGGAAAGCCCGCAGCCCCAAAGTCTGGGTGGCAATGCAAGTAGTTCCCAGAGGCGTTCATAAAAAGCAAGAGTTGTTCTGGCTGCCAACTTGGGTGTGGGAGCCAGGCCAAGAAGTTCAGCATATTGGAGGCCGGTGCTGGGAAAAAGTGAAAAAAAGGTGCTTTTGAGGATAGGGTGGCCAGGAAAGCCCACAGCCCCAAAGTCTGGCTGGCAATGCAAGTAGTTCCCAGAGGCGTTCATAAAAAGCAAGGGTTGTTCTGGCTGCCACCTTGGCTGTGGGAACAAGGCAAGGATGATCGGCATATTGGAGGCCGGTGCTGGGAAAAAGTGAAAAAAAGGTGCTTTTGAGGATAGGGTGGCCAGGAAAGCCCGCAGCTCCAAAGTCTTGGTGGCAATGCAAGTAGTTCCCAGAGGCGTTCATAAAAAGCAAGAGGTGTTCTGGCTGCCACCCTTGGCTGTGGGAGTCAGCTCCGGACGTTCGGCATATTGGAGGCCGGTGCTGGGAAAAAGTGAAAAAAAGGTGCTTTTGAGGATAGGGTGGCCAGGAAGGCCCACAGCCCCAAAGTCTGTCTGGCAAAGCAAGTAGTTCCACAGGCGTTCATAAAAAGCAAGGGTTGTTCTGGCTGCCACCTTGGGTGTGGGAACCAGGCCAGGAAGTTCGGCATATTGGAGGCCGGTGCTGGGAAAAAGTGAAAAAAAGGTGCTTTTGAAGAAAGAGTGGCCAGGAAAGCCCGTAGCCCCAAAGTCTGGGTGGCAATGCAAGTAGTTCCCAGAGGTGTTCATAAAAAGCAAGACTTGTTCTGGCTGTCACCTTGGCTGTGGGAACAAGGCAAGGACATTCGGCATATTGGAGGCCGGTGCTGGGAAAAAGTGAAAAAAAGGTGCTTTTGAGGATAGGGTGGCCAGGAAAGCCCGCAGCCCCAAAGTCTGGGTGGCAATGCAAGTAGTTCCCAGAGGCGTTCATAAAAAGCAAGACTTGTTCTGGCTGCCACCTTGGGTGTGGGAGTCAGCTCCGGACGTTCGGCATATTGCAGGCCGGTGCTGGGAAAAAGTGAAAAAAAGGTGCTTTTGAGGATAGGGTGGCCAGGAAAGCCCGCAGCCCCAAAGTCTGGGTGGCAATGCAAGTAGTTCCCAGAGGCGTTCATAAAAAGCAAGAGGTGTTCTGGCTGCCACCTTGGCTGTGGAAACAAGGCAAGGACGTTCAGCATATTGGAGGCCGGTGCTGGGAAAAAGTGAAAAAAAGGTGCTTTTGAGGATAGAGTGGCCAGGAAAGCCCGCAGCCCCAAAGTCTGGGTGGCAATGCAAGTAGTTCCCAGAGGCGTTCATAAAAAGCAAGGGTTGTTCTGGCTGTCACCTTGGCTGTGGGAGTCAGGTCCGGACATTCGGCATATTGGAGGCCGGTGCTGGGAAAAAGTGAAAAAAAGGTGCTTTTGAGGATAGGGTGGCCAGGAAAGCCCGCAGCCCCAAAGTCTGGGTGGCAATGCAAGTAGTTCCCAGAGGCGTTCATAAAAAGCAAGAGGTGTTCTGGCTGCCACCTTGGCTGTGGGAGTCAGGTCCGGACATTCGGCATATTGGAGGCCGGTGCTGGGAAAAAGTGAAAAAAAGGTGCTTTTGAAGAAAGAGTGGCCAGGAAAGCCCGTAGCCCCAAAGTCTGGGTGGCAATGCAAGTAGTTCCCAGAGGTGTTCATAAAAAGTAAGACTTGTTCTGGCTGTCACCTTGGCTGTGGGAACAAGGCAAGGACATTCGGCATATTGGAGGCCGGTGCTGGGAAAAAGTGAAATAAAGGTGCTTTTGAGGATAGGGTGGCCAGGAAAGCCCGCAGCCCCAAAGTCTGGGTGGCAATGCAAGTAGTTCCCAGAGGCGTTCATAAAAAGCAAGACTTGTTCTGGCTGCCACCTTGGCTGTGGGAGTCAACTCCGGACGTTCGGCATATTGGAGGCCGGTGCTGGGAAAAAGTGAAAAAAAGGTGCTTTTGAGGATAGAGTAGCCAGGAAAGCCCGTAGCCCCAAAGTCTGGGTGGCAATGCAAGTAGTTCCCAGAGGTGTTCATAAAAAGCAAGACTTGTTCTGGCTGTCACCTTGGCTGTGGGAACAAGGCAAGGACATTCGGCATATTGGAGGCCGGTGCTGGGAAAAAGTGAAAAAAAGGTGCTTTTGAGGATAGGGTGGCCAGGAAAGCCCGCAGCCCCAAAGTCTGGCTGGCAATGCAAGTAGTTCCCAGAGGCGTTCATAAAAAGCAAGAGGTGTTCTGGCTGCCACCCTTGGCTGTGGGAGCCAGGCCAGGACGATCGGCATATTGGAGGCGGGTGCTGGGAAAAAGTGAAAAAAAGGTGCTTTTGAAGATAGAGTGGCCAGGAAAGCCCGCAGCCCCAAAGTCTGGGTGGCAATGCAAGTAGTTCCCAGAGGCGTTCATAAAAAGCAAGGGTTGTTCTGGCTGTCACCTTGGCTGTGGGAGCCAGGCCAAGAAGTTCAGCATATTGGAGGCCGGTGCTGGGAAAAAGTGAAAAAAAGGTGCTTTTGAGCATAGGGTGGCCAGGAAAGCCCGCAGCGCCAAAGTCTGTCTGGCAATGCAAGTAGTTCCCAGAGGCGTTCATAAAAAGCAAGACTTGTTCTGGCTGCCACCTTGGCTGTGGGAGTCAGGTCCGGACATTCGGCATATTGGAGGCCGGTGCTGGGAAAAAAGTGAAAAAAAGGTGCTTTTGAGGATAGGGTGGCCAGGAAAGCCCGCAGCCCCAAAGTCTGGGTGGCAATGCAAGTAGTTCCCAGAGGCGTTCATAAAAAGCAAGAGTTGTTCTGGCTGCCAACTTGGGTGTGGGAGCCAGGCCAAGAAGTTCAGCATATTGGAGGCCAGTGCTGGGAAAAAGTGAAAAAAAGGTGCTTTTGAGGATAGGGTGGCCAGGAAAGCCCACAGCCCCAAAGTCTGGCTGGCAATGCAAGTAGTTCCCAGAGGCGTTCATAAAAAGCAAGGGTTGTTCTGGCTGCCACCTTGGCTGTAGGAGCCAGTCCAGGACGTTCAGCATATTGGAGGCGGGTGCTGGGAAAAAGTGAAAAAAAGGTGCTTTTGAGGAGAGAGTGGCCAGGAAAGCCCGCAGCCCCAAAGTCTGTCTGGCAATGCAAGTAGTTCCCAGAGGCGTTCATAAAAAGCAAGAGTTGTTCTGGCTGCCACCTTGGCTGTGGGAATAAGGCAAGGATGATCGGCGTATTGGAGGCGGGTGCTGGGAAAAAGTGAAAAAAAGGTGCTTTTGAAGAAAGAGTGGCCAGGAAAGCCCGCAGCCCCAAAGTCTGGCTGGCAATGCAAGTAGTTCCCAGAGGCGTTCATAAAAAGCAAGACTTGTTCTGGCTGCCACCTTGGCTGTGGGAGTCAGCTCCGGACGTTCGGCATATTGGAGGCCGGTGCTGGGAAAAAGTGAAAAAAAGGTGCTTTTGAGGATAGGGTGGCCAGGAAAGCCCGCAGCCCCAAAGTCTGGGTGGCAATGCAAGTAGTTCCTAGAGGCGTTCATAAAAAGCAAGAGTTTTTCTGGCTGCCACCCTTGGCTGTGGAAACAAGGCAAGGACGTTCAGCATATTGGAGGCCGGTGCTGGGAAAAAGTGAAAAAAAGGTGCTTTTGAGGATAGGGTGGCCAGGAAAGCCCGCAGCCCCAAAGTCTGGGTGGCAATGCAAGTAGTTCCCAGAGGCGTTCATAAAAAGCAAGGGTTGTTCTGGCTGTCACCTTGGCTGTGGGAGCCAGGCCAAGAAGTTCAGCATATTGGAGGCCGGTGCTGGGAAAAAGTGAAAAAAAGGTGCTTTTGAAGATAGAGTGGCCAGGAAAGCCCGCAGCCCCAAAGTCTGGGTGGCAATGCAAGTAGTTCCCAGAGGCGTTCATAAAAAGCAAGACTTGTTCTGGCTGTCACCTTGGCTGTAGGAGGCAGGCCAGGACGTTCGGCATATTGGAGGCCGGTGGTAGGAAAAAGTGAAAAAAAGGTGCTTTGAAGATAGAGTGGCCAGGAAAGCCCGCAGCCCCAAAGTCTGGCTGGCAATGCAAGTAGTTCCCAGAGGCGTTCATAAAAAGCAAGACTTGTTCTGGCTGCCACCTTGGCTGTGGGAGCCAGGCCAGGACGTTCGGCATATTGGAGGCCGGTGCTGGGAAAAAGTGAAAAAAAGGTGCTTTTGAGGATAGGGTGGCCAGGAAAGCCCGCAGCCCCAAAGTCTGGGTGGCAATGCAAGTAGTTCCCAGAGGCGTTCATAAAAAGCAAGACTTGTTCTGGCTGCCACCTTGGCTGTGGGAGTCAGGTCCGGACATTCGGCATATTGGAGGCCGGTGCTGGGAAAAAGTGAAAAAAAGGTGCTTTTGAGGATAGGGTGGCCAGGAAAGCCCGCAGCCCCAAAGTCTGGGTGGCAATGCAAGTAGTTCCCAGAGGCGTTCATAAAAAGCAAGAGGTGTTCTGGCTGCCACGTTGGCTGTGGGAGTCAGCTCCGGACGTTCGGCAT